>NC_134273.1:43157787-43525982 GCF_031893055.1 Leptodactylus fuscus | reverse complement strand
CGATATATACCCCCGATACCCGTTCCAACGGTGTGCCCCCCCACCTTCACCCCAGAAATACCCTGCAAGTCCCCTAGCAATAGGATTGGGGCTATATACACCCACTATTTTTGCTACTGCCATATAGTGCCATTGTCTCACTGGGAATTCAAAGAATATATTGGGCTTACATATAACTTCAATTCCAGGGAGAAGCTTGTCAGTGTAACGTGGCACTGACGGGCTCAATCGCCGCAACCCAGCTTTCCCAGGATCCTGAATGGAACACACTGACAGTGTATTCCCGTATACCCCATATATACACCCCAAATCCCCGTTCCAACGGTGTGCCCCCCCACCTTCACCTCAGAAATACCCTGCAAGTCCCCTAGCAATAGAATTGGGGCTATATACACCCACAATTTTTGCTACTGGTATATAGTGCCATTGTCTGACTGGGAATTCAAAGAATATATTGGGGTGACGTGCACCCACAATTTTTGCTACTGCTATACAGTGCCATTGTCTCACTGGGAATTCAAAGAATATATGGGGGTTATGTGCACCCACAATTTTTAATACTGGTATACAGTGCCATTGTCTGACTGGGAATTCAAAGAATATATGGGGGTTATGTGCACCCACAATTTTTAATACTGGTATACAGTGCCATTGTCTCACTGGGAATTCAAAGAATATATGGGGGTTATGTGCACCCACAATTTTTACTACTGGTATACAGTGCCATTGTCTGACTGGGAATTCAAAGAATATATGGGGGTTATGTGCACCCACAATTTTTAATACTGGTATACAGTGCCATTGTCTGACTGGGAATTCAAAGAATATATTGGGGTTATGTGCACCCACAATTTTTACTACTGGTATACAGTGCCATTGTCTGACTGGGAATTCAAAGAATATATGGGGGTTATGTGCACCCACAATTTTTAATACTGGTATATAGTGCCATTGTCTGACTGGGAATTCAAAGAATATATGGGGGTTACGTGCACCCACAATTTTTGCTACTGCTATACAGTTCCATTGTCTCACTGGGAATTCAAAGAATATATGGGGGTTATGTGCACCCACAATTTTTAATACTGGTATACAGTGCCATTGTCTGACTGGGAATTCAAAGAATATATTGGGGTTATGTGCACCCACAATTTTTACTACTGGTATACAGTGCCATTGTCTGACTGGGAATTCAAAGAATATATGGGGGTTATGTGCACCCACAATTTTTAATACTGGTATATAGTGCCATTGTCTGACTGGGAATTCAAAGAATATATGGGGGCTACGTGCACCCACAATTTTTGCTACTGCTATACAGTTCCATTGTCTCACTGGGAATTCAAAGAATATATGGGGGTTATGTGCACCCACAATTTTTAATACTGGTATACAGTGCCATTGTCTGACTGGGAATTCAAAGAATATATGGGGGTTATGTGCACCCACAATTTTTAATACTGGTATACAGTGCCATTGTCTCACTGGGAATTCAAAGAATATATTGGGGTTATGTGCACCCACAATTTTTACTACTGGTATATAGTGCCATTGTCTGACTGGGAATTCAAAGAATATATGGGGGTTATGTGCACCCACAATTTTTAATACTGGTATATAGTGCCATTGTCTGACTGGGAATTCAAAGAATATATGGGGGTTACGTGCACCCACAATTTTTGCTACTGCTATACAGTTCCATTGTCTCACTGGGAATTCAAAGAATATATGGGGGTTATGTGCACCCACAATTTTTAATACTGGTATACAGTGCCATTGTCTGACTGGGAATTCAAAGAATATATGGGGGTTATGTGCACCCACAATTTTTACTACTGGTATACAGTGCCATTGTCTGACTGGGAATTCAAAGAATATATTGGGGTGACGTGCACCCACAATTTTTGCTACTGCTATACAGTGCCATTGTCTCACTGGGAATTCAAAGAATATATGGGGGTTATGTGCACCCACAATTTTTAATACTGGTATACAGTGCCATTGTCTGACTGGGAATTCAAAGAATATATTGGGGTTATGTGCACCCACAATTTTTAATACTGGTATACAGTGCCATTGTCTGACTGGGAATTCAAAGAATATATGGGGGTTACGTGCACCCACAATTTTTAATACTGCTATACAGTTCCATTGTCTCACTGGGAATTCAAAGAATATATGGGGGTTATGTGCACCCACAATTTTTAATACTGGTATACAGTGCCATTGTCTCACTGGGAATTCCACAAATAATTTGGGGATTCATTCACCCTACATCTCAGGCTCTTGCCATATTCACCCAGGTTGTCAGTGCTGCACCAGCTCGTTCCCAGACAGCTCGGCCCGAAAAACACGTTACCTATATAGAGGATTTGGACAATGAAGACAACATGTTCTAAATCTAATGTCTGCACCTTCTCCAGAATTAAAATAAAGGCAGCGTTTAACTTTCAAATAGCACTGCACAAAGGAAGAGCTTATCAGCTTGTCTCATGACATGCTACTGAAAAGTTTCATTTGTGTATCTTAATGTAAATATAGTTGTATAAGCTTTTTGGGTTTTAGGCACTGCCAAGTTATTTATTACCACCCGCTCCCTTATAATGATGATGACGCCAAAGTCACTGTGGGTGTTCAGAGCTCACAGTTTTGGGTGACATTTGTCTTGCTCTCTGTCGGTACCAGCTGTCTTTTTGGATACCGTAAAGTTATGTTGACTTTATTAACAGCTATAGAAGCGTTAGCCAGGTTGTGACGGTGTGTAACCCTAACAACACTAAGTGGGATACACATTAATAGTCAGTCTATGTACGCTAAACGTATCACTGAAGTAATTTTTTTTCCCTCTCCCCTAATATAAGAAAGGAACAGACATTAGACCTAGACCGGGGTTCGAGGCTTGAAAAAATCCAGTATTATTTGTTCTTCATGATGTGAAATATGTGTTGAAAAGCAACCCAAGATGAAGTCAGCCATGTGTGCCAGTGTGTTACTTGGCATGCCTTTGCTGGCCCCAACTGTAAGGGTCACTCTCCATTTCCTCCATTTTCCACTCCCCTTCACACCATTTGTGGTGAAGCAATGGGATGCACTGAAGTGCACCCTCTAGCCTCGTGTGGGATAGGGACATCAGATGCCACTCCAACCCCCTCGTCTTCCTCCGCCAGCCAACGGTGCGAAGATGAGAGGAGTGTGCTCTGAATGTTTTCTGCCTAGCAGAGGCTAGTTCTCACTTACGAAAATGGCCCCACTTTGACCTGTATATCAGGCACAATGGTGTAGGTTTCAAAGAAACATGGCACCAACAAGTTGGAAAACGTGGGCCATGCGTGGACCGTGTTTGAGTCTGGCAAGCTCCAGATCTGCTACCAGGTTCCAGCCATTATCACAGGCGCAAAAATGCCAGGCCCCAGGTGTAGCAGGGAAAAAAAAATGCCATCTCAGCCAGGATGGCATCCCTGACCTCGGAGGCACTGTGCTGTCTGTCCCCCAAGCTGATCAGTTTCAGCACGGCCTACTGACATCTCCCCATGCCAGTGTTACAGTGTTTTCTGCTAGTAGCTGGGGTGGAGGTTGCAGCTTCGTAGGGTTTCAGTCTACTCCTGCCATGAATTTTGGCCTGGGAGAGGAGATAGGCCACCCCAGTTTGCACCCGGGGAACAGACTCCACCACATTCACCCTGCCTGTCATTAAAGATAAGCACTGCAGCATCCCTGACCACAGGCGCTTGTCCATGTGTCGGTGGTCAAGTGGACCTTGCAGCAAAGCGCAGAGCTCTGGGCCCGACTGATGTTATGGGACACATGCAGGCGCAAGGCAGAGACAGCACACCAAGAGAAGTAGTAACGGCTAGGCCCAGCATAGGGAGGTGCCCCAGCTGCCATCTGCTGACGGAAGGCCTGGATCTCCAGAAGCATAAACAAACACCAACATCTCCAGGGCCAGCAGTTTATCGATGAGGCTGTTACAGGCTTGGGCATGGGGGTGGGTTGTATTGTACTTCTGCCTGCAATGAAAAGCTTGGGAAATGTGGAGTGGCTGGGAAGAGGCGCATGATGGTGCAGGCCAAAAGGGCGCATGAGGGTGAACTCCCCAATGTGTCAGAGATAGGTGTGTAGGTGTCCTTGCATCATATACTTGCACCATATTTGGCTTTGGAAGTTAATTTTGTGCCAAAAAGTGGTTAAGACAGCGATCCCTCAGCTACTCCCGTTACACTGTCTATTGAAGTTACCATCTGTGGAAGTGGACCACCATTTCTAAGATCCCAAAGGAAGCAGGCAAGAGATGTGCAGTTCAGAAAAAAAGATGAGAAAATAAGTTTAGGCTGTAGAGCACAGAGGGATCGGAGAGGACAGAGCTGGTGTCGGCCAGGTATTCCCACAACATGCGCCTATACTTGTCCCTCCTGGTGACACTAGGCCCCTGAGTGGCAGTAATTTGTCCAGGGGGGCCATTAACGTGTTCCAGACCTAGGAATAAGTCTTCCAACAGGGTAGAGTTTTGCATGCCTTTGCTTCTACCCACTGTTTTTGCTGCTTAGCTTCCCTCCACATCTACTCTGCTTTCACCCCTAAACATCACCCCAATTTATGCCTTTGCTTCTACCCAGGTTTTTTGTTGATTTAGCTTCCCTCTACATCTACACTGCTTTAGCCCCTAGACATCACCCCTGTCCATGTGGGGTCGGTGGCCTCGTCATCCACCAACTCCTCTTCCAATTGCGCACTGCCCCCTTACTGCAAACCGCACATGACCACAGCTTGCCTTGATGGCAACTGTGTCTCATGATCCCCACTTAGGTCCAGACAAGTCGGTGGCGGGTCCAAAACCCCAAAATTGGAAGGAAATGGCAGATGCTGCAGTATTTCTAACACCTGTTCCTGGTGCTCGGGCCTGGTCTGTGTTGTACCCTGCACCCTGCTTAACGCATCTGCCATATCCGAAGTTGTGCTGAGCGCATGCTAATGTTTCGTGTCCAGTGCAATGGATGGGATGGGATTTCACATAAGTCTGCCACCCATGGCCACTCATGGTTGAGCAACTGAGGGAGTTGACTTTGACGAACCCGAGGGTTTTGGAGTTGGAACTACATCAAAGGTCTGTGCTGCTCACACACTCTGCTCAACACATGATATGTTTAGTGCCAGCAGTGTGGAGACGTCGCACAACAGCCGTTGTTCCAGCAGGTACAGGCGTTGTAGGAGTGCATAGAGGCTAGCAGCGGCAACTATACACTTTAAAAACTATCCGCACAAGCGCCACACTTTCACCAGTAGCTCAGGAACATTGGGGTACCTTTTTCAAAAGATTAGCAGCAATGAGTTAAAAACGTGGCCCAGGCATGGAATATGTTGCAGGCTGCCAAGCTACAGAGCCGATCCCAGGTTACGGCCATTATCACACATGACAACATGCCTGGGCCCAGGTGCAGTGGCAAAAACCACATTGCCGTCTCATCGAGGATGGCATGACTCACTTTGTAGGCAGTGTGCTGTCTGGCCCCCAAGCTGATGAGCTTCAGCACGGCCCGCTGACGTCTCCCCACACCAGTGTTGCAGCGTTTCCAGCTCGTAGCTGGGGTCAATTTAACAGCGGAGGAGGGTGGTGTTTCAGCCCTCCTCCCAGGAATGTTGTGTGGGGAGACAAGTCAGGCCACCACATTTTGCGACCCGGTCCACGCCTCAACTACATTCAACCACTGTGCCCAAATTGAAAGGTAGCGTCCCTGTCCGCATGCACTTGTCCATTCGTAACTGGTCACATGGAACTTTAGGGCTAAGCGCTGAATTTAGGGACCGCCTCATGTTTGGGGGAAAGTGCTGGTGTGGACGGCACAGTGTGGTGGCGCAGTAGACACTCTGCCCAAAAAGGGCAGAGTGTCCCCCAGCCGGGATTCCAACCTCTCCTGGGCCAGATTTCTTGAGATGAGGCCGTTGAAGCCTTGGGCATGTGGGTGGGTTGCGCTGTACTTTAGCATGAAATGAAAGGCTTGGGAGATGGGGAGTTGCTGGGAAGAGGCGCATGATGGCGCGGGCAAAAGGAGAAATGGCAGGAAAAGGTGAGGATAAGGGTGAACTCCCCAAAGTGTCAGAGGCAGATGTGGAGGTGTCCTGGCTCCTGGTCTGGACTGCAGCGCCAGCCCTGTCAACAGTGGAAGAGGCAGTGGCCGCCAGGCCAAACGACGATTATCCTGCGCTTGCTCTCACCCACTGAGCCCAGGGCTTGCCTTCCAAATGATGGCACCCGCAAGAGGTGGTGAGATTCCTCTCCGCAGATCTCCAAACCATCTTGGACTTGCAAATTGCACTAAATTTGTCATGTAACTGACATGTATATGATGAGTCTATCCATTGTCTGTTCATTTTGGTGAAAGTCAGCCTGTCAGCTGACAGACAGCTGTGCTTGTCAGTGATGATGTCACCGGCTGCTTGTACCCCCAGTTTTTGCTGCTTAGCTTGCCTCCACATCCACACTGCTTTTGCCCCTACACATCACCCCTATCCATGCCTGTGCCTCTAGCCATAAGTCTGCCACCCATGGAAACTCATGGTGCAGAAAGTGAGGGAGCTGACTCTGAGGAACCCTTGGGTTTTGTAGCTGGTACTCCATCAAAGGTCTCTGCTGCTCACACACCCTGCTGAACATACGGTATCTAGGGTTAGAGCGTGTGGTGACCTCGCACAACAGTAGGTGCTTCAGGCAGATGTAGGCCTTGCTGGAGTGTATTGCGGCTAGCTCCAGGTACTGTAGACTTGGGAAAGTGGGTGTCCAAGTGCCGCACTTTCACCCTTAGCTCAGCTAATTTGGGGTATGTTTTTAAAAATCATTGCACCACTACATTGAACATGTGGGCCAGGCATGGAACGTGTTGGAGGCTGGCAAGCTCCAGAGCCCTCCAACAAGCTAAAAAACCTGGCCCCAGGGGCAGCGGGGATAAACAAATTGCCATCTCATCCAGGATGGCATCCCTGACCTCAGAGGCAGTGTGCTGTCCGTCTCCCAAGCTGATGAGCTTCAGCCCAGCCTGCTGACGTCTCCCCACACCAGTGTTGCAGCGTTTTCAGCTCGTAGCTGGGGTAAATCTAACAGCCTATGGACATCCCTTTGCCTCTAGCCACCATTTTCCCTGCTTTGCTTGCCTCCACATCCACACTGCTTTTGCCCCTAGACATCACCCCAGTCCATGCCTTAGCTTGTACCCCCAGTTTTTCCTGCTTAGCTTGCCTCCACATCCACACTGCTTTTGCCCCTAGACATCACCCCAGTCCATGCCTTAGCTTGTACCCCCAGTTTTTCCTGCTTAGCTTGCCTCCACATCCACACTGCTTTTGCCCCTAGACATCACCCCAGTCCATGCCTTAGCTTGTACCCCCAGTTTTTCCTGCTTAGCTTGCCTCCACATCCACACTGCTTTTGCCCCTAGACATCACCCCAGTCCATGCCTTAGCTTGTACCCCCAGTTTTTCCTGCTTAGCTTGCCTCCACATCCACACTGCTTTTGCCCCTAGACATCATCCCTATCCATGCCTCTTCCCCTAGCCATAACTCTGCCACCCCTGGAAACTCATGGTGCAGAAACTTTGGTTGCTGACTTTGAGGAACCCTTGGGTTTTGTAGATGGAACTCCATCAAAGGTCTGTGCAGCTCACACACCCTGCTCAAGATATGGTATTGTAGGGTTTCAGCGTGTGTGAATGACGGACAACAGCCTGTGTTTGGACAGATGTAGGCCTTGCTAGAGTGTTTTTAGGCTAGCAGCGACTCCTGTGCACTTGCAAAAGTGGGCGCACAAGCGCCGCATTTTCAACAGTAGCTTCGGTACATTTGGGTATGTTTTTAAAAAACTTTGCACCACTAGGTTAGACGTGGGCCAAACATGGAACGTGTTGGAGGCTGGCAAGCTCCAGAGCCGCTACCAGGTTCCAGCCATTATCACAGGCGTAAAAATGCCAGGCCCCAGGTGTAGCAGGGAAAAAAAAATGCCATCTCAGCCAGGATGGCATCCCTGACCTCGGAGGCACTGTGCTGTCTGTCCCCCAAGCTGATGAGCTTCAGCACCGCCTGCTGACGTCTCCCCACACCAGTGTTTTAGCGTTTGCCGCTAGTAGCTGTGGTGGAGGTTGCAGCGTCATAGGGTTTCAGTCTACTCCTGCCATGAATTTTGGCCTGGGAGAGGAGATAGGCCACCCCAGTTTGCACCCGGGGAACAGACTCCACCACATTCACCCTGCCTGTCATTAAAGATAAGCACTGCAGCATCCCTGACCACAGGCGCTTGTCCATGTGTCGGTGGTCAAGTGGACCTTGCAGCAAAGCGCGGAACTAAGGGCCCACCTGATGTTGAGTGACACGTGCTGGTGCAAGGCGGGGACGCCACACCGGGAGAAGTTGAGACGGCTAGGGACGGCATAGTGAGGTGCCACAGTTGCCATCAGGTCCGGGAAGGCGGGAGTTTCAACAAGCCGGAACGCCAACCTCTCCTGGGCCAGCAGTTTAGCGATGTTGGCGTTCTAGGCTTGCGTGGGTGGGTGGTTAGCGGTGTATTTCTGCCGGCGCTCCAATGTCTGAGAGATGGTGGGTTGTTGTAAAGAAGCGCCTGATGGTGCCTTTGATGGTGCAGGAGAAGGAGATAAGACAGAAACAGGGGAGGATGAGGGAGAAGTCAACAAAGTGGCGGAGGCAGATGAAGTGATGTCCTGGCTCGTCCTCTGGAGTGCATCGCCAGCACTGTGAGCAGAGGCAGTGGCATGAACGGCGGGCGACGTTTGTCCTGCCGTTGCTGCCTGCCACTGATTCCATTGCTTGGATTCCAAATGACGGTGCATTGAAGTGGTGGACAGGTTGCTCTTCTCAGGGCCCCTACTCGATTTCGAGAGGCAAATTGTGTAGACGACACTATATCTGTCCTCGGCGCATTCCTTGAAAAAACTCTACACCTTCAAGAAACGTGCCCTCGATGGGGGAGTTTTTCTGGGCTGGGTACAAAAGGGAACATCTTCGGACATTCCGGGTCTGGCCTGGCTTCGGCAAAGCAGCTGACCTCTGCCTCTGGACATGTCTCTGCCTCTAGCTACCCTTTTTGGTGCTGCACCTGCCTCAACATCCACACTACTTTCCCAGCTTGACATCTGCCTTGTCCAGGTGGGGTCGGTGTCCTCGTCGTCCACCACCTCCTCTTCCAACTCCTGTCTCGCCTCCTCCTCCTGCACAATGCGCATGTCAACTGGCTGCCCTGACAGCAACTGCGTCTCATCGTCGTCGATGAGGGTGGGTTGCTGGTCATCCGCCACCAAATCGACCGGAGATGGAATGGAGGAGACTCTAGTGTTTGAGCATCTGGACACAGATACTCGTCTGTTAGGTCCGTGGAATCGCGAAATGGAGGGGCAGGTTGCGGTACAGTCAAAGGAAGGGAGAACAGCTCTGGGGAGCAGGGACAGTTGGGGTTATTGTTCTGGGAAGATTGGGAATTTTGGGTGGAAGGAGGACAAGACTGTTGGGTAAGAGGAGGTAGAGGCTGACTGGCTGGTGGACAATGTGCTTTAAGCGTTATCCGACAGCCATTGCAAGACCTGTTCCTGGTTCTCGGGCCTACTAATCTTTGTACCATTCAGCCTAGTTAATGTGGAACTTTTGTGCAAAGCGCAGAACTTAGGGCCCGCCTGATGTTAAGGGACACACGCTGGTACAAGGCTCAACTCACCCTAAGTGCCAAAAACACTGCTGGTGCAAGGCTCTACTCATGCCAAGGGCCTCAATCTCTGCTGGTAGCTCAGCTTAAGGTCATGTAACTTTGTTTGGAAGGGCTCATGTTAAGGGCTAGAAAAGTGAATTTTGGAAGGTCTTACCACATCACACACACACACACACACACACACACACACACACACACACACACTCAAAATGACAGTTAAGGGTGAGGGCTTTTGGAATTCCCATTGCCTATTCCATTTGTGGTTGTCATGGGGAACGTGATTTAAAGGGGTGGTTGTTACTGTTTGTTGAGCTTAAATTGGGGTTTGTGTCCATCCATTTGGGGAGTAAAGAAGGTTTCCAGGTATTTTCCCACTTTGATAGAGGTTTTTTTGAATGTGGAAAGTGTGTAGTTGTTAGGCAGTGATGTTGGGGTAATAGAGGGTCTTTGGTGTGTTAGATGCCCCCAGGCATGCTTCCCCTGCTGTCCCAGTGTCATTCCAGAGGTGTTGGCATCATTTCCTGGGGTGTCATAGTGGACTTGGTGACCCTCCAGACACGGATTTGGGTTTCCCCCTTAACGAGTATCTGTTCCCCATAGACTATAATGGGGTTCGAAACCCGTTCGAACACACGAACATTGAGCGGCTGTTCGAATCGAATTTCGAACCTCGAACATTTTAGTGTTCGCTCATCTCTAGTGTTTACTTTACAACTAATACGTGTTTGGTGTGTTGATCCAGAAGAAGGCCAAATAACACTGCAAAACATGCTATGGATATCTTAAACGTCATTAAGTGTTTCTTAAGCAGTTTTTTATTTCAAATCTGAAAACTGTTTTGCTCTATCAGGTCAAATTGTTAAGATATTGTCGAATAAATGTTTTTATTTTGCTTAAATAGGACTACAAGCTTCTGACAGTATACAAAATTATATAAGATATATATATATATATATATATATATATATGAATATTTTTATTAAGAGATGATGACATTTTATGACGCAGGTTTAGTTGGCAATTGCGTTATGAATTGCGCAAAAACATTTCGCTACTTCTGGAAAAAATACGTTATCAAGAGTACAACTGGAGTATTTGCGGTGACTTAAAAGTAGTAGCTATTCTAAGGGGTATGCAGACAGACTCCTCACACAACCGTCTCCAAGACTTCTCTCATGCATCCCCCATACTCTGGAACTCCTTACAAAGACACATAAGACTGACCCCCACAATCACAGGATTCGAGAAGGCCCTGAAGACTCACCTACTCAGGAAGGCCTACAACCTCCAATAAAACTACTGTCACCGCACTGCCATCTGTACAGTCTCCCCTCTCCCTCATAGACTGTAAGCCCTCACAGGCAAGGCCCTCTATCCCACTGTGCCAGTCGGTCACTGTTAGTATCTTATCTGTTTGTACATTTGTGTACTGTATGTGAACCCTCAAATGTAAAGCACCATGGAATTAATGGTGCTGTATAAATTAATAATAATAATTAATAAAAAATACTGCCGCTTCATATGCGAATGAGACAGCAGAGATCGGAAGCAACACTACATGCAGGCAGGAAATAAAAACGTTCTTCATCCACAGTTGGTTGATCGTGACAAGATTCTCATGCCTCTGCTTCATATAAAGTTGTGACTTTATATTTTGTCAAGAAATTAGACCACAACACTGATGCATTTCGGTACCTGCGCAACAAGTTCCCAGGGTTGAGTTATGCAAAGGTAAAAGAAGGTGTATTCATAGGTCCACAAATAAAAGAAATCATGGCTGATAACACATTTTCAAGACATTCTAAGTGCTGCTGAAAAAGATGCGTGGGTGGCATTCAAGTCAGTCGTAATCAATTCCCTTGGAAATAAGAAAAGTGCTGACTATGTGAATGTTGTACAAAAATGCATTAGTGTGTACAAACATCTTGGCTGCAATATGTCTCTGAAAATACATTTACTCGACTCGCATCTGGACTTCTTCCCAGGAAACCTAGGCGCCGTCAGCGATGAATATGGCGAGCGCTTCCACTAGGACGTTTCGGTGATGGAGTCACGCTATAAGGGTTGGTGGAGTACAGCAATGTTGGCAGACTACTGTTGGACGCTTCAGCGTGATTTGTCAACTCTTCAGTATAAACGGAAGTCCACAGCCAAGAAATTTAACCCCTTCCCGCCAATGGCATTTTTTGATTTTCGTTTTTCGTTTTTGACTCCCCTCCTTCTAAACCCCATAACTTTTTTATTTCTCCGCTCCCAGAGCCATATGAGGTCTTAATTTTTGCGGGACAAATTTTTCTTCATGATGCCACCATTAATTATGCTATATAATGTACTGGGAAGCAGGAAAAAAATTCAGAATGTGGTGGATTTGAAGAAAAAATGCATTTCTGCGACTTTCTTACGGGCTTTGGTTTTACGGCGTTCACTGTGCAGCCAAAATGACCTGTCCTCTATATTCTGTGTTTCGGTACGGTTCCAGGGATACCAAATTTATATGGTTTTATTTACATTTTGACCCCTTAAAAAAAAAAATCCAAAACTGTGTTAAAAAATTTATTTTTCTAAAAGTCGCCATATTCCGACGGCCGTAACTTTTTTTTATACGTAAGTATACGGGGATGCATAGGGCGTCTTTTTTTTGCGGGGCCGGGTGTACTTTTTAATTCTACCATTTTCGGGAAATGTTATTGCTTTGATCACTTTTTATTCAAATTTTTATCAGATTGAAAACAGTGAAAAAACGGCGGTTTGGCACTTTTGACTATTTTTCCCGCTACGGCGTTTACCGAACAGGAAAAATATTTTTATAGATTTGTAGAGTGGGCGATTTCGGACGCGGGGATACCTAACGTTTATGTTTCACAGTTTTTAACTACTTTTATATGTGTTCTAGGGAAAGGGGGGATGATTTGAACTTTTAATACTTTGTATATTTTTTATATTTTTTTTTTTTTACTTTTTTTTAAAAAATTTTTTTTGCATTTATTAGACCCCCTAGGGGTGTTGAACCCCAGGGGGTCTGATCACATGCAATGCATTGCAAAAAATCATCCTCTCTTTTGCAGGCTGCATAGATCAGCCTGCAAAAGGGAGAATTTGCAGACAAGCCTGGGAGCCTTGTACAGGCTCCCGGCTGTCATGGCAACATGACGTCGGCCCTGGAGCATGCTCCAGGAGCCGGCGATCCCGGGCAAAATGGCGGCGCCCATGCCCCAGGCGCCGGAGGGGTTAATGCCTCCCCGGAGCCGATCGGAGGCATTAGAGCCGGTTGTCTACTGCTTAAAGCAGTAGACACCCGGCGGCTATGGCGGCTGCCCAGCTCCCGGGCGGTTGCCATAGTTACAGACCCAACATGTGCCGTACTATTACGGCGCATGTCGGGAAGAGGTTAAACCATGAACATGTTTAATGAATTTTCTCACATATTTTACAGATATTATACTTCAATGTTTATCATACAATTATGTATGTTATATATAATCTCAGTAGCTATAACCACGTTCATGTTTATGTTTAACCCCTTCCCGCCGATGGCATTTTTTGATTTTCGTTTTTCGTTTTTGACTCCCCTCCTTCTAAACCCCATAACTTTTTTATTTCTCCGCTCCCAGAGTCATATGAGGTCTTAATTTTTACGGGACAATTTTTTCTTCATGATGCCACCATTCATTATTCTATATAATGTACTGGGAAGCAGGAAAAAAATTCAGAATGGGGTGGATTTGAAGAAAAAATGCATTTCTGCGACTTTCTTACGGGCTTTGGTTTTACGGCGTTCACTGTGCAGCCAAAATGACATGTCCCCTATATTCTGTGTTTCGGTACGGTTCCAGGGATACCAAATTTATATGGTTTTATTTACATTTTGACCCCTAAAAAAAATTCCAAAACGGTGTTAATTTTTTTTTCTAAAAGTCGCCATATTCCGACGGCCGTAACTTTTTTATACATAGGTGTACGGGGATGCATAGGGCGTCTTTTTTTGCGGGGCCGGGTGTACTTTTTAGTTCTACCATTTTCGGGAAATGTTATTGGTTTGATCACTTTTTATTCAAATTTTTATCAGAATTAAAACAGTGAAAAAACGGCGGTTTGGCACTTTTGACTATTTTTCCTGCTACGGCGTTTACCGAACAGGAAAAATATTTGTATAGATTTGTAGAGCGGGCGATTTCGGACGCGGGGATACCTAACATGTATATGTTTCACAGTTTTTAACTACTTTTATATGTGTTCTAGGGAAAGGGGGGTGATTTGAACTTTTAATACTTTTTATATTTTTTTTTTATATTTTTTTTTTTTTACTTTTTTTATTTATTTTTTTTGCATTTATTAGACCCCCTAGGGGTGTTGAACCCCAGGGGGTCTGATCACTAATGCAATGCGTTACAATGCTAATGTATTGCAATGCATTGCAAAAAATCATCATCTCTTTTGCAGGCTGCATAGACCAGCCTGCAAAAGAGAGAATTTGCAGACCGGCTGGGAGCCTTTAACAAGGCTCCCGGCTGTCATGGCAACGGGGGGTCGGCCCTGGAGCATGCTCCAGGAGCCAGCGATCCCTGCCAAAATGGCGGCGCATGGGCGCCGCCGGGAAAATGGCGCCTCCGGCGCCTTTGACAGCAGCGCCGGAGGGGTTAATGCCTCCGATCGGTCCGGGGACCGATCGGAGGCATTAGAGCCGGTTGTCTACTGCTTAAAGCAGTAGACACCCGGCGGCTATGACGGCCGCCCGGCTCCCGGGCGGTCGCCATAGTTACAGACCCGACACGCGCCATACTATTACGGCGCATGTCGGGAAGGGGTTAAAATCCATGTAATAACTTTTAAAATACAAGTTTTTGTGTAAAAATTACATTTCTTATGTTTTGAAGTAATTAATTGAAATATAAAATTTATATTTTATATTTATACACTATATACTCAGTGTGAAGGCATTGTGGGAAATACTACCGATCTCGATCCCACCTAAAAAGATCGTCTTCGGAATTCCGATCGCGATCGTGAAATTTTCTCGATCGTCGATCGGAATCCGATTTTTTTTCCGAACACGATCGCTCAACCCTAGTCACCATGTTACTTTAGAACTTGCAACATGATTTATTTTAAAGGGAGTCTGTTACCAAAACCCAGAATATCTACTCAGTCCTGTGGATATATGTTAGGGTTACTTGAATCAAACAGTGTTTTCCTCTTATGATTCGTGGCCTCCATTGCCGAATGATCACCCTTTTTTATTAATTTTTTTTTTTTTTTTTTTTTTTTGGCAATACGTCAATGAGCTGTTTGGAGCAATGAAGGTGCTTCACTGACCTCAAAAAGATAAGCAGCAATGTCCTCATTGCTCCAAATAGTTCATACTCATATTGACAAAAGGCAATATCTTGGAAATGTAGACACCGATTCACAAGGGGAAACACCACTTGCTTCAGGTGACCCTAACCTATCTATCTGTAGGGCTGGGTTCATGTGATGGGTTCTTGTGTCACTCACCATAAGAAATGCATCTAATCCCCTTTATAATATTTCAATGAATTAATTCTATTATTCCGCCCCTGAACCAGCTCTGCTAAGTATTTTTTGTTTCTTGGTGCCCTCAACTGTAATGTAACTGTAACTGTACACTATGGGGAAGATTTAATAATACTGTCTAAATGTGAGCTCATATTTCATTATTTGGAACCGATTTTTAGGCGTTTTCCATCTCAAAATCTGCTCCAAAAAAGTCCCAATTTGTTTCCCATTGTTTTCAATAGGAAGCAGTAACTGACTGAAAAATGAAACATCCTGCCTTATCTTTCATCAGAAACTCACGTCAGAATCTTAAGCTGCAGCAAACGGCCATATGCTTTTGAAGAAGCTGATCAGCGCAGGCAAACCAGCAATGGAAAGGAAGGCAGAAAACACAGTGGGCTTTCTGCCATGACTTCCACAGGCAAAATACTTCCTTATGGATAATATTCCACAGGCAAGTGGAATTGGTTATATCTTTGGTTCTCCACTTCATTTACATGGCTTCCCAACATTAAGAAAAGATAAGACAATATAAGATAATCCACCATGGAGAAATTCAGTGTGTTACAGCAGCATGGATAATACAGTAATATATTACAAGAAATAAGACTTACAAGCTCATAGTAGATAGAAAAAAAAATACTAGAAGCAATAGCAACTAAAAAGAAAAAGAAGATTTCAGGATCATTTAGTTCTCTGTGCGGAGTGATCTTTGCTTAGCCTGATGTTGATTATACAGCCTGATCGCGGTTGGATGGAAGGATCTCCGATAGCGCTCCTTCTTACACAGGGTGAAGCAGTCGGTCACTGACAGTATTGCCCAGTGCTGTCACAGTCTCATACATGGGTTGGGAGTTGTTCTCCAGCATTTGTTCTGGGCTTTGTAGTTATGTTGAGATCTCTAGTGATGAGTTTGTACTTACTCAGGGATCTATATGTTGTTCTGGGTCTGTGGTGTAGTTATTTTTGGAGTTTGTACTTACTCTGTATCCTGGTCTGAGCTCTGTATTTTGGGGTACAGTCTGGAGTTATTCTTTATTTATTTAGGGGATTATAGTTATTTTAGGGTCTGTTTTGTCTGGGATCTTTTTTAGTTTTGGGATTAGATAAAGGATGTCTACATGGCTTGTGGTTAGGCGCAGTAGTTTAGCAGTGATGATGGAATCTCGGAACCTGATGTCACTGTAGAGAACCTAGCTGTCTCTATAGAGGACCCCTGCACTCAGCTTCTGCTGTCCATATACACCCTGTACTCAGTTCTAGACACATACCATATACTCTGACATATACTCAGTTCCTGCCACGTACTTGTGTACCAGTGGTGGGTGCTCAGAGAGTGCTGGAGTCTGAGGAGGTGAACAGCCACCAGACATCAAGTACTAGGAAATATGCCCATTATCCTATTAAATTACAAAGACCCCAGTAGTGTCCACATTACAGGAAATGTGTCAGCAGATTTTGCACTATTTTCATATAGATATTGATTGACAGATCTTCTTACTTGCTTACAATAAGAGATGCGTCAATCAATCTGAGCTTGGTGGGGAGAAGTCGGAGGGAAGCCACCCAGTAAACTTCTTTTGTCTTGTCTTGTCTTGTCTTGTCTTGTCTTGTCCTTGCTCCTTTTGTCCATGTGGTGTAGTTAACTGTACTTAGCCTTGAGGAGAGACATTAATCTTGAGGACTGACTTCACCCCATAAGGCAAACACTATAACTAGAGGAAAAGGTTCAGTCTGCAGCTGTAATTTTCATTCCCCTAATGTAAATGCTTCTCATGGTACTGTGGTAGGGATCTGTGTTATGTTATTATTAATTCATATTATAGCACCAACTGTGTGCTATGATCCATACTGTTCCATTGAGTATCTGCTTTTACTTTGTGAAGAGTGGAGGCTTTTGACTCTATGTGGTCTCTGTGGAATACTTACTGTACACTGCGAGGTCTCTGATAGGCTCCTTTCCAGTACCCCCTCTCCCCCCTTCAGGGAGCGGTCAGTGAGCCTGCTGATTTTAGCTGGATACAGGAAAAGCAGAAGGAAAGCTCCATATGAATGGGGCTTGATGAGTCTTTTCTGACAAGACCAGATGAGAACAATGAGGGGGCATTAAACTGTTTGTGGGGCTATTGAGAGGGGATTACAGTGAGTGAGTGTCTATAAGAAAGCATTGTATTGTACTGTGTAACCATTAAAGGGTCATTATAAGAAAATCCTTTAATAGTCTCACAATGGGGAAATTCAGTGTGATATAGTATCATGGATAGTACAGTAGTATATAGTAAGAGAGATACACATACAAGCTCAGAATAGCAGATAGAAAGATACTAGGAGTCATAGCAACTAAAACGAAAGAAACAAAAGCCAAACTGCAGGATCATTTAGTTCTCTGTGCAAAGTGATGTTGATAATACAGCCATTATACTGTGTGAATGGTACTGAGTCGTCATTGCAATGTATGGGGACCATTAACGGGGCATTATTCAGTGTGTGGGCCAATAAAGGGGCATTATACTACATGAAAATTACTAAGGGGTATTCATGTAGTATGATCCTCTACGTCATCCACCTCTGCTTGCTGTTTTGCATCTCCCTTCAATCATCTGCTGTAATACTGAATGGTATATGATCCTCTATTTCATCCACCTCTGCTTGATCACTGAACTATATTCTAGCATTTCATTCAGGCTGTATTTTTGCATTTCCATGTGTTCTTATCTGTACTAGTGTCAGTCTTTTGATCCTCACTGATTTTATGGCTGTTTATGATCAAGTGTTTACTTGGAGCCACACTGCCAGTCTCCTCATGTGTCACAGTTTGTAGATTAATTAGTTAATGACTTAAATTAGTGTTGGTTCTGAAGCTCTGCTTTCCTATAAGTAGATATAGCTTATGGGACAGCATTTCATATGCAGGGATATTTCATTTGCACCGTGCATCTTAACCAAATTGCAGATTAACCGAAGTGCACTTATACATGGCACTTACACAGGGCACGAAACAGGCTAACCATGACAGAACACCAGGTAAATTTCAACCTAAAACAACAAGTTTTACCACATGGTATCTTATAGCTGCACTGTCACTTACTATCTTAGCCATTGTCTTCCTGCAGACCTCTCCTCCATCTCTACCACCAGTACATTCCATCTATATCAGTCCCTCTCTTCTTCCTTCTCCCATGTACAGCTCACACACACTTTTCACACTCTTTAATCTCCCCTTTACTTCTTTTAGCAGTAAAACCAAACATAAGCGCCCACATAAATCACTGAACCACCTTCTGTCTCTCAGTTTTACTCCTCCTAGCTGCTGGGGACATCTCTCCTAACCCCGGCCCTCCTTCCTTCACTAACTCTTCTTCCTGCACACATAGAAGGCCTACAAACCTCATCAATATTTACCGTGTTCCTTCTCCTCATCTCTCCCCTGTCTCTTTTAACTGCTCTCTCTGGAACACCCGCTCAGTGTGTAATAAACTAGAATATATTAATGACCTATTCCTTAGTAAATCCCTCAGCCTGCTCGCCCTTACTGAAACTTGGATCCAGCAGGCAGATACGGCCTCCCCTGCTGCTCTGTCTCATGGTGGCCTACAATTCTCACATACCTCTAGGCCTGACAACCGGCAGGGTGGTGGGGTAGGCTTACTTCTGTCACCACAGTGCATTTTTCAGTCCATTCCACCGGTACCCTCACTCACATTCTCCTCATTTGAAGTCCATGCTATCAGACTTTTCCGCCCCCTCTCCTTACGTGTAGCCATGATCTTCCGTCCACCTGGCTCACCCTACGAATTTTTGGACCACTTTGCTTCTTGGTTTCCCCACTTTTTATCCAGTGAAATTCCTACCCTTATCATGGGTGACTTTAACATCCCTATTGACACCCCTCACTCCACAGCTGCCTCACAGTTTCTCTCATTAACCACTTCTCTTGGTCTTTCACAATGTTCTTCTTCTGCCACACATATAGGTGGCAACACGATTGATCTTGTCTTCCATCGATTCCTCACAGTTTCTAAATTTACTAACTCTTCAATGCTGCTCTCTGATCATAACCTACCTCTCACCATCAGTGTTCTCTCCCCTTCACAAGATACCCCTACCCATCACACATATAGGAATTTGCGTGTTATCGACACTCAACACCTCTCAGATACTCTACAGTCCTCTCTGTCTCCCATCTCCTCAATATGCTGTCCCAATCTGGCCACCAGTCACTATAATGAAACCCTTAAAAATGCATTGGATGAGGTGGCTTCCCACTCCACTCATAAAGTCCCACATAGGAGGCAGCAACCCTGGCACACTCCACAGACACGATTTCTTCAGCAGTGCTCTAGGTGTGCCGAACATCTCTGGAGAAAATCACATTCACCTGCAGATTTCCTCCATTTCAAATTTATGCTTAAAACATATAGCTCTGCCCTTTACCTTGCCAAACAAGACTATTTTACCGCCCTCATCTCTTCTCTCTCCAGCAACCCTAAAAGGCTTTTTGAAACTTTTCACTCCTTACTCACAACCAAGGTGCAGACGCCATTCACAGACCTTAGTGCTGATGACCTGGCCACTTATTTCCATGATAAAATTAAGATCCATCAGGAAATAACTGCCCAAGCCCCAGGTGGCATTGATTCCCACACCTACCATAGTAATGATCCCCTCACCAACCGCACTTCAGACTGTCCATTCTCATCTTTTGAACCTGTTACAGAAGAGGAAGTCTCCCAGCTACTTTCTTCATCTCGCCCTACAACCTGCAGTAGTGACCCCTTCTCCAATCTCTGTCGCCTGCTGTCACGACTTACCTTACTAAAATATTTAACCTCTCTCTTCTGGAATCTTCTCATCCTTCTTCAAGCATGCTGTTATAACTCCGCTATTGAAAAAAACCTCCCTGGACCCGTCCTGTGCTGCTAACCATCGACCCGTCTCTAACCTCCCCTTCATCTCTAAACTCTTGGAACATCTGGTCTATTCTCGTTTAATCCGCTATCTCTCTGCTAACTCTCTGCTTGACCCCTTACAATCTGGCTTCCGCGCTCTGCACTCTACTGAAACAGCTCTCACAAAAGTCTCCAATGATCTCCTAATGGCTAAATCCAATGGTGACTTCTCTCTTCTTATTCTTCTGGACCTCTCTGCAGCTTTTTACACTGTTGATCATCAACTCCTCTTCACTATGCTCCGCTCAGTTAGCCTCAATGACACTTCGCTCTCCTGGTTCTCCTCTTATCTCTCAGACCGAACTTTGTGTATCATTTGTGGGCTCTGTTTCCTCCCCTCTTTCCCTTGCTGTTGGGGTTCCTCAGGGCTCGGTCCTAGGCCCCCTGCTCTTTTCTCTCTACACAGCCCCCATTGGACAAACCATCACCAGATTTGGCTTCAGATACCACCTTTATGCTGATGACACCCAATTATACACATCTTCCCGTGACATCACCCCTGCACTCATAAAGAACACCAGTGACTGTCTTTCTGCTGTCTCTAATATCATGTCCTCGCTCTATCTGAAACTAAATCTCTCTAAGACTGAACTACTACTGTTTCCACGATATAATAGATCTGTAATCTATTATATCTGTAATAGATATATCCATTGTAGTCTCAGGCCTTACTATAACTCCTAGGCAGCATGCCCGCTGCCTCGGGGTCATGTTTGATGCAGACCTTTCTTTCAGCCCTCATATTGAATCACTCACACGTTCATGTCACCTCCACCTCAAAAACGTCTCTAGAATACGCCCTTTCCTTACCAGAGATACACTAAAGACACTTATTGTCTCTGATTCATTCTCACCTTGACTACTGTAACTCCTTACTAATCGGTCTTCCCCTCACTAAACTCTCTCCTCTACAATCTATTCTGAATGCAACGGCCAGGCTCATCTATCAGTCTAGACACTACAGAGATGCCTCGGGTCTGTGCCAGTTGCTACATTGGCTGCCTATTCATTATAGAATAAAATATAAAGTTATCACCCTCATCGACAAGGCTCTCCATAATGCTGCACCTCCCTACATTTCCTCCCTCATCTCTGTCTACCGCCCAACCCGTGCTCTCCGTTCACTCAATGACCTAACACTTGCATCCTCTATTATCAGAACCTCCCATGCTTATATACAAGACTTCTCCCGAGTTTCACCACTTCTCTGGAATGCTCTACCCCGGATAATCAGATTAACTCCCAATTTCTACAGTTTCAAACGCAAACTAAAGACACATTTTTTCAGACAGGCCTATCACAATTTCTAACGTAAACCCTTCCGTACTATAATTAGAGTCTCTAAAATGTAACCCTCCTCTGTCCCCGCTCCCACATTTCCCCACATGATATGATGCCATTTCAGGCTATCTTTATATGTCCAAGCTCCATCCACATGTTACAGGACACCACTAGTGACGACTCATAAAGTTTTATGTTTGTGTAATGACAGTCACCTCTATTACAAAAGTGTCTGACCTCTGCATAAGCAATGCCGCCCCTGCTACCTCTTGTGTCATCCCCTCTACCTCATAGATTGTAAGCTCTTGCGAGCAGGGCCCTCAGTCCCATTGTCTGAAATGACTTTCTTTGTAATGTATCTTTCTGTCTGTATTTGAACCCTACAAATTGTACAGCGCTGCGGAATATGTTGGCGCTATATAAATAAAATTTATTATAAGGGGCATTTTAATGTGTGGAGGCCACTGAGAAGACATTATACTGTATCTGGGCCTTTGAGGGGGCATTATATTGTGTGGGGGTCACTAGGGGGCATTAATGCGATATCATATTGTGTGCAGTTAGAGTACAATATAATGTCTGGACATTATAATGTGCGGGGACACTAAAGGGCATTATTCTGTGTGGGAAAATATGTAAGAGCATTATACTGCTTGGGAGCCACTAAAGCAGCATTATACTATGTGAGGGTACAAACGAAGAATTATACTGGGTGGAGGCACATAGGAGCATCATATTGTGTGGAGGGAACTAAGAGGGCAACATCACTACTGTGTGGGAACACAAAGGCACTGGAAATGGGTGTGGTTAAAGGCACCATGGGAGGGGTTAGAAGTGTGGCTCAATACAAAAAACTTTTTGCCATATTTGTCCCTCTTTTGTGCAATGTATGTATAAGAGGTGAAAGATGGGGGCCTGCTTCTGAAAACTTTGCAGTGGGCCCTTCCATATGCTAAAATAGCCCTGCCCCAATGTGTCAACTCAGCTATGAATCAGGCTGCAAAAAGGAAATAGTTCAATACAAATTTAGTTCTATTGCATCAATATATGGCAAACATAATTATTTTCGTACAGTTATAAACTCCATTTCAGAAAGATTTGATAGCTGATCTGACAATGAGAAGATGAGGACGATTATTTAGCTTCTTTTACTTAATTCTAGTATAGTTAGAAAACCTGTTTCTATAGAACTTATAAAGACTCAACCTCAAAATAACTATATGAAAGCTATGGGGGAATTTATTGAACAGAATACATCGGAAAGGTGGCGTAAAAGAGTTGCATATTTTTGAACAAATCCGTTTTTTAGCAAAAATTTCAACTATGTGATGGCTCAATCCCCAGACACCACTTTGCCCTGTAATAAATTCCTTTCATATTCAGAGACTGCTTACATAGTGAGCAACAGAGAATGCATTCACTTATATTGGTCCCTCTCTGGAATGGAGCTTACAATAAAATCCCTCCATCTCTGCGCACACCTACAGTCTACAGCCAATATTATAACAAGACAACTCGGCAGTCAATGTGGTTCTGGAATATGCAAGAATAATCAAAAACCCTAAGAAGATCCAAATAATCATATGCAAACACGCACACTCTATACTTTGGTCAGATTTCAACATAGAAGAGCTGGAAGGCAGAAGTGCTAACTACTGAGACACCTATAAAGATTAATCCCAAAAGAAATTACATTTTTGTTTGTTTTATAGCCATTCACCACCTCATACTATCTGAGATTAAAAAAAATATAGAGAGAGCGAGAGAGGAAGAAACGGCATTGCTGCTTCCTTACTGTAAGGGACTAAAGCTGGCATTTAAAGGGAATAAGAAAAACTTACTTTTTTACCCTTTTCTCACCTTGATACATTATGGCTAGAGGTAGAGGTTTAGAGGGTCATGGTAAAATGGGTACTATGGTTATGTTCACATTCTCATCAGAGGCTCTATTCAGAGCTTTCCTTTACAGTCCTTGGCAGATTAAATGTAGCATGATGAAGCATTATTTTTCACATCAAACCATTTTTATATTGGAAATCAGCAGAGCACATTATATGTCACTGAGATTTGTTGGCCATTGGTGTTATCCATCCAGCGCCGGTGGTATGTGTCATGTGACAGATCCGCCAATGTGTTGCCTGTATACCTTGGCAGGTGATAGTTACTATTTTATTATTGTATTTGTCAGGGTTTTTGCATTAACATAAATGTTGTTCATAAGTTCCTTTTCAAGATGTTATGTACAGGGGTGGGATGCAGTTGGTCTTTAAAATATTACCAATTCGCAGAACTGTACATTAGAGCTGTCTGACCAAGCACTAAACCACAGGTAGATACCCTGTCAATCACAAACACACTATGGTTAACCGCGACAGTGCCAACACAGAATGACAAAAGTCCAGGAGCAGGTGATCATGCCTGGATATGCCTCCTGCAATGTACATTGAGGCCGGAGGACGGCACAGGAATTCGAACAGGTGAGGATCTATGTGTACCTAGAAGAACTTATGCTGTGGTCACACCAAATATTGATTTAGATTTAAATTTCCTTTTGTACATTAAATTTTTTTAATTGACTTGATGGAAAATGTAAGAAAAAAATTCAACATGGTATAGTTGGGATGCTTTCAGAAAACCAACTGAAGACTAATTCTAGTACAGTTGGGTGAAATAACTAATGGTAAAGCACATTGGATGTATGACTCCTATGAAGCTTACAGATAGCCATTTTGTAATCATTCTGTTCTATGGCATTACAGGGCAAATGACACCTGAACACTAATAGACATCAGCATAGAATTTTGGACCATGTTAGATTTACAAAAAGTGATGTGCAAGAGAACACATTTATTTTAGGATATGCTTGGAATCAAACTGAATGCACATATTAGTGAGGTATGAAAATTACTAATAAGCCCCAAATATAATGGTTCATTTCTCCAATACTCAGTACTTGCAGATAAAATAATTTATTTACATTGTTGGTTAAAGGGATTCTATCTTTCAAACACATTAACACGTCGGAATAGCCTTAAGAAAGGCTATTCTTCTCCTACCTTTCGTTGTCTTCTCTGCGCCGCCATTCGCTTGAAATTCCATTTTTTGTCGGTATACAAATGAGGTGTCTTGCAGCACTGGGGGCGGGCCCCAGCGCTCAAACAACACTGGGGGCGTCCCCAATGCTGCGAGAGAACTCTCTCCAGTGCCGCCTCTATCTTCATCAGCAACGGTCTCTTCATCCTCTTCTTCCGGTGCAGATTCAGACTTCTTGGCCTCGGGCAGAGCAGACTGCTCATGCCCACAGGCCATGAGAAAATGGCCGCTTACAATACTGTGGTCTGTGGGCATGCGCAGTCTTCTCTGCCTGAGGTCCGAGGCCTAGAAGTCTGAAACCTGCACCGGAAGAAGAGGATGAAGAGGCCGTTGCTGACAAAGATGGAGGCGGAGCTGGAGAGAGTACTCTCGCAGCATTGGGGATGCCCCCAGTGCTGTTTGAGCGCTGGGGCTGGCCCCCAGTGCTGCGAGAGAACTCACTTGCATACCAACAAAAAACGAAATTTCAAGCAAACGGCGGTGCGGAGGAGACAACGAAAGGTAGGAGAAAAATAGCATTTTTTAAGGCTATTCTGACGTGTTAATGAGAAAAAAAATCTGTTTGAAAGATAGGATCCCTTTAAAGCATAAGTAAGGGCAGCACCCCATGGATGAACACCAGCAACCTCCCCACACACACAGGCAGCACAAGGTTGACCCTCACACTTACATGAAGGTAGTACCCCAGGTACATACTACTAATAACTAACCAAAACACCATAAAATCAGTGTCATAATATGGCTCCAACTGTACTCATGAACATTCTGATCTGCTTCCCCCACCCATAGGGACAATGATTGGCAGGAAATCACTTCCCAAGCAATGTTTTATTTAGTAGCACACACCTGCAGCTATAATATGTTGTCTATACATAAGGAATATATAAGTTGACATACTTGCTTTAACTTGCTTGAAGGGCTATATAGAGCGCCTGACTCATAGGATCAGATACAGATCAACAAACTTTGTAGGTTTTAATTGGCCCTGTACATGAATCAGAGAATACAGTTCACGTCTGCACAGAAAATCTGCAAACCAATCTGCTACAGCCTGCTAGTATAATAACTTCCTACCAAGGCAAGCTATTACACAGAAGTGGAAGAGAGCATGGCAGACTTACCAGGACACGTCCTTTGGAAATATTGCTTAATTTCATGTATACATTAAAAGTTCTAAGATATAGAATAAGTATGTGAAGAGTTGCAAAAAAAATTGTATTCTACTCAAGAGGCACCAGTACAGTAGTCTGGAGTATGTGGGTGTATCAAACCTGTCTACATTGTAGCTTCTATGTTTAGAAGCATACATGATTCAGCCTGTAATATGTAATGTTATTAGGAGAGCAGTCGGTTACATGGTTTGTGTTTACTTAAGGAATAATAGGTTAGTATTGATATTTCTATCTGATTATGTGAGTATCAAAGTGCAACAATCACGAGAATGCAAAGTGGCCTGTCATCGTTCCTAAAGGGGCTCTTCCTTTCTGCAGAATTTCCTTTAATAGTCTGAGCACATGTAAGCAAACACTAATTTACATTGCACAAATCCTGGGGACTGGTGAACCCGTAGAAAGTTCTTTCATAATATTTGTAAGGGGGCTCCCCTTAAGAATGATGTAAACCCTTGTAGTTGAACAAATACTTGCCACAGGAGGGTGGCATTATGTAAAAAGCATGCATAGAGGAAATGGGGGAAACGGAATTTATACTCAGCCAACTCGCAGCATCAAATCAATCTCCAACATGTAGTTTTTTTCCACCCAATTCAGAAGCTCAGCTCGGAATACACTCCCTCGGCTCGGAGCTTGGCAATGAGGAAATCCAAAATAGAAGTTGATTCCAGCCAGGTTTCGTGGAAAATTGAAAAATTCTTCTTTATTATTTAAAATAACATAACATGTATGACAGCACACATCTCAACAGGAGCATGGGCGTCAGACTGACGCGTTTCGGATTAGTTCCTTTGTCGAAGTCTGATCACTTCCGCTTTGTGTCTCCCCTGATATAGTATCTGAACACACCCCAACACAGGTGATTGACAATACTGTGGGGATATTCCACTGGAGTTAACCCGTTGTGTGTATACAGGTAGAAAGATTGTCACAGTCCATTTGGGTGTTATTGTACTTTGCATCTTATATTTCAAACTCTAGCATTGTGTCAGTTAATGTTTGTTAAATGTATATATTGTATGTTGTATCTCATGTCTCAGTTTTTCTATATTGGGTAATTTTGTGTCTATGCATTTCTTGTGAGGATATGTTTATTATGATCTATGTGTAATAGAGTGTTGTTTTTAACATATGTGTATTACGATTATTTTGTGTGTTTTTTGTTTTTGGTTTTAACTATGTATGTGCTTGGTGTCTCCTTTGTGTTAACATCTGTTGTGTTAACATCTAATGTGTTTGCTATATTGAGTCAATCACCTGTGTTGGGGTGTGTTCAGATACTATATCAGGGGAGACACAAAGCGGAAGTGATCAGACTTCGACAAAGGAACTAATCCGAAACGCGTCAGTCTGACGCCCATGCTCCTGTTGAGATGTGTGCTGTCATACATGTTATGTTATTTTAAATAATAAAGAAGAATTTTTCAATTTTCCACGAAACCTGGCTGGAATCAACTTCTATTTTGGATTTCCTTATGTAAAAAGGGTGTGCTTTAAATGCTCCAAAATTTCGAATTATACGGCTGGTATAAACAGAATAGGGAGTTTAACCCCTTAGCGACCTTTGACGTACTATTACGTCATGGACGCGAGGTACTTCGCGCACCATGAAGTAATATTATGTCATGGTGATTCCGCCCGCTCACTAGCTGAGCGGGCAGAATCGGAACTGAGTGATAGCTGTTACTGACAGCTATCACCCTTTTCCATAACCTCCGGTCGGTACTTTTACCGATCGGAGGTTTTAACCCTTTGATTGCGATGGTCAAACATGACCACCGCAAACAAAGGGTGCCGCGATCTCTCTCCCCCCCCCCCCCCCGCCGGCACCCCCCGGACCGAGATCGGGGGGTGCCGGTATCTGTAATACGTAGTCTGGGGTCTGGTTAGTGACCCCAGACAGCCCTGAGCACTCACTTACCTGGTGATGCTCCCGGCGTCTTCTGGAAGTGAGCTGTCCCGTCCGCACAGCTCACTTCCTGTGTCTAGAGTGAGACACGTGCAGGCTGTCACTGCAGCCTGTGTCTCAGTCTAGAGTAGAGAATCAGTGATGCAATCTTCACTGATCCATGTGTCCCATAGGGACACAAGAACAAGTAAAAAAAAAAAAGTGTAAAAAAAAAAAAAAAGTATTTGAAAACAATTAATAAAGTTATAAAGTCCCAAAAATCCCTTTTTTCTATAAAAAATGAATTATGTAAAAAAAACACAAAAAATTAATAAAAACAATACATATTTGGTATTGTCGCGTCCGTAATAACCTGTACAACAAAACTGAAACAATATTTAATGTACACAGTGAACGGCGGTAAAAAATAACGGAAAAAACCCGCCGGAAGTAGTGATTTTTCGCCATCTCACCTTACAAAATGTGCTATAAAAAGTGATCAAAAAGTCATATGCACCCCAAAATAGTACCAATAAAATGCACAGGTTGTCCCGCAAAAAATAAGCCCTCAACCAACACTGTCAAGCGAAAAATAAAAATGTTACGCCTCTCAGAAGATGGCGATGCAAAAATCACTGATTTATGTCCCCAAATGTGTTTTTGTTCTGCAGACTTAGTATCGCATAAAAAAATAACATAAATGAGGTATCGCCGTAACCGTACCAACCCACAGAATAAAGGTCACATGTTACTTATACTGTACGCTGCATGGCGAAAAATGTAAAAGGTAAAACTCAATACCAGAATTGATTTTTTCTCTTTTAAATCCAGCAAAAAAAGAGTTAATAAAATGTAATCAGTAAGTTTTAGGCACCCCAAGATGGTGTCATTACAAAATACATCGCATCCCGCAAACAACAAGCCCTTATATGGCCACGTCAGCAGAAAAATAAAGAAAATATAGCCTCTACCAATGTGAAGACAAAATCACGCAAAATCGCCAAATCATTAGAACACAACTGGGTGCGGCAGGCAGGGAATGTATAAGCTGTGCAAGTGAATATCAGGGGACACCCTATATTTACAGCTTATGAGGGAAAATATACCAGAAGTGACCCCAAAGTGACCCCAGTGTGACTCCCCCAATCATAGGAGCTACTGGGGGTACAGTAGGGAATTTAGTGTCTGCAATGTCCTCCGCACCGCTTATATATTCCCTCTTCGCCATCCGCTGTGCAGTCACGTCCGGATACTAATACTCACTACACCCCCTGATAAATTCTTTTAGGGGTGCAGTTTTCAAACTGCGGTCACTCCTTTGGGGAATCCACTTTTCTGGTACCTTACAGGCTCTACAAACATGACATGGCGTCCAGATACCAAACATCTGAATCTGTACTCCAAAAGCCGCATCGCGCTCCTTCCCTTCTGCCCCCTGCTGTGTGCCCAAACTGCAGTTTATGCCACATGTATGACACTGGTGTAACCGGGGTAATGTCATATGTGAGTATAAACTGATATTAGGGCACATATATGACACTGGTGTACCCCGGATAACGTACGTAATGTCATATGTGGGTATAAACTGATATTAGGGCCCAGCCAGACACAGAAGGGAAGAAGGTTATTTGGTTTTTGGAGCACAGACTTAGACGGTTTGGTTTTTGGATGCCATGGCACTTTTGCAGAGACTCTAAAATTTCCCCTACAAAATGGGGTCACTTCTTGGGGAATTCCAGTTTACTGGCACCTCCAGGGCTCTGCAAAAACAACATGGCGCCCAGGAAGTCCCTCTAAATCTGTACCCCAAAAGCTAAAAAGCGCAGTGCTCCTTCCCTTCTGAGCCCTGCTGTGCGCCCAAGCAGCAGTTTATACCCACATATATAATTTTTTTGCCCACTTAAGGCCCACTTAATAGTTTTAGGAGTGCAGGTCTCTGACAATACAAAGTGGGTGCAATGCATTGGATACCAAAATGGCATATTTCTTTAAAAATTTCAATTTTTGGGAAGCATTTTTAGTCTCAAAATCATAATACCACTTGATACATTCCTTGACGGGTGTAGTTTCTAAAATGGGGTCACTTTTGAGGGGTTTCTATTGTATTGATACTTTAGGGGCTCAGCAAATGCGACATGGCACCTCAAAACTATTCCAGCAATATATGCCCTCCAAAATCCAAATAGCGCTCTTTCCATTCTGAGCCCCAACATGTACCCATACAGCAGATTATGATCCCATATGGGGTATTGCCGTGTTCAGGGGAAATTGTGTAACAAACTGTGTGGGGCTCTTAATTCTCTAACTACTTGCAAAAATTAAAAATATGGCGCTAAATGGACGATTTATTGGAAAAAAAGTAATTTTTCATTTTCACATCTCAATGGTAAAAAAATCTGTGCAACACCTGTAGGGTCCAAGTGCTCACTAAACCCCTTGATAAATTCCTTGAGGGGTCTAGTTTTCAAAATGGGGTCGTTTTTTTTTTTTTTGGGGGGGGGGGGGGGTTTCCACTGTTCTAGCACTTCAGGGGCTCTCCAAATGCAACATGGTGCCTGAAACAGATTTCAGCTAAATTTGCCCTCCAAAATCCCAATAGCGATCCTTCAGCTCTGGACTTTACAGTGTGCCCATACATCACTTTACATCCACATGTGGGGCATTTCTGTAGTTGGGGCAAAGTGCTTGACAATTTGTGGGGTGCATTTTCTTTTTTAACCCCTTGTGGAAATGCATAATTTGGGGTTAAAGCTACATTTTATAGCAAAAAATGTCACTTTTCCTTTTGTTGGGCCAATTCTGTTACACTCCTGTAGGGTCAAAGGGCTCACTAAACCCCTTGGTAAATTCCTTGAGGGGTATAGTTTCCAAAATGGGGTGACATTTTGGGGGTTTCCACTGTTTTGGCACATTGGGGGCTCTGCAAAAGGGACATGGTGCCTGAAAAGTATTCTAGTAAAATCTGGCCTACAAAATCCAATTAGCGCTCCATCCGTTCTGAGAGCGACCGTGTGCCCGTACATTAGGGTACCAGCACATACGGGGTATTGTCGTGTTCAGGAGAAATTGTGTAACAAAATGTGGGGTGCAGTTTCTCCTTTAACCCTTTGTGAAGATGAAAAATTTGGGGCTACAGTGACATTTTATTATAAAAAAAAGTAATTTTTCATTTTCACATCTCAATGGTAAAAAAATCTGTGAAACACCTGTAGGGTCCAAGTGCTCACTATACCCCTTGATAAATTCCTTGAGGGGTCTAGTTTCCAAAATGGGGTGACATTTTGGGGTTTTCCACTGTTTTGGCACCTTGGGGGCTTTGCAATCGGGGCATGGCGCCTGAAAAATATTCTAGCAAAATCTGGCCTACAAAATCCAATTAGTGCTCCATCCGCTCTGAGAGCGACCGTGTGCCCGTACATTAGGGTACCAGCACATATGGGGTATTGTCGTGTTCGGGAGAAATTGTGTAACAAAATTTGGGGTGCAGTTTCTCCTTTAAACCTTAGTAAATGTGTAAATTCTAGGGCTAAATGAATATATTAGTGACAGAAATTGAAAAATGTAAATTTGACCTCCATTTTGTTTTAATTGTTGTGAAATGCTGAAAGGGTTAAGAAACTTTCTAACTGCTGTTTTAGATTCTTTCAGGAGTGCAGTTTTTAGAATGGGGTGACTTTTGGGGGGTTTTATTAGAGAGGCCTTTCAAGTTCCCTTCAGAACTGAACTGGTCCCTTGAAAAATGTGTTTTGGAAATTTTCTTGAAAATTTGGAAAATTACTGCTTGACTTGTAAGCCTTATAATATCTGAAAAAAATGAAAGGGTGCTTAAAATTTGATTGCTACATAAATCAGAGACATGGTTAATTATATTTATGAAAAAATTCGGGTAGTATGACTTTCTATTTGAAAGGCTTGCAATTTCAAAGTTTGAAAACTGCATTTTTTTCAAAATTTTCACCAAATTTCCTATTTTTTCATAATTAAAGACAAAACATATCGACGAAAATTTACTACTGACATGAAGTACAATGTGTTACGAAAAAACAATCTCAGAATCACTTGTGTAAGTTAAAGCGTCTCAAAGTTATCGCCATTTAAAGTGACACATGTCAGATTTGAAAAAAGAGGCCTGGTCCTTAAGTCACTTTTGGGCTGTGTCTCTAAGGGGTTAAAGATGTACTAGACTTATCATCCAGCATGTGGGCCATTAAATCTGAGAATCTACTACAGTCTCATTGCTCCAAACTGACTGTCTGCTTTTGTCTGTCCAGTTTTGTCGCTGTGGGTCTCTGGGAAGTTACTTAGGAGGGATGACTGACTTTAATAACTGGCTTGTCTGCCAACAATACACTGGGCTTGCTACTGTCCCTCTTAAACCCACCAATTTACTCACACTGATAGACTTCCTTGGAGAGTCATTATAGAATGCTCCAGGATAAGTCTTGGCTGGAGCCTCCACGTCCCAATCCATATCAGCAATGGCTCGCAAAGTCTCACACCAACTTGCCTAACAGCAGCTACACCCAAAGCTTGCTATACAGCACTACTCAAACTCCTTACAAGGTGTTGGCTGGATTATATATTTGGCCCCCCATTGCAGCTCAATGCAACATAATATTACATCTCAGATCAGCAAGGAGTTAATGTAACAGAAACTCACTAACAGGGCATCTATAAATGGGTTTTCTAAACTATGCAAATCATCTAAACTATATACTAGTATTAATACACTATACACTTCAAATACTGAATGGGAACAACACTAAATCCATGACTTTTGTATGCACTTGTATACAAGAAGGATTCAAGAAAGGATGTATTTTAAAAGGAATGGATTTGGTGTACCATGCCTAAGTTTTGTTCAGGATTAAGAGCACAAAACTTTTGACTAAACAGAGGAGAAATAAAGATAAAAAGATAAAGGGTAACAGAAAATACATTTTAGGCTATGTTCACTTCTAGTTTTCTACATGTCAGTTTTATGTGTTGGGGCAGGGCCGCCAATAGGCCAGTACTACTGCTACTGGCGTCAGGGGCCCGGCCAAATTTAAAAATTGTGGGGGCCCGGGCCCCCTGGCGCCGGCAGCAGTCATTGTATGTCCTGCTTGTTTCAACTTAGATCTGCGTCCAGAGTACGCAGATCTGAGTTGAACACATACGCGGCTGAAGCGAGGAGCTGACACAGGTCAGCTCCTCGCTTCGCTGCTGCGGCCTCTCTCGCTGACACATATGCGGCTGGCTCAGCTCCTCGCTTCAGCCGCATATGTGTCAGCGTCAGCGAGAGAGGTGGCAGCGGCAAAGCGAGGAGCTGACACAGGTCAGCTCGCTTCAGCCGCTGAAGCGAGGAGCTGACCTGTGTCAGCTCCTCACTTCGCCGCTGCCGCCGGCTACCCGGCAGTGTAGACGCGATGTGATCAGGGCCGCCATCAGGAATTTTGGGGTCCCATACAGCCTAAGTGTCTGGGCCCCCCCCCCCATTTTAAAACAACCTTATTTAGCGACATACCAATTCTGTATTACATTTCCCTTTATTTAGCAGCATTACAAGGCTTAATCAGATTCTATTTGCAGGTAAAATCTGCTACGTGTGACAGCGCCTATAGGGAGCCAGCACCATTTATAAGAGCCCTCCTAATAAATCCTCAGGGCTTATTCACATTGCGTTTTTGGCCTCCCTTGCCGGGATACGTTGGTAACCAGTCAAAATCAGTTGTCAACTTATCCCTGCACGAAGAACTGGCCATTAAAAAAAAAGGGGGGCCTGCAGTTCTCCATGCAGGGATAAGTGGGGAGCTGATTGTGACTAGTTACCAACGTATCCCGGCAAGGGAGGCCAAAAACGCAACGTGAACACTCCTTTACAGTGAAAGTCCCACCCCCAAACAGGCTGCTATGCTAGTAGCATAGAGGCCTACATCATTATTATTCTCCAGCTAAAAACTTATATATTATTGCCCCAGTTCCCTCTCCGCAGTGCCGCACACCCGATGTCCCAACAATCCCCCCCGTCCACCCTCTAACATCTTTCCATTGCCCCCTGTACCCAGAGGGATAAAAAATTTCTTTGCGCGCCGCGGGAAATTTAGCCCACCCACTGTTATGTTGACTCCGCCCACTCATTAATTTTCATGTGCCCGCACACTGTATAATCCTCCTACAGTCACCCGTAAATTATATGTCCCCCCTCCGTCTCTCCTCCAGCTTCATATACACCCTTCATCTGCCCCCAGATTCATGTCCCCTCCATCTCTGCCCCCAGATTCATGTCCCCTCCATTTCTGCCCCCAGATTCATGTCCCCTCCATCTCTGCCCCCAGATTCATGTCCCCTCCATTTCTGCCCCCAGATTCATGTCCCCCCCATCTCTGCCCCCAGATTCATGTCCCCTCCATTTCTGCCCACAGATTCATGTCCCTCCATCTCTGCCCCCAGATTCATGTCCCCCCATCTCTGCCCCCAGATCCATGTCCCCTCCATTTCTGCCCACAGATTCATGTCCCCACATCTCTGCCCCAGATTCATGTCCCCCCATCTCTGCCCCCAGTGTCATGCCGTCCTCTCCATCTCTGCCCCCAGATTCATGTCCCTCCATCTCTGCCCCCCATGTCATGCCGTCCTCTCCTTCATCTGCCCCCAGTTTCACATAATCCACATTACACTTACCTTTTCCTCGTTCCCCCGCTGCTCTCTGCGCGCCTCTCTCTCTTACTGGCGCACAGTTGTAGACGCGATGTGACGTCATCACATCGCGTCTACATTGCCGGGTAGGCAGCGGCGAAGTGAGGAGCTGACACAGGTCAGCTCCTCGCTTCAGTGGCTGAAGCGAGCTGACCTGTGTCAGCTCCTCGCTTCGCCGCTGCCGCCTCTCTCGCTGACGCTGACACATATGCGGCTGAAGCGAGGAGCTGAGCCAGCCGCATATGTGTCAGCGAGAGAGGCCGCAGCGGCGAAGCGAGGAGCTGACCTGTGTCAGCTCCTCGCTTCAGCCGCGTATGTGTTCAACTCAGATCTGCGTACTCTGGACGCAGATCTAAGTTGAAACAAGCAGGACATACAATGACTGCTGCCGGCGCCAGGGGGCCCGGGCCCCCCCAATTTTTAAATTTGGCCGGGCCCCTGACGCCAGTAGCAGTAGTACTGGCCTATCGGCGGCCCTGGATGTGATGACGTCACATCGCGTCTACAACTGTGCGCCAGTAAGAGAGAGAGGCGCGCAGAGAGCAGCGGGGGAATGAGGAAAAGGTAAGTGTAATGTGGATTATGTGAAACTGGGGGCAGATGAAGGAGAGGACGGCATGACACGGGGGGCAGAGATGGAGGGACATGAATCTGGGGGCAGAGATGGAGAGGACGGCATGACACTGGGGGCAGAGATGGGGGGACATGAATCTGGGGGCAGAGATGTGGGGACATGAATCTGTGGGCAGAAATGGAGGGGACATGAATCTGGGGGCAGAGATGGAGAGGACGGCATGACACTGGGGGAAGAGATGGGGGGACATGAATCTGGGGGCAGAGATGGAGGGACATGAATCTGGGGGCAGAAATGGAGGGGACATGAATCTGGGGGCAGAGATGGGGGGACATGAATCTGGGGGCAGAAATGGAGGGGACATGAATCTGGGGGCAGAGATGGGGGGACATGAATCTGGGGGCAGATGAAGGGTGTATATGAAGCTGGGGGAGAGACGGAGGGGGGACATATAATTTACGGGTGACTGTAGGAGGATTATACAGTGTGCGGGCACATGAAAATTAATGAGTGGGCGGAGTCAAAATAACAGTGGGTGGGCTAAATTTCCCGCGGCGCGCAAAGAAATTTTTTATCCCTCTTTTGGTTCTTCAACAGTTGGGAGGTATGGGTACAGGGGGCAATGGAAAGATGTTAGAGGGTGGACAGGGGGGATTGTTGGGACATCGGGTGTGCGGCACTGCGGAGAGGGAACTGGGGCAATAATATATAAGTTTTTAGCTGGAGAATAATAATGATGTAGGCCTCTATGCTACTAGCATAGCAGCCTGTTTGGGGGTGGGACTTTCACTGTAAAGGAGTATTCACGTTGCGTTTTTGGCCTCCCTTGCCGGGATACGTTGGTATCTAGTCACAATCAGCTCCCCACTTATCCCTGCATGGAGAACTGCAGGCCCCCCCTTTTTTTTAATGGCCAGTTCTTCGTGCAGGGATAAGTTGACAACTGATTTTGACTGGTTACCAACGTATCCCGGCAAGGGAGGCCAAAAACACAATGTGAATAAGCCCTGAGGATTTATTAGGAGGGCTCTTATAAATGGTGCTGGCTCCCTATAGGCGCTGTCACACGTAGCAGATTTTACCTGCAAATAGAATCTGATTAAGCCTTGTAATGCTGCTAAATAAAGGGAAATGTAATACAGAATTGGTATGACGCAAAATAAGGTCGTTTTAAAATGGCGGGGGGGGGAGAGGGGTACAGACACTTAGGCTGTATGGGGCCCCAAAATTCCTGATAGCGGCCCTGTGTTGGGGGTATTCAGCTGACATATGCCCTGGACCTGTTCATAGGCCTTTGTCAGTGCTCTATCTGTGTACACTGGGTCCGCATGCAGCAGCATACCTTGTGTTCACAAGTATAAGACAGTTTGGGCAGCCTTGCTTTGGAGAAATACAGTGGGAAATCTTGCAGACTGGGCTGTTTGCCATTTTTTTCAATGTGAAAAGTTCCCATCAAGAAACAATGTACAGTAGATAACATAGGATCAAATTCTGGGATGATAGTTTAAAAGACCATTAAAATACAATTCATAGTCATATATGTTAAGGGCTTGTTCCTGAAGTGTAACTGTCATGTTTTCTGTGTAAGGAAAATGTTTGTTTTTGTATCATGTTAGCCAGTGGTTATAGGGGCGCGTTCATGTACATGGAGGTCTACTTATAGGTAAATGTAACCCTGCACGACCTTAATTCTATTTATGTGTATATACTCTATGTCAACCACTTTTAAACTAATGAAGTACCATTCAGACGCACAGATATACCATGACATCTGATATATACAGTCCTATGAAAAAGTTTGGGCACCCCTATTAATCTTAATTATTTTTAGTTCTAAATATTTTGGTGTTTGCAGCAGCCATTTCAGTTTGATATATCTAATAACTGATGGACACAGTAATATTTCAGGATTGAAATGAGGTTTATTGTACTAACAGAAAATGCGCAATATGCATTAAACCAAAATTTGACTGGTGCAAAAGTATGGGCACCTCAACAGAAAAGTGACATTAATATTTAGTAGCTCCTCCTTTTGCAGAGATAACAGCCTCTAGTTGCTTCCTGTAGCTTTTAATCAGTTCCTGGATCCTGGATGAAGGTATTTTGGACCATTTCTTTCTACAAAACAATTCAAGTTCAGGTAAGTTTGATGGTCGCCGAACATGGACAGCCCGCTCTCAAATGATCTGAAAACAAAGATTGTTCAACATAGTTGTTCAGGGGAAGGATACAAAACGTTGTCTCAGAGATTTAACCTGTCAGTTTCCACTGTGAGGAACATAGTAAGGAAATGGAAGACCACAGGGACAGTTCTTGTTAAGCCCAGAAGTGGCAGGCCAAGAAAAATATCATAAAGGCAGAGAAGAAGAATGGTGAGAACAGTCAAGGACAATCCACAGACCACCTCCAAAGAGCTGCAGCATCATCTTGCTGCAGATGGTGTCATTGTGCATCAGTCAACTATACAGTGCACTTTGCACAAGGAGAAGCTGTCAGGGAGAGTGATGAGAAAGAAGCCGTTTCTGCACGTACGCCACAAATAGAGTTGCCTGAGGTATGCAAAAGCACATTTGGAGAAGCCAACTTCATTTTGGAAACAAAGATTGAGTTGTTTGGTTGTAAAAAAAAGGCGTTATGCATGGCGTCCAAAAAGAAACAGCATTCCAAGAAAAACACATGCTACCCACTGTAAAATTTGGTGGAGGTTCCATCATGCTTTGGGGCTGTGTGGCCAATGCCGGCATCGGGAATCTTGTTAAAGTTGAGGGTCGCATGGATTCCACTCAGTATCAGCAGATTCATGAGAATAATGTTCAAGAATCAGTGACGAAGTTGAAGTTACGCCGGGGATGGATATTTCAGCAAGACAATGATCCAAAACACCGCTCCAAATCCTCAGGCATTCATGCAGAGGAACAATTACAATGTTCTGGAATGGCCATCCCAGTCCCCAGACCTGAATATCATTGAACATCTGTGGGATGATTTGAAGCGGGCTGTCCATGCTCGGCGACCATCTAACTTAACTGAACTTGAATTGTTTGTCCAAAATACCTTTATCCAAGATCCAGGAACTGATTAAAAGCTACAGGAAGCGACTAGAGGCTGTTATCTTTGCAAAAGGAGGATCTACTAAATATTAATGTCACTTTTCTGTTGAGGTGCCCATACTTTTGCACCAGTCAAATTTTGGTTTAATGCATATTGCGCATTTTCTGTTAGTACAATAAACCTCATTTCAATCCTGAAATATTACTGTGTCCATCAGTTATTAGATATATCAAACTGAAATGGCTGCTGCAAACACCAAAATATTTAGAACTAAAAATGATTAAGATTAATAGGGGTGCCCAAACTTTTTCATAGGACTGTATATGTAACAAGAGTTATACCTACAGCCTTTGATGCAGTATTACAACTTAACCTCCATGTATTATATGGTTTGTACTATCCCCTGTACATTTATTATTGTGTATTTTTAATGTGTTAAATTTAATAAAGTACAACATTTTTTCACAATTTTTGAGATGTTTATGGCAGTTCGCCTGATTCAGGCACAGTAGAAATATTCATATAGTTCTGCCCCTTTTTGCCCTAGATTTTTGTGTATATTGACTTTCTGTAGGTTGCATATTTATCTGGACACAGGGATAGGATTTCAGGAGGGGGGGGGGAGAGAGGCTTATTACTATATACATATAAAAACAAATAATCAATTACCAGTTACCAGATTCTTTATCTTTATGGCTGTCTTAGTGATTTGTATAAAAAGACATAAACCCAAGTGATGTGTTTATTCCATTGTCCAGATTCTTAAATAGGGTCATGCACTTGTACTCATAAATCAGTCGCTGTTTTCTCGATTTAAAATTCCCTCTTAAAATCAAAATTTTCATGTCATTGGTGATATTATGATCTTCCTGGCAGAAATGTTTTGGCACGGGAACGTCTTTTCTCTGTTGTTTAATTGTATGGCGATGGGAATTGATTCTCATTCTAAGTTTCTGGCCGGTCTCTCCAAAATACAGATTTTCAGTGGAACATTTGGTGCACATGATCAAATACACTACATTAGGTGTGTTACAGGTGAACACACCTGGGATTTTATATTCCCTGTTAGAGTTTGGTATCTCTATCTTGTCAGTGGTCAGTATATGAGGGCAGGTTTTGCACCTTTTCTGTCCGCATGGGAATGTTCCTGTGTTAGTTGGAGGTGACAGTGAGCTGCTAATAATCATATTCCTGAGGTTTGGTGGCTGTCTATAGCACAGGAGAGGGGGGTTTGGAAATATGGATGTTAGACGGTGGTCTTTTTTTGTAGTAGTGGATGTAATTTGCGTGTGATTCCTCTCAGCGTCTCCAGGTGTGGATTATATGTGACAACCAGGGGCCCTCGATTGTTTTCCTGTTTGGTATTATATTTTAATAAATCCGATCTTGGTAACCTGGTGGCACTTGTGATTTGGTTATCAATAGAGATGAGCGAGTACTGTTCGGATCAGCCGATCCGAACAGCACGCACGCATTGAAATGAATGGAAGCACCTGGTACTTCCGCTTTGACGCCGGCCGGCCGCTTAACCCCTCGCGTGCCGGCTACGTCCATTCATTTCAATGCGTGCGTGCTGTTCGGATCGGCTGTTCGGATCGGATCGCTCATCTCTAGTTATCAACTGTTCTTGGATGGTAACCCTGCCTCAAGAATGTGTTTCTGAGGCCTCCAAGGTGTTTGTCTCTATCTGCAGGGTTTGAGCATATGCGATGGTATCTGATAGCCTGGCTGTATACAATGGAGTTCTTTATGTGTTTAGGATGAAAGCTATCCCATCTTAGGTAGGTAGGGTGGTCAATTGGTTTCCGTTACACTGATGTCTCAATTTTGTTGTCCTGTATCTTGATGACTGCGTCCAGGAAGTTAATTTCAGAGAATGAGTGATGGAGCGTCAGGTTGATGGTGGGATGGAAATGGTTGAATTGTTCATGGAAGGTTTTCAGCTGTTGTTCAGACTCAGTCCAAATGATTAGAATATCGTCAATGAAACGATAATAGGCCAGAGGCCTAATGGTGCAGGTGGATAGGAAGTCACTCTCAAACTTGGCCATGAAGAGATTAGCGTACTGTGGTGCCAGTTACTCCAGCAAGTAACAGCCTATTAAAAAAAAAAAAAATCTGCAGTGGTATCAGCTGCCACCGTGCCCCCTAGTGTAACGGGCCCTGTGGCAGCCGCTACCACAGCTACCCTGGTAGTTATGCCCCTGGCTGCAATGCAGAATAAGAAAGACATCTTTGGAAAGAATAGAAGCCGCCCTATAAGGTACTGCCATTACTTTGATACCAATTTTCCTACTGACAAACTCCATTTAAAAGGATTCTATCATTGGGAAAACTCAGTTTAACTAAGCATATATTTGCATATCCTTTAGAAAGGCTATTCCACACATACTTTTGTTTGTTAAACCCCCCAGCCGTTTTTTAATAAGCCCGCTTTTATTCTTTTTATTCCTATGCTAATTATCCAGAAAAGTGCACCGGAAGTTCACTGAGCACTGTCTATGTATACACAGGGGAAGGTGAGAGGGAGGCTGATGAGCCATCATCATCAGCATCAGCCTCATCCGTGTACATACAGCATACAGTGCTCACTGAGACTTCTGGTGCTTGTTGGCTAATTAGCATATCAATAAAAGCAGGCTAACTCAAAAATGGCTGAGGGGATTAACAAACAAAAGGTATGTCTGGAATATCCTTTTTAAAGGCTATGCAAATATATGCTTAGTTAAAAATGAGTTTTTCCAATAATAGAATCCCTTTAAAATCATGGTTTGCAAACTTTGGTTCTCTGTCTGTTGTGAACTACAAGTGCCAGCATGCCTTTCCTATCATTGATTACAGCAGTAGTCTTACAACAGCTGCTGAGCCACAGACTGCAGTCTATTGACTTACATCTTTACAGGATGATTCAGGAGCGCCTGGAGAAAATGTGTTTTGTTCACAGATTATTTGATATGAGTAGAATACCAAAGCCAAACCTTGGCTAACTGTGAGAGTCTAGACCTTCTCCTCCAATATGTTTGTTCTCCTAAATGTTAAGGTGTATTAGAATTATAGCACAACCAGATCGTATAAATTGTAAGGAGTAAGCAATGTCCTGGATTATTTAGCATGGCGGTAATGTTTCATCTAGTGTCATAACTGTCTTTCTGCAGCATAGGACACATGGGTGTCATTTGAGATATGACCAGATTAATCTGTAATATTCACAACAAGCAAAGTACAATGGCATTATTCAGAAAGGTAGCAAATCTATTTTCAACCATTGTTAAGACAGGGATGATGAAAAACATCACCCTATTGTAGAATGCCATGTAATAATGATCCTCAGACTAAGATTAAATTGCCAGCAATACAAAATGCAACAAAAAGAATCAGGCTTCCATATTACTGTGCAAAAAATTGATGCCAACTGGCAAAATGCATATTACCATCCTAAATTCAATGAAACCTTGGTTGTCATGGATTATAGAATTGCTGGGTACCAGCATCCATGTATGTCACCCTCTATAGCGTCCTGGGATGTAAAGGGTGCTGTATTCATAGGTAGGATGATGGGGAACCGTCTGGCATCATACAGGAGAAAGGCAGCAGGATAGATTGGGAGAGAGAACAGGTGGTGTGGAGGAGGGTGAGAGAACAGATTCATTTTTGGACAAGGAGCGGAGGAGTGGGAAAAACTGAGGAGAGGGACCGAAACATTAAGTGAAGACAGGAGGAGCGGAGGAGGATTCTGCTTAGGAAAGCCAGAGCAGAAGGAAGGGTTTAGAGGTCTTCATCACTTATATAGAGAAATATAGCTAGAAATATATATCTACTGGACAAAGTGTATTCAGCTATAGCCAGCACAAAATTCTCAGGTTTTATTCCAGGGTCTAAGTTACATGTTTCAGAATGTAACAATAGATTTTACATATTATACTTATGTTCTAGATGATGGATTGTTTGTTTGTATTTAGAATATTATGTTTTATTTTTATCAGATCATAACCATAATTAGAATTTTTCCATAAAATTGTGTCATGTCTATATGTTTAAAGAGAGTCTACCACCTCCCCTGAGAATATTCAACTGCCACCACTGTATTACAGAGCACATTACAGTATTAAAGAACATACTTATACTAGCTATGCCCTATGGAAAAAATAAACTCAAAGTCTTATTGAAATGAGGCAGTTGGTGCACTGGGGGCGGGCCCTCAGCCCTGAACTGCTCTTGCTGTTCAGGTAGAATAGGTGATGTCATAGCAGTGGGAGGATCAACTCTTACTGCACAGTTGGCACAGGCTGGAGATGGTAGGGGTCTGAGCAGCAAGAACAATGCTCCAGGGAGATTAACCCATTAACTGCCATGATCTCCAATTGGGGATCGGGTACTTTAACCTGCCTACGAACACTATCTGTCATTGAGGAACAGAAACAGGACATTCACGTGCTCCAGCAGGATGTCACCCGTGATAGGAAACCTAAACTGATCAGATGCATGCATTGCCTTGCGCACATGAGGTCATTTTCACGGTGCAGTTCCGATATTATTGAAAAAAAATTGGCAGTCAATGGGTTAAGGCCCGACCTCATCACAGAAACTGCCTCATTTAAGACGCCAAAGTTATTTTTCTCCAAATCTACAAAAGTGACATACATAACAAAGGTCTGTGGTTTCTCATTGTAATGTGGTCTCTAACATGGTAGATGCAGTTGGATATGCTTAGAAGGGTGGTAGACTCCCTTTAATGTAAATGGTGGGAGACATTTCCGCTTTGTATGCCAAATGTTAACAAACATAAGGTGTGAATTGAGCCTAACTCAAGTTCAAAAGAGGGCAGCAAAATACCAGCAGTTTTGTCTTTATCTGTTCTTAATATAGTGCTGTCTTGACATCTTAGATTTCTAACTTCTTCCCTGTTATTTGGTACCTGATATACTTGTCTTACCTTAGGTGGCAGCACCCCGTTCATGATTTTTTTTGCATACCATTACAATATTAGACTAGGTTTCCACTTGCGCTGGTCTCTCTGTCATTTAGGGGACAGATGACAGAGAGCTAGATCACTAAAACAGTGATAATACATGGACACTGGTGGACCCCAATGGCAATGGGGTCCAACAGGTTTTTGCCATTTTCATTCTGAAAGTGGCTGAGAGAAAAATGCTCAGTCCAGAACTTTTCGTTTTGCTGATTTTTGGTGATTTCTACAGTGGAGTCTCCGATAGAGACTTCGGTGAAAATGTGAACATAGCCTAAGCATTTTGTTTAGTATTAGTATTGAACTGTGTTAGGGAGTGTTCACACTTGTCCCTGTGTCCGCCCGTCGGGTCTCTGTCCTATTCCCCGGGGAAACTGCATAGGGGACAGCTTCCCAGCGGTCAGTTTTAAAAACCCATTCATTTGAATGAGTTTTTAAAGCAAACTGCCAGTGTCTGTATGCAGCCTCTCCACAGGAGAACCGTCTGTACAAAAAACAAGCCATCCCTATGCCTTTTCTCCAGGAAATAGGATGGAGACCTAGTGGTCGAACACAGGTGCAAGTGTGAACGCCCCCTTAGCCAAAAAGGAAAGTAGAAACCTTACAATTCCTTAAAGAGGACCTTTCACCAATTTGGGCACAGGCAGTTCTATATACTGCTGGAAAGCTGACAGTGCGCTGAATTCAGCCGATCTGTGCCCCGGGTAAAAAGCTCGATCTGTGTCCCGGTACCGTAGCACTTTACAGTCAGAAGGGCACTACTGTACCGGGACCGATAACTTTTTACCCGGGGCACAGATCGGGAAAGCCGACAGTGCGCTGAATTCAGCGCACTGTCGGCTTTTCAGCAGTATATAGAACTGCCTGTGCCCAAATCGGTGAGAGATTAATGAATCTGACTCCGGCTTCAAAAGAAAGTGATTAATTATTTTAAGTTATACTATTAATATTATAAATGTGAAAGTTTGTGTGTCTAGGTGTTTTTTCCTCGATCACGCAAAAACGGCTGAACGGATTTGCTTGCAATTTGCCGCATACATAGATTGTAACTTGGATTAGAACATAGGCTACTTTTTAGCATGGTAAATCACATGGCTTCACAGCCACTATGCATGAATTTCTGTACACACTACGTTTAAGGACCCTTGATGACGTTATCACAGATCCTTGAGCCATTCTCTGATAGGATCATGCTATTGTGTGGGCAGAACTAAATAGGATTGAACCGGACAGTGTGCAAGCCAGAGAAAATGGAGTCTAATGGAAGGTCAGGAGAGTACAGAACATGTAGGCTGTGTGTGCACAAGAGGAGTATATGGGGTGTAGAGTTTGTGTGCGTAAGCCGGGGGAATGTGGTGTTCGGGCTCTGATGTGGGGGGAAGGGGGCAACTGTGACAAATTTCAGCAACAGCCTTTCAGTCGTTTCTAACACAGAAGCTGCTTGGACACTCACACAAAACAACCCCTGCAATCCAAATTGCCAGATGTAGCAGAGCTGAGGCAGTGCTGTAGCACAGCTTGGTCTGCTCTCCATAGGGATGTACATACAGCTGGGTCTGCTGCGCATATGTACAGATGTAGCAAAGCCAAGATGCGGATGCAGGCGGAGCATCGCCAGTCGCATTTTGCTAAATATAAGTGGCTCATTGCCAACAACAACACGCAGACGAAGTCGCGGGCAGAAGCTAGTATTACATAATTATTAATATTGTATAATTAATAAGATACATAGCTTGTTGAATATTTATCTTAATATGAATCAATCGCTTTATTTTTAATGAATTAGGGAATCTTTACTGCTTTTTACTGTCAGCCATTTATGAAGGATTTGGAGTCAGACTTGGAGTTGGAGTAAGAGTCGGTCTGTGAAAAAATAGCAGTCAGAGTCGGTGGTTTGGCCTATTGAGTCCACAGCCCTGCCAGCACCATGAAGCTGAACTAGATGGAGTTCATTTTCTGTAGTGATTGTAAGATGCAATACCAGAACAAATGTATTTTATCTTGATTCCTCTCAGAGAAGGTATATATAGAAATGTAATGGCTTTAGACCTATCAATCTGCCAAAAACTTAGCTAGCCACATTTCTCAAATGCAAAATTAGAAAAAACTATGGAGGATTATGTAGATAATCTGTTTTCCCATAGTCCAAACAGCAGCACAACAGATGGGGTATTCCTGCCCCTGCGTGCAATCAGGACAGGTGGAACTTTTACTCAATCAAAGAACCTCCCCTATAAGAGGTCACCAGACCTCCCCCTCCTCGTGTTAGTTCTAAAGTAGAGATTTCCAAACCCTTCAGAAAATTAACAAGCCAAACATACAGGGAGGGAGCTTTGTGCTGCTGTTTGGACTATGGGAAAACAGATTATCTACATAATCCTCCATTCCCCATACGTCCAACACAGCAGCACAACAGATGGGGAGGTAGAAAGAAACCCCCCCTAGGGTGGGACTTCCTGACAAACTGATGTCAATACCGAGCGACCGAAGGCAGCCGCCTCCGCGCTAAAATCGTCCAACCTATCATGTCTCACAAAGTTAAGTGAGAACTCCAGGTTGCTGCCGCACAAATCTGGTCCAGGGAGATGGAATATCTCTCCCCACATGTCGTGGCAACTGCACAACTAGAATGTGCACTTAAAACTCAGGCAGAAGTAGGCCCTGAGTACTGAATGTTTGAGAGATGGCCTCCTTGATCCATCTCGCCAATGTTGCCTTCAAGGCTCTACACCCCTTGTATTTTCTGAAAAGACTTACCAGAAAGGTTTTCTGGGTCGACGGGACTTTTTGGAATAAATCCCGGGAGATATCTTAATTGTACCCTGTCTGGAAGAATAGTAAATATGGCTCAGAGGCTGCTAAAGCCTGCAGTTCTCCAGTACGCTTAGCTGATGTGACGGCTAAGAGGAATTCCACTTTGCAGAAGAGGAACTTTAGTCCTATGTCTTGTAGTGGTTCAAAGGGGGGCCCACAGAGCCCCTGCAGTACCGTAGCTAAATCCCATTGGGGGATTAGGACTTGGATTGCGGGTCGGAGCCACCGGCCCCTCTTAAGGATTAACTTACCAACGAATCTTGAGACAATCTTATCCCTAATACGGCTGAAAGGGCAGCTACATGCACTTTTAATGTCACCGGGGTGAGGGCTTTCTCCAGCCCGCTTTACCAAAACTCCAATACCGTCTCCATAACTGGTATTGCACGTTGATTCTCTGTGCACCATTGCTGGTAAATTCTGCCAATCCTCATGTAGCTTCTATTCATAGAATCTGCCCTTGAGCAGGCCAGTGTTGTCCGCATGGCCTGTGACAATCCCCCATGTCCGTATAGGGTGCGGTCAACCTCCAGGCTGTCAGGTTGAACCTCTTCAGGTCCTGGCATAGCCACTTGTTTCGGGTTACCAGGTTGTGAAGAAGTGGAAGCCTCCAGTAATTCCCTCGACTCATCTGTATGAGGTGGGTAAATCATGCCCTTTTTGACCAGAACGGTATGATGGCAATCACCCATACCTGGTCTTGACTGATCTTGGCCAATACCTTCGAAACCATGGGAAGTGGAGGGAAGATGTATGCCAGCCTGAACCTCCAAGGTGTTGATAGGGCATCTACTGCCAAGGGGTTGTCCTCCTGGTAGAGGGAACAGACCCTCTCCACCTTGGCATTGTACTGGGTGGCCATCAGATCCACCTCGGGGAGACCCCTCATCCGAGTCAACTGACGAAAGACCTCCTGGTTGAGGGACCACTCGCCCGACACTGCTTCTCCCCTGCTGAGCTGGTCTGCAAGCACGTTCAGATGTCCCCTTATGTGCACCGCACTGAGGTGGCTTAGATTTTCCTCAGCCCAGGAAAAAAATCTGATCTGTTAGCTTGAAGAGGGAGGGGACCTCATCCCTCCCTGCTTGTTCAGGTAGAGGACCACCGTGACGTTGTCCGTCCTGACTCTGACCGCCTTGCCGCGTAGATCCTGGGTGAAGTATAGCAGGGTTCAATACACTGCGCAGACTCGTGCCAATTCGATGACTGAGCAGTCTCCAGTCGGCTCCATGTCCCTTGTGCCAGGGTCTCCCCCCGATGCGCTCCCCAGCCATGGAAGGAGGCATCCGTTGTCAACAGGGTCCAGTCGGGCTGGACCGTGGACATCCCGTCCTTCAATAGGGACCACCATTGCAGTGATCGACGGGTACTGATGGACAACTGGATAGGCTTCTTCAGCCCTGAGGGGCTGCGGCTCCAAACCTTGAGGATCTCGCTCTGTAGTGGACGCATATGCTCTAGTGCCCATGGAACTGCATCTGCAGCTGCTGACATTAAACCTAGGACCTTCATTGAGGTTCTTACCCGAACCTCCCGCGTATCCGCCAGATGTTGCAATGCCCGACAAATCTACTCCTTCTGACTGTGAGGGAGAGATATCTCCATTCTCTGAGAGTCCACAATGAACCCAAGAACTGGATTCTGGTGATGGGGACGACTGCCGAGTTTTGACCATTGATCAGCCCGCCTAACTCTTCTAGGAAGGCGATAGTGATCCTTAGGTGGGCCGCGAGAACCTCTGTTGAGTGGGCCTTTAACAGCCAATCGTCTAGGTACGGTATGATGAATATACCTTGGAGCCGAAGAGCTGCAACGACCGGGGCCACGACCTTTGTAAAGGTGTGGGGGGCCGAGAACATTCCGAACGGAAGAGCTGTGAACTGCAGATGACACAGAGTACCATTTAGCACAACCCCGATCCTCAAGAACCTTCTGTGTGGCGGAAATATCGGGACGTGTAAATATGCGTCCCTTAAATCTAGGGTGACAAACCTGTCTCCTCGGTGCAGAAAAGGTGTCACTGACCTGATAGTTCCCATCCGGAAACGGGTCTTGAGGACGTATTGGTTGAGAAATCTTAAATCGACCACCATTCTCTGACTCCCGATGTTTTGGGTCCCAAAAACACTGGAGAGTAAAATCCGGTCGATTGCTCTGCCAGGCACTGGCTCTAGAGCGCCTTTGTCCAGGTATCCCTGAACAGCGTTCTCCAGAAGGATCTGCTTTTGAACACAAAACGCGGGTTTACACAAATTTGTCGGGTGGGTGAGATGTGAACTTTATTTTGTAGCTCGAATACACGAGCTGGAGGCCCCATGGGTCCATGAATGTGACGGCTCCATGCCGCCGAGAAGTGGGAAAGTCGACCTTCCACTGGCAAAGCGGATACAAGGGGAGGGGGGAGTAGACGTCAGAAGGTAGTTTTCTCCTTCTCAGGCTCCCGGATGGTGTGTCAATTTATACCTCCATAATGGTATCCAGCTCTTTCCAAAAGAGTCTGCCCGGCTCAAACGGAAGTGCGCACAAGTTGTATTTGGAAGTACTATCTGCCCTCCAGGGCTTCATCCACAGGGGGCGTTTTGCGGCCGTGGCTAATGAGATAGCCTTCGCCGCAATCTTCACTTGATACAAACCTGCTTCTGCCAAATAATCCACTGCTACGGAGGTGGAGGATAGGAACGCCAGAAGATCATCACAGGGAACACCTGTATAGATATCTCTACACAGAGTAGATCTATTACCTCGCAGGAACTGAACGACTTCTCCTGTTGAACTCCCACGGAGGCCTGCGCAGATGCTGCAGTATAAATTCGGTGCAGAGAACCCTCTGCACGCCTGTATATCGCATCCTGGAGATTTGAGCCATCTTCTGATGGCACTAACGTGCGCCTCGATAATTTAGAGACAGCCATATCGACTCTTGGGGGAGGACCCCAATGATCAAATTTGTAGTGACGCCGACACAGTAGGCGTTAGTCAGGCAGCCCACAGGCAGATGGCACAGATGGAGAAGGCAGATCTAGCCTTCGGGTAGAGTACGAACAGTATAGAACTCTAGACCCGGTGCACTTAACATAAAAGTCTGTTTCCTTACAGACAGCAACACGAAAAAAACTCCCCTTTTTTTTTTTTTTTTTTTTTTTTAAAGGGACTTGTTCACTCACAAAAGTAGTCTTGGTGCACCTTAGCTTACCTCACCAGAGCTGTGGGAGTTGCTGGATAACTCACTGCCATCTCATAGGCTGCAGTTCCCATTAGCTGCGCTTTAGGGCAGCGGGAAGACCCGGCCAGATAGGTGCGGTAAAGCCATAACAATCGCACAGGGCATCGCAATAGACATGCACAACTATGCACTAAGCATAAAGGGAGCAGAAGCTGACACACAAATTCCATGCCTGTGAACTGTAACACAGCCAGGCACCTACAGGCCACAGTAATAGACATAAGTGCTCACACTATGCACTAAGGATGAAGGGAGCAAAGGCTCCACACAAATTCCATGCCTGACTGTAACACAGACAGGCCATTGCAATAGAAATGAGTGCTCACACTATGCACCAAGCATGAAGGGAAGCAAGGCTCTCACACAAATTCCATGCCTGCCTGTAACACAGACAGGTACATACACACCACTGCAATAGACATAAGTGCTACACTATGCACTAAGCATGAAGGGAAGCAAGGCTCCACACAAATTCCATGCCTGACTGTAACACAGACAGGCCATTGCAATAGAAATAAGTGCTCACACTATGCACTAAGCATGAAGGGAAGCAAGGCTCCCACAAAAATTCCATGCCTGACTGTAACACAGACAGGTACATACAGGCCATTGCAATAGACATACAATCGACATAATAGAGTGCCCATAGCAAAAAGTATCAGTGCTTTTAGTTTTCAGAAAACACAGAGGAAAGCTAGGACTCAGCTTACCTTACTGGGCAGTGAATGAGCTGTGCACAGCTGAACCATCAGACACCCTGCAAAGCAGGTAAGACAAAACCTAAATCTTTCTCTCAGAAGGAAAGAAAGAGAAGGAAAGAAGGGGAAAGAAGAAGGCGCTAACAGCCACCTTCTTCCGATCCCGGAGGAGGCCACAGGCCTCCTCACCACCTGTCCCTGTCCGCAGGACAGAAAAAAACACGAGGAGGGGGAGGTCTGGTGACCTCTTATAGGGGAGGTTCTTTGATTGAGTAAAAGTTCCACCTGTCCTGATTGCACGCAGGGGCAGGAATACCCCATCTGTTGTGCTGCTGTGTTGGACGTATGGGGAATGTTTTTTTTTTTTTAGCTTTTAGGCCATGTGTTGGAAAGGCCTCTGATTCCATGTGATTGCAGGTTCTCAAGAAAAGTGACATTTTCATTGCTAGGTTGTATATGTATATTTTTCTATTCTTAACATTGACAGGAAAGAGCCTCAGTATAAATCAATGCAGGAATGGAGTACCTGAAATAAAGCTAACCCCCATAACTTCAGAAATGAAATACCGCACCATAACATGATATCAGTGGCCACCTTGACACATTCTTCCAAAATTCTTATAAGCAGTAACACAGTGATAGAGAACTGTCAGCTACATTACAATAGATGGACTACTGTATTAAAGACATGCAAACTCTTTGATCTAGTTTGTTCACAAATATGGTTCAGCGATGGAAAAGTTAAACATAATTTTAGATTTATAGAATTATTATAATTCATGTTAAAAGGCATATGCATCTTTTATTATTCTTCTGACATGTCTTTGAGACCTATCATAAGACAACATTTGACTTATCACACAAATTTAAGACCTGGCAAAACTACATGGCAAAACAGTCAATCTTAAAGAAGACCTTTCATGGGTTTGGGTACAGGCAGTTCTATATACTGCTGGAAAGCTGACAGTGCGCTAAATTCAGCTTACTGTCGGCTTTCCCGATCTGTGCCCCGGGTAAAGAGCTATCAGTGCCGGTACCGTAGCGCTTTACAGTCAGTTTTTCACCAATGTTCTTTTATTTGTTATGTTAAAAATTTCAATTAAAAATTACAGTTGAAAAAAAAAAAACTGCCTGTGCCCAAACCCATGAAAAGTCCTCTTTAATGTTTTATGTACTAACTCAATGGGTATTATCTAGTTTATTAAATCTTACACCATATAAACTAGGTTGCAAAACATCCAGATTGCTTCTCCATATCAATATGTCATGTCCCCCTCCTCATTTAGATGTCCACACCTGCCTAAGTGACGTCAGGCGTATGGAATATCTCATAGCACGGACACAATTTAGAATCCATGAGATATCTACCTGATCCAATCTAATAGATGACTTAGCTGACTTATCTTCTTATCATCATTGGTCCCTATTTTGATGTTGGATGTACCTAATTTATTAACCCCTCCTAGCCCTTAGTCCCCTCTGTTCCTCTATCTTGTGTCTATATCTTGTTATATCTACATGCTGTGACCCCCCTCCTCGTGTCCTACAACCAAGTCGACTGTATTATTGTTATTATTATTATTATTAACATCAATCCGCACAGAGAACTAAATGATCCTGCAGTGTGTCTGTGTTTCTTTCTTTTTAGTTGCTATGATTCCTAGGATTTCTCTATCTGCCATGAGCTTGTATGTGTTTCTCTCTTGTTATATACTACTGTACCATCTATGAAACTGTATCACTGAAATTTCCCCATTGTGGGACTATTAAAGGAATATCTTATCTTATCTTATCTTATCTTATATTGTGTGGCTGTATTGTCTCTGTACCTGAAACCCAGTCTGTTATGCAGTAACACTACGTTATTATTTTTGTTATTGTTTATATCTGCCTCTATTTGGAGATTATATTTCCCTTTTCATGCCACATCTTATTCTTTGTATATTAAGTCCTAATAAATATGCAGTTACTACCTACTACCTAGACAATCTATTGGTTTGAATGGGAAATGTATAATGCTTTAGTTCTCCTGTGGTGGCGCTGTAGAGAAGCTGAACTCTTACTGCCAAGTTACCTCATAGATTACAATTGATCAATGGGGATCCCTACACAGGGACACACTGTGATCTGCATTGTGGACCCTTCTAAGGTTTAGTTCACATCTACACTGGAGTCTACTTTGGAGATTCCATCACAATGTCCACCTTAAATCTGTGGCTGAAAATGTCCTGCACTGAGGACTTTTTCCTCCACCGATTCCAGTTTTTTAAGTGACAGCTCCATGTGAAACCACTATTACCGCAGTCCACCTATCCATTGTTCTGGTTCTCCGACAGGCCAGAACAATGGATAGACCAATACTAGTGTGAACCTAGTGTAACTGGTATGGATTGTAAAAAGTGGAAGACTCTTTTTATTTAGAGTTGGCCTTCTACTGCTCATATTAGAGCAGGGGCGTAACTATTGGGGTAGCAGCGGTAGCAGTTGGCACAGGGCCCAGGATATTAGGGGGCCCAGTGACAGCCGCTACCGCTGCAGACTTTTAAAAAAAAATAGGCTGTTACCTGCTGTAGTAATTCCAGCCGTTAATGGGCCCTATTTACTTACCGATCCTGGCTCCTACTCACGCCCGCCGGTGCTTCCCCTTCTGCGGAGTCAGCTGTGAGCAGGAGCCAGGATCGGTAAGTAAGGCCGGGGGCTCGCGAACCCCACAAACACTATCATTATACTTTGGGGGATTTCAGACCCCCAAGTATAATGACTGGAGGGCTAGGAGAGGTAAGGAAACATAATAAAACACAGTTACTCACCTCTCCTGGGCTTCAGAGGCTTCAGGCCTACTTGGTGACGTCACAGGCGTCACGTGGGCCAGGCCTTGAGTACTTTTGCGTCGCGACGCAATCCCCGGCTCAAGTGATGTCTCTTCCATCATTGAAGATGTCTGACATCAGCAGGGGTTCGCTGGAGTCAGGGAGAGGTAAGTAACAGTGTTTTTAACGTTTGTATCCTCCCCTGGGTCTCTGATTATTATACTCTAGGGTCTGAAAAGTGGGGGGCCCTCAAAAGTTCACCATGGGGTCCTGCCATTCCTAGTTATGCTATGATATAATAGCTTCCACCCTTCTGGAACAGCTGTCAAGAAGATTTTGGAACATGACCATAAAGATTTGTCTCATTCATGAGTGAGATTGGGCACTGATTTTGGAGAAGAACCCTTGACTCAGTGTTGGTATTTCTTTTTATTCCAAAGGTTTTTGATGGGGTTGATGTCAGTATTCTAGACAAGTCAGGCATTTAGATAACCATGTTCCATATTTAGGGATCATTTGTGTTCAGCCTAAAAATTGGGACCAATCTTTGCACTTTTACTCTTCAAAGTTTGAAAATGACTAAAACAAGAACATTGAAATGAGTCATATTCATAAAACATTAAGATATGAGAGAGCTGTAGAAGAAAACTTTAGTGTGACTAGAATTGCAGAACAATTTAATTAAACAGAATGGAACCAAGGTCTCTAGTAATAGCAATATTCTCTGATGACTAAAAGGAAGCTGAATTGTGAAGATCAAATGCTATCATCAGCCCACAGACTTTCATGGATGACACACAGAACTAAGTCATTTCAGCCAAACCTTTGAGGTCAGTCTTTCAGTAGAGGAAGAAGCCACAAATTGGATAAAACAGTGTAAGAAAAGCTACTTCCCCTTATAATAAGGACACTAAAATGTGCACATTAGCTCATTCCCTTTACAGCGTATATCATTCTTCTGGTAATAGAAAGACGCTAACGTATAAATGATGCATTATACAGTGCCCTTGGAAATCAACGGGCTTTTTATGTAATGCAGTGTTGACCGACATTCTTTGCATCCGTTCTCTGCTCCGATTATTTGGTTCCTACGTTTGAAAACTTCTTCTAATAAATCAGAATGTCTTGATAGTTTTCCAAAGAACAGTCCTGAAGTATGGATAACAGATAATCAGTATGTGATCTGTGGGGGTCCAACACTCGGATACCAGACACATCAGTAGTACCTGCAGGTTACAGGTGCCGTTCTGGTTAGTGAATAGGAAGTGTGTGCAGTGTGCTACTATTCAAGTAATATTAGTGGTGCTACAATACAGCACTATGCAGTGGACAGGAGCTCTGTTCCTATCAGTCTCTGGTGCCTGGAGCCTGCAGGTCTTGGACCCCACAGATTACATACTGATAACCTCTTCTGTGAACAGGCTATCGGTATGAAAAATCATTTGAGGCCATAAAACTCCTTTAACCGTTATTAATTATAATAAAATTCATATGTGAATTAAAATGATGAATGTATGAAAACTTTTCCCTATGTGGGGACAAGTCATAAGGGACAAGTCAATGTCATAATGCTTGTATTAAAGTGTAATGACATTGGAGTGTCCTATGTGACTGCCGAGGCCCAATCACTGGTCTCAGCTGTCCCCTGCTACACATGACATCAGCCAGGAGGTGGTAGATGATACCAAATGCTGCAAGGAAGCCAAGGAGAGGGAGGCAAGGTGAGTATGTGTTTATTATTTTACTGGACCTCCACTTATTATAGTCTGGGGTCTGAACAGATGCCAGAATGTAATAATAGCATTGCCGATTCATAGTCAACAAAGTCGGCTTAAATAATTTGTGGTACTCGATGTTAAGTTGGACTTCACACTGCCTATTATCCACAGTCCAAAGGCCAAGTAGTGCGGGTAAAACTGGTCTTTGAGAATTACCTTTGCCATTTTGTTTCTGCTCAACATGATGACTGGGCGAATCTTCTTCCTTGAGCTGATTTCTTTGATAATAATCAGTCTGGAGAATATATGGATTCTTCTTCATTTTTAATTGTTTATAATCATCATCCTTGAGTATTGCTTTCAGTTCCTGCATTGACAAAAGTGTCAACTGCCAACACCACATATGAACATTTTCTTTAGATTTGACAACAGACCAAGACAATGATAGTGCAAGTTTCTTCTAATATAAAGAAATATGCAAACTATAAGGAAAGTCAGTTCTCTCCTCGATAGAGTCTGGCTGATTTTGCTTCTGCACTTAAAGATTCCTCCTATAAGTATGCTCCCTGAGTTCCTTGGCCCCTTTGAGGTGATAAAGCAGAACAATACTATTTCCTATTCCACATCTCCTTGCTCAAGTCTCTGCACCTCAATCCAGCTAATCCAGGTGTGTGCTCCTACTCTTGTTGGTCCTTGAGATGAGTATGATGTCAAAGATATCTTTGACTACAAGGAAGTTGGGAGAAGATTTCTTTATTTAGTGGAATGGAAGGGCTTCTTTGGACTAAAAGGGAGATTCTAGGAGTCAGCAGAAAACATTAATGCTAGTGCCCTTTTGAAAAAGTTTTGAAGCAAATAAAACAAGGCCTAGGGAGAGGTATTGTAACACCAGTGGCTTGTGTCAGTTGCATCCCCCTCCCACCAGTGCCAACTAACCTTCTCCTAGTGCTGCATTCTAATCCTTCCTACTGCCATACATACCTTCTCTTGCTTCTCTGTAGGTGGGTCCCATAGGGTATGCACATAGGCTATTTCTTCCTCTTGAAGGGTCAGTGTATGCACCTTCAGACATGTTCCCAGCCAATATCAGGGCCCTCTCCTCCATATATGTCCTGTTCTGTCCTTTGCACATTACCTGAGCAAAGGTTCATTACTCGCTTCTTCCTGTCCTAAGGTGTTCTACTCATCGATTGTTCTACTGTATATCTCACCCGGGCTTATATATCTGACCTGGTGTATGCCTGCTGACCTACATACATATCTACCTGTTGTTGAGCCAAGACTGTTTCTGACTACTGAACCTCCACTACCTGCCTTGACCACTCTGACCAAAATGAACTCTATCTGTCCAGACCTTGACCCATACTGTCTACTCTCTTGCCTTACCCCTTGGTGCCTCACGCCAGTTTATTTTGGTTCTGACATCACCTATTCCAAGAGATAGCAATGTTGTAGTCTTCCCGCAGTAAAGTCTAGATCTCTGTATAGGGTTTAAAGGGTGAGGAAAAAGAAATGGCTATGACTAAGGCACGCATGTGTTGAAACGCGTCAGCAGACGTCACTCTTGTTGCTCGGTGTGTTGGGGTGGGGATCACTTCTGGTCTGTTGGACGGATGTTTTTTAATTTTTGAGAAAATAAAGAAATTTCAATTTTTATTACCGTGGATGCTGGATTCTTCACCTCTTGAGGAAAAAGAAGGCCACTTAAGAATGGTCCAAAGCCAAACTGGTAGGCTGACACAAGGATCCCAAACCCTTTGCTTGTAACACAAGAGAGATCTGAAGTCAGTAAGTGTGACAAATGTGCAGTCCTATGGGGTTGGTATTGAATCCTCTAACACGTCATGCCTGGGTTTTTCAGATAATAGCCTCCTATATCACTGTGCCAGGTAATTGTTAGTCAGCTTCTTTATCGGGTATCAAAGTTTAGCATTAACCGATAATAATGTGAATGGCAGAAAATATAATACTAGATCACATCTTCACACAACAGTGAGTCATGTGTTTTTGAAAAAGATGTATCCAGAAAAAAGGTAAAAAGTAAGAAAGATTTGCAGATTTGTATGTAAAGTACATTTTCCAGACATCAGCCTCTGTGATCTTCTGCCACCTGCTGGATGAATGTGCATTTATTACATCAATGAATAGTATTGCAGACATAAATGACAACAGAATGTCTACATCTAACCAAAATAGGATATTACGGACAATACATTAGGCTAAAAAGTGGGATGGGACTTAAAAAGCACTAAACCTTGGAGAGGCCTTTTAATAACCCTGACTTTGATGGTGTGACGGTCACAGAGGCTATAAAATATCTGATTCACCTTCTCTTGTCTCCATGGAGATATAGAAAGATATACAGCTGACTGGAAACCATCAGCACACCATGAATCATACAAAGCAGAAACACATTCAGTTCACGTGCAGGCCATTAAAAATGAATGACAAATACAATTAATCCGAGAAACTGCAATTAACCCTTTTCCTTAGTAACCTGCAAAAGACTTAGTTGTGCCATCAGGAAATATGGTCATAAATAATAAAATCCATGCACACTGGCTGTATTTCAGAGAGGCTAATGGGTCTTTTATTGGTACTTTTTATTCAGTCCTCCGGCGCTCATGTCACCCTGGTAGCTAACGGCTGCAACTTTGTCTAAACCTGAAAGAGGACATGGTGTTACGTTTGTCCCCGAACAAAGTCACAACAAATATTCATGAGAAACAAAAGAGGGTAATTTAAAAATGTGAAATAAACAAAAACAGGCAAAATAAGAGAAAACCAAAATAAGCAGGTGGATAATAGCAGGGGAAGTTTCCCTATCACTCACCCAGTAAATAATAGCAGGGGAAGTTTCCCTATCACTCACCATGACTAAGCCGGCCTCACAGGGACCTAAACAGAGACCCTGGGGGTTCACCCTAACAGATACACAGTGACACAGAACTCACACCAACAAATACCCCTACACAGACACTAACATAACAGGCCAGAGAGAAAACAGACAAAACAAGGTTACAGGACAAAACAGACAGTAGAATAACAGGCCACAGTAGCTGATCACAAGTGAATAACCAGCATTGGACTGGTTCCAGGACCCAGCTTAAATAGGACACCACAGGGTGACTGACATCCAGGCTCTAACCCAGGGGTAGGGAACCTTCGGCTCTCCAGCTGCTGTGAAACTACAACTCCCAGCATGCTCCATTCACTTCCATGGGAGTTCCAAGAACAGCAGAGCAAGTATGCATGCTGGGACTTGTAGTTTTGCAACAGCTGGAGAGCCGTACGTTCCCTACCCCTGCTCTAACCAGTAGAGTATGGAGCCAGCCACATGGTCTATCTTTGGTGATCAGTGATGGTCTGCTTGATAATAGATTGTCTTTAAATGCAGAACTGTTACACCCAAGGAAAAGCAGTTCAGTAGTGGTATTCGGAGTTGGGATAGGCCCAAGATGCCAGCTGGGTTTTTCTTCAATATGGTCAAAGTGACTTTACCACCAAAAGCTTTTGCAAATTCTAGGGTGGCACAGTGATAAGGATGATCCATCAGTATCAATGAGGTGGTAGTAGTTCCTCTTGGACACACCCTGGAGTAGATCCCCTGGTAGATGGCAATCGGAGTGTCCTTGATGTTTGGTGCCATGTAAGAATCTCCTTTTTCATATGACACCAAAAGCAAGTGAAAATTTCCTGTGTGCCAAGTAGAGGCCATAAGTGCCTGGTAAGCATTAGAATGGAAGTAGCAGAACAACCCAATGAAGTTTGTGACTTCCCATCATTGGTTAATTTCTGGGCATGAACAACTAATATGCCCTATAATTCTTGAAAAAAAAATATTTATATCATATCCCATATTTTATTTTACTTTAATTCTAGGGGATTAATTATTTACAATAGTCAAAGGCACACAAAGTATTGCTTTAGGAGTCTATTGCCAACTTTGCATCCTCAATTTGACTGCACAGATAAATGTGTAGGTGTAGTGTAAGAGCAGAATCCCACAGTAGCTGTTGTATTGTGGCGTGACTATTGAATAGAATACTAATACGACAGAAGAGGCATCGCATATCCGGCTTTATATTATATCCTGCAGATACACGATTAGTAACTGTCATGTCTATGATGAATACAGTAACCAATGACAGGAGGATGGATGAGGGACATATCCATAGGCCAGCAGGACAGATAAGGAGAAAGTGCAGTAATTCTTCCTTCATCCTGTAATAAACTCTACATATATAGGATTGATAGGATTTTGAGAACTCACACTTATCAACCATTTCATATACAGCATTAGGACTTCATTACCAATTCTTCATCACAATAGACATATGCACGGTATCTGTCAGTGACAGTGTCATCACCTAATGAAGCTAGATAGCAAAATGAGTATTAAGGTGATGATAGTAAGTAGGGCAAATGTCCAACACAGATATGAAGTTTTAAAGAATTTGTGCCAAATTTTGCCGAATAAGTTATCCCATTGGTTATAGTGTTAAAAAATAATAAATTTTGTTAAACGTTGATTGTATAGAAACTAGAATTAAACTTGCTATAGTTCTCCTACATGGTGAGGCACATACGGTATCTCAATCTGCTGGACTTAAAGGGGTATTTCCATCTCAAAGATCCTATCTATGCTGCTAACTTATGAAAGTCAAGAGTTTTCCTAAATACAGCGCTTTACGAATGCTGATTCATTTGCCTGCCAAGTCAGATTATTCCTCCCCATTGTTTACACATTGTTGACAAAGCATCCAGCCTGTTATCTGACTTACTGTTCTCTGGAGGGGAGGGGGGTTGAATTCTCTGTATTACTTTCAGAGTTGATATCTCACCTCCTAACTCCAGGCATTTACATCAGCTAATTGCAGTTTTCTGATAAAGTGTGGTCACTATGTAAACACAAAGATTACTGAATTTACTGCAAGTCTATTGTCAGTCCTGGGAGCATATATAAATATTTATCTCTTCAAACCTGTGTAATGTAATATACATTTAGTGTGCATATTATCTGATCTGCATTTATATTACATTTTTAGTAACCATAGTAAATAATCTCTCATGGCAATGGCAATGTCTAATACAATTTGTATGCGGAACTTATTACTGTGTGGGTACTTGGATAGGGTCCCAACCTATTGTCCATGTAATATCAAAGATGTCAAGTACTCCAATGATGAATTTTGAAGTAGTTATTTAATTATAGGTTTTAAAGGCATAAATAATCTATACAGATTGAACGTTTCTAATAGCCTTCTTCAGACTCTATGGATATACTATATAAACTCGAGTATAAGCCAAGACCCCTAATTTTACCACAAAAAACTGGGTAAAATTATTGACTCGAGTATAAGCCGAGATAAAAGTATATTGCAGATAAAAAGTCTGGTCATGTGCATTGCAATTTAGCAACTACATGGGGATCATTCTAATAGCAGTTAACCCCATCATGTCCCTCACATTAACCCCCTGTGTGCCTCACATAAGAGTTACTGATATGTGGGACATATGGAGGTAATAATTAGGTATCTTCATAATTAAGGTTCTTCATTAGTACTCTCATGTGTCTCACATATTAGTAACCCTTCTATGGGGCACACAGGGGTTAATATGAGGGACATGATGGGGTTAACTGTTATTAATGTGAGGCACATGGAGTTACTAAAACTAAATTAATAACCCTAAATGCCTGACATTAATAGACAGAGTAACTAAAGGAAGGCACCCGTGTGTGTCACTTTACTGTAGCTTCCTCTCCTCCATACAACAGACATCTTCCATAAGACACAATGAATCCTGGCCACTCATCTGCAGGGTAGATGCTAAATCCTAGTGTGCTAAAGGACCTCTGATGACGTCATGACCATGTGATCGGACTCTGGTGTGGGCAGAGCTACTAGGATTTTGACTCAACCTTATCTGCAGATGTTACATACCAGTGGCTACAGGACCTTTGATGACATCACAGTCACGTGACCTCATGACAAGCCAATCACAGAGCAGTAGCACTAAAGGACCTCCCCCTTCCATTTCTCTGTGCTTCGTGGACCCTGACTCGTATATAAACCGAGGAGAGCTTTTTCAGCATGAAAAATGTGCTGGAAAGGTCGGCTTATACTCGAGTATATACAGTAAAAGTTTGAGAATATAGTTATGCGCACTTCAACAATAATGATTCAAAATGCTGGACAGATAGGTCCTGATGTAACAGGTCCATAGTCATGGACTGGACTCCTCAGGCAAAAGGTCTCCTAAGGTCCGGTCCAGTGAAGCCATTTCAGTGCCCGCCATTCTCCTGTTTCTGTTGCTTATCAGCGGTCTCCACTGCTTGTGGTAGGCATCCTGTGGTGAACGTTCACTCTGAATGGATTATTTATAAATTTGATACCTATAATTAAATTACTACTTCAAAATTCATCATTGGATTGCTTGATTTCTTCTATATCACTTCGGCAATGCCTATTAAGGTACTTTCATAATGTCCTTCCATCAAATTGCGGCATCCCGCTCCTGATTAGCCCCAGATGAATGGCCAAGTCAGGAGGGAGTCTCGAGCCGTGGAATCCACACGAAGATAGAGCATGTTACTTTTTTTTTTCTCGCTATCAAAAAAAAAAAAGTCGCTAGCGGAAAAAAACTGCAAGTGACTCCCATTGAAATGAATGGGAGGCGGTTTTGCAGGCAGATTTTGAGGTGGATTCCGCGTGAGATGGTGACAGGCAAATTGCTGGAGTCCTGCTATATCAGCCCCAGATTCCTAACTTATGTGTGGTCCAGTGCGGGCCTGGAATAGGCTTCAGCCCCAGGTGTGGGGGTCATAGGCTTGTTACATGTCCATAAACGGTTGAAGAGCCTGAACTTAAGGGCAGATTCTGGGAGGAGAGGAAGTGCATTACACTGAGAACCTTGTGATATGGTATTGTGTTTTTTGGTTGATTCGTGTGGCTAGTAATAAGTCACACACACAGCTAGTATTTCCTGCTTAGTTAGGGCTCAGACGAGCAGCATTTTGTTTGATGTTATTTTGCCTGAAGTTAAGGCTGTATTTTATTTTGCTCATTTTTGTGCCTGATGTAAAGGTTTATTTATTTTGCTGTTTTTCTTCAATAAGCCGCTTTGCTGTAAGATTTGTGTCTGTGTTTCTGTCACCACTGCTTCTACCAAGCTACCTTCCCCACTTATGGTGGAGGATGCAGGAAAACCCAAGTTACACAGTCTTAACCCCTTCCCACTGACGGCATTTTTTTATTTTTTGTTTTTGACTCCCCCTCCCCTCCTTCCAAACACCATAGCTTTTTTATTTCTCCACTCTCAGAGCCATATAAGGTGTTAATGTTTGCGGGATTTGGTCTTCATGATGCCGCCATTATGTATTCTGTGCAATGTACTGGGAAGCTGGAAAAAAATTCAGAATGATGGGGATTTGAAGAAAAAAGTGCATTTCTGCAACTTTCTTATGGGCTTCGTTTTTACGGCGTTCACTGTGCAGCCAAAATGACATGTCAAATGTATTCTATGTTTTGGTACGATTCTGGGGGTACCAAATTTATATGGTTTTATTTACATTTTAACCCCTTAACAAAAAATCCAAAACTGTGTTAAAAAAAAAATGTTTTCTAAAAGTTGCCATTTTCTGACATCTGTAACTTTTTTTATACTTCCATGTACGGGGAAGCGTAGGGCGTCTTTTTTTTGCAGGGCGGGGTGTAATTTTTAGTTATACCACTTTGGGGAATTGCTTTTGCTTTGATCACTGTTTATTCAAATTTTTATCAGAGGCAAAGCAGTGAAAAAAACGGCAGTTTGGCACTTTTAATTTTTTTCCTGCTATGGTATTTACTGTACAGGAAAAATATTTTTATAGATTTGTACAGCAGGTATTTTCGGACACAGAGATACCTAATTTGTATGTGTTTTACAGTATTTAAATACTTTTATATGTGTTCTAGGGAAAGGGGGGTGATTTGAACTTTTAATATTTTTAATTTATTTTTTTTTTAAACTTTTTTTTTTTTGCATTTGTTAGACCCCCTATGGGTCTTGAACCCCAGGGGGTCTGATCATTAATGCAATGTATTACAATGCTAATGCATTGTAGTACATTGCAAAATACCGGCGCTTCTATTGCAGGCTACCTAGCGAAGCCTGCAATAGAAACAATAGAATGACAGGCCCGGCTGTCATAGCAAGGGATACCGACCCCGGAGCTTACACTGGGTGCCGGCAATCACAGGGAAAATGGCAACTCGGTCAGCTTTGATCGAGGCACCGGAGGGGTTAATGCCCCCGATTGGTGTGGGCACAGACTGGGGGCATTAGCGCTCGGTGTCTACTGTATAAAGCAGTAGACAACTGGCGACTACGGTGGCCATACTAGTACAGCGGATGCCAGGAAGGGGTTAAGTGAACTGCTTTGCTGTTAGATTTGTGTCCCTGTTTCTCACTGTTTGGATCCGCACCACTATTTCTACTGAGCTACCTTTCACACACATTATAATGTCACCAAAGATCATGAATTTCTAGTTAATGTCTTGCCAATGTTTATGTAATTCTGTGGCCTGCACAAAAGTTACTGCAAATTTGTGATGGTTATGCCATGATTTTGCATAAGCAAATACAAGACCCCCTAATCTAGCCGGACATGAGGCCTGGAACTACTGTACCAATGATAATACGGTTCTAAACACTATATTTATTATTTAGCAGCAGGACGACCCAGCTTCACACAGGTATATTTCATTTTTTGTTTGTGTAGTGGCCCCATAAGAATTACCCAATTATGCACTGGGGTATTTTGTATGTCATTTGTGTGTGTGTCCATAAGCGTCATGTGATCATGTGTATCTCAGTTTGGACATCAGTGAAAAACATGTGATCAGTTGTTATGGATACATGGAGTAAGCTCAGGACACAGTATCACACATCAGAGGATTAGATACACAGCTCAGCACACAGTATCACACATCAGAGGATTAGATACACAGCTCAGCACACATCAGAGGGTTAGATACACAGCTCAGCACACAATATCACACATCAGAGGATTAGATACACATCTCAGCACACATCAGAGGATTAGATACACAGCTCAGCACACAGTATCACAGATCAGAGCTTTACTCCAGGTTTCCATAACAACTCAGCCAGTTTTCTTCACTGCTGTAGGCCAGCTTTAAAGGGACAGGGTGCTATTGATGACACTGTTACACAAGTTCACATTCACACAGCTTTACTCCAGGTATCCATAACAACCGATCGCAGGTTTTTCACTGATATTCACATGATCACATGCCGCTTATAGACACACGCACAAATGACATACAAAATACACCAGTGCAAAACTGGGCAATTCTACATAAATAAAGAATTAAATATACCCGTGCGAAGCCTTGTCCTCCTGCTAGTTTATGATATATTTTTTATTCTGCTTTGCTGTACTGCATAGTGTAGGTCCTTCAGAATGGTCAGCTGCCATACATTCTATTAAACAGACAGTTGATGATTCCATATACTTTATATACATGTGCTTCTTTGACAGAAAAAGTTTTACGGTGGGTTCAAAGATAGCGAGAATTAAGAATGCTACACATTCAGTGATTTTAATAAAAGATAAACAAGCAAGTACAATAAATCCACAAGTAATAAAACAAAAGATAAGAAACAAGAAGTAGACACTTATTGTCAGGTCAGATCTCTCACTTTGGGGAAACTCATTTTATCTTGCGTTCCAACATCTACAACAACAAAGTATATGGGCAGCTCAAAGATAGTAAGCAAGCCTGCAGACATGTCAAATCTGATGAGTTTCTTATGACGTGCACTGATCATATAACTTCCCCCCAACCCCACCTAATGTAGAAACATTGTGAGATGGTGACAGGCAAAGTGCTGGACTCCAGATATATCAGCCCCAGGTTTCTGATGTATGTGAGGTCAGGGCGGATCTGGAGTAGGCCTCAGCCCAGGTGTAGATCCTAGGCTCATTACCGATCCATAAAAGGCTGCAGAGCCTGCAGTTCATGGCAGTTCCATGAAGTGAAAGGAGATGCATGGTTCTGTCCTGTAACTCTGATTCTGGTGAGACAATATTGCTCCTGTTTTGTTCGTGTAGCTGGAAGTAAGCTACACGTATAGTTAGATTATCCATTCTGTTTAGCTGGTGGCTCAGACGAGCAGGTTTTTATTTTGTTTTTGCCTGAAGTTAAGGCTGTATTTTGATTTATTTATTCTGTGCCTGAAGTGAAGGATTATTTATTTTCCTGTTCTTTTCTAAATAAACCAGTTTGCTGTACATTTTGTGTCCCTTTCTTGACTGTTTGGGTCTGCACCACTGCTTCTACCAAGCTAACTTCCCCACATAATGCATGGAATTAAAAGAAGGCTGTCACTAAAGCTCAGCATGTCAACATAGCTCTGTATATAGATAAGCTAGGGTCACTACTGTATCATCACACTCACGTGGCACTATGGCCTGTCGTCCAAATACAGTACAACACAACATATGAACATGACTTCAGTACCTGAGCAGTTTTTCAGTAACCAACAAAGTTCTATTTAAAAGAATAGGCAGCTGGCAATAAGATGTACTGCTGTCTTATATCTGTAGAAAATTTAGTTCACCCTTTTACAGACAGGTCAATGAAGTCTTCTATGTAAGAAGGGAGAGGGATCCAGTGCAACTCTATAGAGATCCTATGAAGAGACCCATCTCCCTCAGGTTGCTGGCTATGACGCTGGTACTATAGTGATCTCTATGGGGATAGGTAATATATGGAAGCATACAGTGTATCTGCTTGTATCTGGTGCCCATGTGAATTAGTATGACAGATGTCATGTGTACTTGTGTAGTGATAGAGAAAATATCTATAAGTGTACCTGCAAGAGGTGTGTGAAGAAAATATCTATAAATTCCAGCAGGAGCTGAAGTGTTATCTTGTTATGTAACTTAGGTGTAAGTTACGTAACATTGTTTCAGTACTATATTTAACATATGTGCTACAAAAAGAACTCTATTGGAAGGCTTTTTTTTTGGAGGCTGATTTTGAGGGGGATTCAGGGTCAGAATCCTCGCCAAAAAACTCTGTGTGCACTGACCCTAAGAGTTGTCCTTGCCAGATACTCCTACAACTAAGGTACATATAGAATGCAGAGCATTACCATAATGGTTAGCACATGTAAATATTATATTCACATTTCACACTTTTTGGCACATACTACATGAGATGTCGCAGTGTGAGCATCTCATCTTACAATGTCAATGTCATTTTACCCTTTAAAGGGATTCTACCATTAAAAAACTTTTTTTTCTAGGTAACACGTCGGAATAGCCTTTAGAAAGGCTATTCATCTCCTACCTTTGGAAGTGATCTCCGTCGCGCTGTTTGTTCGAAATACCGGTTTGTATCGGTATGCTAATTAGTTCTCTCGCAGCGATAGGGGCGTCCCCCAGCGCAGGAGATGCGATGGGGGTGTCCCCATTGCTGCTCGAAAACCGACTGCAGCGCCGCCTCTATGTTCTTCTGTATCCTCCCCTTCCTTCTTCGGCTTGATGTCGGACGCCTGCGCAGTACGCTCTGTTCGGCGAAGTTCGGTGTCGGCACTATGTCCGCGGGCATGCGCAGTACATTCGGCAAAGTTCACTGAACAGAGCGCACTGCGCAGGCATCTGACATCAAGCCGAAGAAGGAAGGGGAGGATACAGAAGAACATAGAGGCGGCGCTGCAGTCAGTTTTTGAGCAGCAATGGGGACGCCCCCATCGCATCGCCTGCACTGGGGGATGCCCCCATCGCTGCGAGGGAACTAATTAGCATACCGGTACAAACCGGTATTTTGAACGAACGGCGCGGCGGAGAGCACTTCCAAAGGTAGGAGATGAATAGCCTTTCTAAAGGCTATTCCGATGTGTTACCTAGAAAAAATAGTTTTTTAATGGTAGAATCCCTTTAAAATATGCTGTACATAGTAGATGAGGTTGGATGAAGACACCAGTACATAAAGTCCAACCTATAACCCTACAGTACCTTACAGTGTTGATCCAGAGGAAGGCAAAAACCTCATGAGGAGCCTAAAACAAGATATTTTTCTATGTATTTGAAAAACGGTTGTCTGCTGTATAGACAGAGCCATATATTATTAGGATACCAGCATGGCAGTGCCTAAATGTGACCTGCAATTTCTTGGTTCATGGTTGCTCAAAGAATATAAAACATAAATACTATTTAACAGCTGCTAAATATAATATATCATATAAGAATAAGATATCTCGTCTTTCCAGTCCTTTAAGTTGGATGTGCAGTGGCACATGTAACCACAGGAGAAGATAAGGATTAAGTAGATAGCTATCGACTGGATCAGACTTGTGAAATCTATCTCAAGTGTAGGGCCAGCTTTAAACACTGCTTACTTTTAATCCTTGATTTTTTTTTCCATTTCTCATTGGCTCTCATCTGTCTAAGCCAGGGGTCAGCAACCTTCAGCACTCCAGCTGCTGTGAAACTGCAACTCCCAACCTGCTCCATTCACTTCTATGGAGTTCCAAGAACAGTAGAGCAAGTATGTATGCTGGGAGTTGTAGTTTTACAACAGCTGAAGTGCCGAACGTTGCCTAACCCTGGTCTAAACCATCTTTCTCTTGACCTATGAAAATAACAGAGTTTTCATTTCAGTCATCCCCCATTATTATAATGTGATAACCTTGGGGCACTCTAACCTGAAACAATTCAGTCTTGGCATTCAGGAGGTTTATCTATTCATACACTAATTTTAGGGCCCTCTTATTTGGTCTGACTAACTGGGGCAATGATCAGTAGAGATGAGAGAGTACTGTTCGGATCAGCCGATCTGAACAGCACGCTCGCATAGAAATGAATAGACGTGGGGGGGGGGGGGGATAGGCGGCCGGCCGCCGTCAAAGCGGGAGTACCAGGTGCATCCATTCATTTCTATGGAGCGTGCTGTTCGGATCGGCTGATCCGAACAGTACTCGCTCATCTCTAATGATCAGGAATGGACATTCCAGGCCAACCTACATGGAGGTGCATGCTGCTATCATAATACCGTCACTCAGGGCTTAATAAATTCTCCCCAAAATTTTATATTTATACCGGATGGTATTGCAAATACATTTGAAATTGGCAGAAAAAATTAATCCCATCCACTTCATGACTGGGCCATGTTCCTTGGCTCATGACCGGACACATTTTCTGTCTACAACTTTTTTTTGTTTGGGTTATTCAAATAATATTTATCAGTGATACATAGGGCTTTATGTGTATATCATTTTTAACATCCAGATAAATCTAGAAAAGAAAGAAGGGAAATGTATTTTGCCTTTTTTTTTTTAAAGTTTGAGACCAAGGCCCAGAAATAATCAGAGGTGTGGGTTAGAAAGCAAGATGCTACTGGAAAATAAAAATTATGTTGGCAACATTTTAGGAATTTGTGAACCAGTGTCAAGTAATATTAGCATGTAGCTGTATAGTGCACCCCTAGACTGAATCTTACTGATGGGCCCTAGGCACCCCAGGCTGACACTGGACATCCCCATGTAGTTAATGTGCTTACTTTGCTCAATGCAGTAATGCTGGCTTTGTTTGCCTGAACAATATACTGTAGGTAAACCAAGTATATGCTAGTGCTGTTTCAATCTTCGTATATTGAACCTATCTTGTTCATGACTCCATCTCTGATCATGGCCTTGTTCTGCTGATCTACCCTGTCCAGTGTCTTATAAGTGGAATACAGTGAGAATCCCAGGGAGGCTACTTAGACCCTTGTCAGTGATCCTAAATCTATATATAGGGGGTACGGTTCACAGCCCACTGCCCATAACTAATGCTCAGCACTTTTAGCAAATATGTATAGCAAAGTTTCTTCATTTTTCATTTGCATGAAAAAAAAAAAAATTTGTAGAAGTGAAAATGTCATAGTGTAAGATTGTGTGACGCTTTTCCAGCTTTGTTCCTGCATCAGAGTAGCCTGCAGTCCTGCTATGCTAGCTATGGCTGTAGTCATGCCCATATCTATTATCCGCCAAAGCACCAAATAGGTGACGGATAAAAGAGTGTGCATGGGGTCTCGCTACTAAACCCAGGCACCCCCTAAATGGGTGATGCAACGTGAAGGAGACAAAACACACAAACAAAGGTAAATTCAGAGAGCAGTGACATCCAGTGACCATTATGAAAACTGCAATTCTGATGATTTTGTTACCGATTTTCATTGAAATGGTGGCTACTAAACTGAAAAATAAAAAAAAATAAAAAATCTTATAAAAGCTGTGATATATTTATTAATCATAGTCAGCAAAGTTAAAATCTGAATACTATTTCATATTATAGAATCCCATTCACTTTGCAGCGACTATAAAACGCCATGTTTTTTATGTGTCATTTACACCACGTGGAGCCCCTGCCCTTCCTTTCCTTATCCTCATTTACTTGAGGTATTTCCAATGAAGCAACGTCTTGTATCTAACTAATGGCTTTATATCACCCATCCTCACAAATACACCTGCTACATCTAAGTAATGAATAAATACAATGTAACTTTCACCTACTCCTTACCATTACAGTATCATACAAATATGAAAGATCATATACTAAACTGGCAGGTTCCCTATAGGTATAATGGAAGCAAAAAGACTGCAGAGGTTTCTTTTTGTATGAAAAGTGCTGCGGGAAAAACGGTGATGCATTTCTGCCACGGTTTTCCTGCAGTGCTTTTTTTTCTGCGGCCCCTACCTGGGGCCTTAACCTCAGGGGGCATTCGCACTACGTTTCCTGAAGCTTATTCTGAATGTAAAACACGTTCAGAATAAGCGGCGTATAAAGCAGCTCCATTAATTTCTATGGGAGCCGGCATACGAGCACTCCCCATAGAAATGAATGGGCTGCTTCTTTCACTGCGAGCAGTCCCATTGAAGTGAATGGGAAGTGCCGGCGTATACGGCAAGCTCTGCTCATGCCAAGTCATACACGCCGGCACTTCCCATTCACTTCAATGGGGCTGCTCGCAGTGAAAGAAGCAGCCCATTCATTTCTATGGGGAGTGCTCGTATGCCGGCTCCCATAGAAATGAATGGAGCTGCTTTATACGCCGCTTATTCTGAACGTGTTTTACGTTCAGAATAAGCTTCAGGAAACGTAGTGTGAATGCACCCTTACACAGTGTTTAAGAATATGTTCACATGGTGTAGTTTGGCACGAATTTGAGGTGGAGTCCACCCTGAATTTGCCCCCCCCCCCCCCATTGAAACAATGGAGCCTTAGGGGACGTTCATACTTGCGCCTGGTGTCTGCCTTGTGCCAATCTGCCGAGATTTCGTCCTCAGCCCCAAGAAACTGGACAGGGGACGGCTTCCCGGTGGTCAGTTTTAGAACCCATTAATTTGAATGGGTTTTTAAAAGCAAACCTCCAGTGTCTGCCTGCAGCCTCTCTGTGGGGAAAGTTTTTTTGTTTTTTTTTTGGACAGTCACAAAATCCTGCCTGCATGTACAACTTTGTGTCCAGTCAAAAAAAAAAAAAAAAGTTTCCACGCGGAGAGGCTGCAGGCAGACAACGGTGGTTTCAATGGGTTTTAAGCCTGACCACCAGGAAGCCGTCCCCTGTCCAGTTTCTCAGGGCTGAGGACGAAAACCTGGCAGAATGACACAGGGCGAACATGGGCGCAAGTGTGAACGCCCCCATAAGCAGCAGGCTGAAGGGAGAAAAAAAAAAATCATCCTGCTCATTCTTGCTGCAGATTCTGCAGCCAATTCAGCCACAGGACCAGCGATATGAAACACTCAGTCTTATGTACATTCATCTGGGGAACCCAGAGGCTGCAAAATGGAGGCGAGAAATCTGAGGTGGAAGTCCGCCACAATTCCTTGTAATTTTTTGCCATATGTATGGGTCCTAATAAGAAGGTTCATCTTCAGTGACTGTCCTACAAATTAGGGATTATTCACAATCTACATTAAGTCAAAGAAAAATTAATTTTCTTATAGTGGAAAGGCAGGGACACTACATGAGAAGATATCTTGGCCGCAATAGGGAGACCATAGAAAGTTCCTGCATATACCGTATGTCGTATCCATCAAGATACAAGACATCACCAACTAAGAAATTAGAGAAAATTGTTAAAGTTTATTTTTTATATTTGCAAAAAAATGTCAACTGGTCTACAAGTTTAAGTCTGATTAAGTCCTTGGGAAAACCTCTAATTCAATGGCAATTGTGGATTTTGTGCTTTCTGCATGTGTCCACAAGATGGCACTCAAATCATTTTCTTTATAAATAGTCTTAGTACATAAATTAGTAGAAGTGGTCCTAAACTGCCCGACTGTGCTTCAAACCCAAAAATCCACAGACCTGCCATCATACAGGAATTGAAAACCCTAACTGTCAGAAACTATAAAGAATTCAGGAGCCAGAAGTATACATTTTTTATTTTATTCACCACTCTGAGGTCTGAGTGAGTTTGGGGTCTGGTTTTCCCTTTAAGAGGATGTTTCAAGTCCTCAGGCACATGCGGTTTTATATACCACTAGAAAGATACCATTGCACTGAATTAAGCGCCCTGTCAGCTTTCTTGCTATGTGCCCCCAGGCTGGAGATATCAGTGTGGTTATAACGGCACCAATCTCTGCCCACTGTCAAAAGGGCGTTCCTGACAGTCTAGCTGGGTTGTGAGGAATGTCCCCCCAACTGTACTCATCCATAGTTTAGGGAAGGAGGGGGGCATTACTCACAGTTTAGGGTCATCGCTGGGCAGTAAGGAACTCCCCCTCTGACAGTACAGAACTATGGACGAGTACAGTCTGAAGAGGGGGGTGCGTTCCTCACATCCCAGCTAGACCGTCAGGAACGCCCTTCTGACAGTGGGCAGAGATAAGTATGGACATTGATATTTCTTGCCCCGGGGCACATAACGGGAAAGCTGACAGTGCGCTGAATTCAGCACGCTGTCGGCTATATAGTGGTATATAATACCGCAAGAGTTCATGAAAGGTCCTCTCTAAGTAATACATTTTGAGGAAACCAAAGTTTTTAAAACATTATCAAGATGACATCTGTGCGGTTGTTGTTGGATTCAGATCTCACTGGACTGCAGACTTGACTAAGGGGATTTTCGGGCTGGGTTCTAATTAAAGAGAACCTTTCATGTTCTCTAACATTGACCACTGGAAAGCCAAATTCTAAGCTGTCAGCTTTGCTAGTATCTGCTCTGGTTGCAGATATTGATACAGTTATTTTTGGTACTGCTATCACTGCAGAGGGGCCAGACTCACACCTCAGAATCATCACTGAGCATTAAGGAACAATCCCCTTCCACCCTAACAGTAAAAGACTACAGAAATGTACGATCAGAGGATGCGTTACTCATTGCTCAGTGATGACTCCGCACTACAAGGCTGGCCCCTCTGACAGTGCAGGGATTTTGGTGCCTAAACTAATTCTGAATAAACACATTAACATGAGGATACATAGGGTGCCAGGGAAAAATGTGTATTTTTTGTTTACTAAAGCCCACTCTGACAGGCGGAGTAGAAGAGCGCTCACAGAAGAGTGGCTTTCTCCAACCATCAAGATATAAGAAGACATTTCAGTTACTATGGTTAAATAATCTCCAGAGTTATAGAATGTGTAATAGGATACCGCTATACATTCATCTTATTGCCAATGATTATTTATAAGGTGCTTCATTTATACAGATTATGCTTATTATTTAGACCAGGGCTGCACAGTGACTGGATGCAAGTACCATAGGAAGAATATGCAAAACTGTCTCCCATGATGTTAATATACGGAGACAGTGTCTCAGTCATGCAGCCCACTAGGGGGCGCTCCCTTTAACATCATGCCCGACCATCCTCAAATGGCTTGATAAGTCTCCACACACCTATATGGTGGGCCTACCTAAGGAGTGACAATATCCCCTTAACCTAGTCTGAAGCCTCTCACCTCTGCCAAGTTAGTCTTCTCTGCGCCGGGCTGAAGAGATCCAAATCAGATTGAAACAGTTGTCCTCGGCTGAGAGACTGACTTGGTAAAATCCCACATCATTGAAGCAAAGGCCTCTGGGAAGGTCAAGCATGATGTTAAAGGGAGCGCCCCCTAGTCTGCTGCATGATTGAAGCCCTGTCTCCCTATATTAACATCATAGGAGACATATTATTCCCATGGATGCAAGTAAAGATTGTTGTGTTACCATGTGACAAAAACAATCACAAACAAGATTTTTTTTGGAATGTACTTTATTTATATTCTTTATCCCGAAATCCAATAAAACACTGAGTGCAGCAGATAACATATAGATATATTTTATATTTATATATGCAGTATAACAGAAATATAAAATCCAGAAAACAGAGCAGAATTACATAGATGCAGGCTTGGCCTGCTAATATCAAACCCACAAGACTATTATTGCCAGCTAGGCACCAAATTCGGACACACGATATTGATATTTTTTTGTTATACACATACCATTGAAAAAAGACAAACAACCCCATTCCATGCAAGAAAAAATAAAATACATATATATTAACATGGTAATTACAAAATACATTTCATTTGTTTTTTTTTTTAAATGGAGGAATCCTTCGTCCCCATTTGATAAGAGGCGATGACTTAAAGCATCTACGACTCTTAACATTTTACAAGGGATAGGAAGTTTTGAGAAGCTTTAGGTTCCCCTAAATATCAATGTACTGCTGGAAAAGATCTTAACCTACCAGCTAATGTATTTAATCTAGTACCATTTTGCACAGAAAAATAAGATTAAAGGGTTTGCCTGAATAGCAGCTACATCTAGCTTCTCTAAGCCCAAGCGATCATCTGTTTTTTGCAGGGTATAAGCCATTCCTTGCCAGAATGTAGCATTACATTGTAGCCATTCGAATGAATGGCCAGCCACATAATGCACAGATCCAACAAAGATGTTCTTGTAGAGCAGATCTCCGCTTTGGCTCATCAAGACAACTCCTTTAACTGAAGGTTTAGAAGACAAAGACATGTAATGTCTATATGGATATGACATTTGTAGAAGCTTCTATGGATTAACCATCACTGCACATGTTCATACAGATGAACGACTTACTGGTCACATGTTAATCATACATGTGCAATGAGTACAACGAAAATAAAAAAATAAATGTGTAATTTTTATGCAATTTGTCCTAGAAGAAAAGCACTAATATCACCAAGGCAGTCGATATTTACACAAAGCGCATCTGAATACGACTATAGGCATACAGTATGTGGAGAGAAGCCGCATTGTGGGCATCTTACGCTTGCTTATAGTGCACATACAAGTCTGAATCTTGTAGCATTTGCATCAACTTACTTCTTATATACGATATCATCTTCTTATAACATGACAGACTGTTACCTCTTAAGCAGATCAGCCATGAATCGACTTCATTCCTATTTTTTTTTTTGTAGCTTCCAAGTAATTAAACAGCACCGAAAAGAAAAGTATTTCACAGTGTCCCAAATGCACCTTAATAAATCATACATGTCAAGAGCCAAGGAGATTTAGCAAAATGTCAACACTGACGTCTAATCATTCTCTATTAACACAGTATGTTCCTCCGGAAAACAGTAGATCTTGATAAGCCGATGCCCCTAATTTTACCACAAAAAAAACCAAACTGTGAGAAGTTATTGACTCGAGTATAAGCCTAGTCATAAGTTGCAGCTCTTCAATTTGGCCCGGACACAAGGCCACAAAAGCGACGGCATCTATGTGTATGGGTCCATTGAAATATAATAGTCCATAATTTTATCCACCATTGCAGATAAATCTGGTCATGTGCATTACTGCTTAGTAACTCCATGTGCCTCATAGTAATAGCAGTTAACCCCATCATGTCCCTCACATTAACCCCCTGTGTGCCTCACATAAGGGTTATTGATATGTGGGACATATGTTCATTATTAAGGCCCTTTATTAGTACCCCCATGTGTCTCACATATTAGTAACACTTATATGGGGCACACAGGGGTTAATATCAGGGACATGATGAGGTTAACTGCTATTAATGTGAGGCACATGGAGTTAATGAAATTAAACTAATAACCCCAAATAGATTCAATATAACTTGTACATTATTGAGATCAATCTCTGCTCATGCTGGGCTTAAGAGTCTAGCAGGCGGTCCTACTCGGTTATTGACATATTCCCTGTATAAGAGTGCATACAGGAAGGACCATCAGTCACTGACTAGGACCACCAAATGGACTCCTATGTGGAATCTTTTCCCACAAAAGTATACCTGCTCTACAACATGTAGTCTGCAAGAATTTTCTAAATTAAAATAAGCTCAGAAATCTTTGGTTAAAGGTGTTTCTGGACATAAGAAAACCAATCCGTAATAATAATACAATAACTCTGTATTACACTATATTCACATATCCCCATAGCAGAGAACTAAGGGAGCACTACATTGGCACAAGCAGGTTTGTTCTCTCACATACATCATGGATGTATGGACCAGCTCTGTATAGACTTATATTTCACCTATTCAGATCATACAGGCTTGCCCTTAAAATTTAGGCTAGGGAACGTCTGTAATGTAAGGGCCCGTGCACACGATGTAACGCGGCGTTGATTCTGACACGTAAACTTGTTTCAGAATCAAGCGCTGCAAAACAGAATCACATTCAGTTCAATAGGTTCCACCTTATGCGCACTACACATTGAAATCAATGGGAGGCTTTTACCCTCAATGGGATTCTGTTTTGAAGCGCTGATTTTGACACGAGTTTACATGTCAGAATCAACGCCATGTGCACGGGCCCTAATTACATACAGGAAACTATTTGTAGTATTCGTATGTTCAGGAAACCCCCATTATTGAGATGACCTCAAAATGGATTTCAATCAATATCCTTGTGAGACAGGAGGGAAAAAAAAAAAAAAGCATATTTCTCTCCAGGCGTACATAATCTGTGACAATGACAGCAATGCTACTTATCAGAATAAAACACTATCATATTGCACACTTCGTGCTACCAAAGTATTTGCTGCATTAAGGATGCCTTAAAGCAAAGTCTTCATTAACCAATAACACCATCCACAAAGAACAAAAACAAATCTGAAATGCATATACCATAAAGTCAATAAGTATTAAAAAAAAACAAGTGAGAATTGCTACATTTGCATAAGGGTGTACATACAATAGCGTATACCAAACTATGTAACTGCTATGGAGACATGAACAAACTGAAGTCCAACCACGTTTCACCATATTCCCTTTGCTATTGGGCAGCAGGAACCTGTGCTGATATAACCACTATGGCCAGTGACTGAATGATATACAGCTGCAGGGAGCAACCAAAGACAAGTGGGCAACTGGGAAGGCAAGTGTAGCTTTTTATTTAGACCCCTCCCTCTTATTGGGTAGCATCCTGTTACAAAGGACCTTTCTCCACATCCACAAACTCAGTTCCCACACCATTTAATAGGTGCTGGTCCACCGGATCTGGCACCGTAATTTTCTTCTCTAATTCTCACCATGCCATCACTGATAGGATAGTTTCAGGGAGCTCTGAATGACAACCCCTTCCAGGACCACCCACCTGACAATACAGAGCGTAATTAACACATCAGGCACCAAAACCAACTGCACTGATTGTTCAGGAATGGTGGGGGCTAGAGAGAAAATTCAAGTTCAGTGAAGCAGAGCCTATAAAAGGAACTGGAGGTGGTGGAGGTGGTGAAAGGTCCTCCTTAATATTACTGGGGCAGAATATAAATGTAATCGTACATATTAGCTTATTTAATCTTCATCTGAACACTATAAACTGAACTAATAAATACTTGTTTACTGAAAAGAAGCAGATTGTAAAAAAAAAAAAAAAAAAAAAATTAAAATTACACAGCATAGTGACAAAACAAGGAAACAAGGCCTAGACTACAGTGCATTATTCAGTGCTGTTCTGCGACATCTCAATGAAAATCACGGGAAAAAAAACAAAACAAAACTATGGGAAAGACCTTGACTAAACATAATGTACTCTGCACTGTCATGACATTTATTTGGCAACCTACTAGCAACTTCCTTGGTCTCTAATACACCTATACATATCAGGTGGGACAATGTTGTCTGGATGCTTCAACTGCAGACAAATAAACGTATTTGGTTTATGGTATAACATACATACATAAGAGCTGCACCATACAGAGCAGCAATTTTGCTTTTTATTCTGTAACTGGATCTAGAAGCAGCTGGATTGCTCTATATCCAGGTTGTCATACATCTGCCTGTGCAGAAATATAATCCATTATCCAGCAAATCTTGTTTGGCAAGTACATACAGTATTTCTATTTCATAGGCTGGACTCATTTATGTGGCCTAATGGTTTATGGACACGGCTGACTTCGGGTGAGACAGTATTTTATTAGTACTACCGATAGATCAGTGTATATTGAAGGAGGGTAACCAGAAACACAACACTAATAGCTGAATTTACAATGTGTCACCTCCACGTTAGTGGCCCTATGAGACAGCCCTCTTCAAATGGAAATCTGCCCACTGCGGGATCAGCATATAACAAATACAGCCAGACAATACCCCTTCAAGACAAATGTGGCATCACATGGCAGCTGTTCAAATCCATGGACAGGTCTAGTCCCCTGGGCTGGCAGTGGTAGGGATCTGTTCTGGCACATAGAGAAGAGGCCCAAGTAGGAGCTCCCCATCTACGATATTAAAATACCCCAATATGGGTTGTTGCTTGTGAAGAAAAGGAAACTCTTCTTAGTCCTTTAGTAGGAGTTACAAATATATATTTTTAAGGATCACATTTCATGAGCAGGTATTTATGCACTGGGCGATATAGTATCATAGCTGCCAGCAAATGTTTCCAGAGGACTTTACTTTATTTACATGATAAATGCCCAATCTTCAAAAGTGACCTCAATACTTCTATACACTGCCATGTTGGTTTAAACATCAGTCAAACTATTAAAGGGGAGGGCCATGTCATACATATATTTCCTGAATACCACCAGGAGTGGATGCTGTGGTTCAATAGACTGTAACCATGCTCAAGTTTCCATCCAGTTGACCATCAGAAAGTTCCTACAGCTGAAAGTGTCAAGCAAGAGGATACAGCAGAAAAGTCTTGCTTCCTATGGACAGGACGGCCATGATTCTGCATTACATAGCCCACAGATGGCCAACTAGAAGGTAAAACATGAGAATGGTTGCAGCTTAATGTGCCGCAGCAAGCAGAGGTGTATCCAAACATATATCTGTGGCCAAGCCCTTTACGAGAGGTAACTGAAGAATTACAATCTGCTAAAATGCAGGCTTTCATTGATTTTGGAGGTCATTATATAGTGCAGCCAAAATAATATCTGCCCTTTATGTATAAAAGGTAAAATGGAGCTATAAATATAATAATTCATCAGATATTAAAAATCAAGGACACAAGTTCTGCCATACGGTAAGATACAAGTTACTTACAGTAAACACATTCTTTGGATTTTGTTTCTTGGCCATCTTAACAGTACTGGGTACTTTTCTGCCAACAGAAGTGCACAAGATATAAACAGTTTCTCTCTTTTGGACTAACATTATTGTATTTCTAATCTAGAAGACGGAGAGTAGCTGCGGCTCTCTGGATGGGGGAAGTAAAACAGTCACACCCTAAATAGAGGGTCACCCATTATACCAGTGCTCTTTAGTCTGTGGCCCACTAACTGCTGTGAAACTACAACCTACAGCGGCCACAGAGCGACAAGCTGAAGACCCCCGTACACTATACCAATTCTTAGCTCAACTGAACACATGTTCAGACTAGTACACGCTGTCAACTAGGGCTCCTTGCTAGAAGCAGATCTACACAAGAACTATAGTCAAGCCACAGTGACCAAGGAAAGTAAAACCAATGCCTTTTGTAAAATTTAAGTTCTAAATGGTAGCAAAGGTTAAACACATAAAATTAAGAGACAATTTCAATACATGCCAATGTCATTGCTCAAGCCCTTGATCAAGAAAGTGTCCATGCACAAGTGCATATAGACCGTAAGGGTCTTCAGGCATTACCTGTGCAATTGCAAAGCTTCTGTCTTTTACACCAAAATATATTCTTTATCAAAGTGCACCATTTCATCCTGCTTTTCACACCAACAGCTCCTAACACTGGCCATACATGAGATTTTGATGGAAACCACCGACCATTTCCCATCTGTGGTGACAATCCAAGACGACGGGGATTGGACAGCTCAGAGGTAAGCAGCACCTGAGGAGTCTACTAGCTCCTTATCTCACTCCCATCATAAATAGGACCTGACAAACGAAAGAGTCAGGGAACATAGACATATACATGTTGGTTGACCAGCTTTAGAATAAATTAACTTAGACTTTCCTGCTGGCTAAAAAGAAAGACTGGACGGAAAAATAAGTGCATGCCTTAATAATTCTTTATATCTTATGAAAATTGTAACTCTAAAATTTATGAAACATACTGAACAAGAAAGCAGCATGGAGGACTGATAAAAGTGCAAGTCTCTTTCTTTTTTTCCTTTTTCTGTGTTCTAAGGGACATATTAATAAGACTATAACCTAACAAATGAATTACTACTGCTAGAATTAAAAATGCCCTATCTGTAATCCATCAGTACAATGGGACGTTGGGTTAACATTTCAAGCATATATTGGTTATCAAGTTAACATTTGCTATTCGAAACAAAGGAGCAAAAATCCTTAGTCTGGTCTAAGCAATAAGTGATTCACTGGTGTCAAAGGGGAGAAAAAGTGTAAATGGTTTCCAGACATTTGAGAATGTATCAACCAAGCCACAATAACTAATCTACTAATAGTAACTAAGATACCATTAGTATCTTTCTTATGTATGACCTCAGCAAAGGGGCAAAAAGTCCCAGAATTAACAGTGTACACAAAGCTGTAAGAATTTTGTTTCATACCCATAAGGAAGTGGTAGATATACAAAGCAGCCATGTTTTAGCAGTGAATAACAAGGATTACTTAGCAATTTCCTTCCAACTTCTCAATCCTTCAAAACCAAAAGCATCAAAGTGAAACACTTTTCAGGATATAGCACCAAGAGAACCATGGGATTAAAGCTTACGTCCCAAGGCAAAAAGCTGTAGATTAGAGTATCTGTCATCTGTATCCAATATTGTGACATTTCAGGAGCAATAAATTGATATAGTAATATTAACACTTACACTTCTTCCCTATCCTTGGGCATAATGGTCTGATCACTGAGGTACTATGAGAACAGGGGTGTCTAAGTCGCCTGTGTGAATGAAGCTGTAGTACACATGCAGTAGTACACATGCAGGACCACCATTCTATTCAATTCTATGGGACTAACCGGCATAAAATCCCCCCCATAGATGTGAATAAAGCAGTGGTCACACATGAGGACTCAGGGACCTTTGGGATTTGACACTTAACCATTCTGTCGTGGGGACGGGGTTGGGGTTTAAATCTGTGACATTACTGGGAAAACCCCTTTAATTTTTACAATATTGCTCATAGATCCACATTAAATTGAATGGGTAGGTTCACACTCATTATTAAAAAGTCATTGAACATTAAGGCTAGGGCAACATTAACTTTTTGTAGCACTACAAATGGACTTTAACCATTGCACTACACATGAAGTCCAGGTGAATACACTGACATATACAATCTTATGTCTGCTGTGCAATAGTTCATGCTACAAAGATTGGTAGTGTAGCCCTCACCCAACAGTAGTGGAGTGACTGATGCAGACCAAGTCACCCCTACAGCTGGTGTATGTCTGCATTCACACATGTAAAAAACATGATGGTAGCTTTCTACAGTCACACCTGTTACTTTTCTGAGGGAAGAAAAAGTTATCCATGTTGGACTTTTTCCGCCATTACAAAAGTAAACATGATGGAAAAAAAGTTTGTCATTTCTTTACGCAGACAGAGGGGGGTGAGCCTTCCCCTGTCACACTACTACTATTATCCATTGCTCTCAGACGTTCATAACGGTAGTGTGAACTTCCAAGTATGCACGTGGTCAGCTGAATGTCAGAATAGTCTCAAATTCACTTTATATTGACGTCCACAAGTGTAGTCAATACACTAAAGAGACTATATGATAAAACAGATTAATATTGATTGTAGCTCATTAAACAGTGACAGATGCTCTTTATAATCTCAGCGGACCTTCACATGTCATCTTTCATTGAACATTACAAACAAGCCCATTGACAAAACAGTAAACTGTCCACCGCTCCGCTTACTGGAGAAATGCATTGGAAGTGCACCCACTTGAATGTCTGTAAATGCAAATATATAGACTGTTAGCACCAGGTGTCATGTTGGCTTCCTATTGTTGAAGGAACATTTAGGAAGTATTGCAAAGCAGTGTCAGTTTGTGGCTTGAGGCAGATCCTGACAGGCTAACTAACCACTTTATCCATGCAGCGACATTAACACCCTTCATCTAGAAAATGGACATAAATAGGTTTCAGCACCAGTGAATTGTATAACACCATAGACCTCAAAGGCGTTCCAGAGATCACATTTCTCCAGGTCTTGTACTAGCTCGTCCACAATTCATTTTAAGTAGTTAAAGATGCATTCACTCAAAAGCTTACGTTTCAAGTTTTCGGCTGGAAATAAAAAGTTTCATTCTTTCAGCCAATAAGTTAAGCATTTCAATAAAAAGCAATTACCTACACCACCCTTTCCAGTAAATTCACTGGATTTGTAACTCCCTTCTATACACAAACCAGCAAGTATAGATGTTATCTCATTAAATTATACAAGAAACGAACCATAAAATGTGATGGCAGAGAAATACTGGTCTTGGCCTTTCCCAACTTTGCCTGGATCCTTATGAATGAACTTTTATCTAGAACAAAGTTTACATTTACCTTACATAATGAATAGCAACACTTTTTGGCACTCCAGATTGTTGCACGGTCTCGGTCTCAATGTATAAAGTCATGCTCTAATTTCTGGCTTCGAAGGAACATTCCAGAAAAAAAAAAAAAAAAAATAGAGTAGAGCAGGGAGTGCGGTGTACAGCTCCGAGATTCAGAGGACCCCACAGCCAGCCGTACTCTTCCACTCTGATACTACTTCCATCCCGCAGTAGACTAAACAGTAACAGGGATTTTTTTTTAACATATTAATGTAGATTAATTATCTAGGTTAAAATTATAAAATAACTTTTCATAAATGGATAGTGCATGTGACTATAAGAAACTTTAATATGCTGTATTAAAGATGCCTCCTTCTACAATTATCAAGCAGTTACTTTTAATAAAGTAGTCTATGGAGAGGGGAAAGGGAAGAAGAGGCTGCTGGAATAGGAACGCACATATTGTAGCTGTGCTTTGCTAAACGAAGAGTAAAATAGTTATTTTATATATTCACACACTCCCATGTAAATTTTACTACAGTTTACACAACAAGGCAATAAATCTAGTACTAGCCAGCAGAAGTTTCTTTCCCCTTTTTCTCCCCATAGACTTCTGTGTGGCTGGACACAGATAGTGATGGTATTAGAGACAAGAGCTTGAGTGAAAGGAAGAATGAGGAAACCATGGTAATAAGCAGAGAAGTGAACAGGTTTCTTTAATACTAGAGATTACAAAGTGTCTTATAATTACATGTACTATTCATTTATGAAAAGAGATTAGAATTGGAGTTACACTTTGAGGGTAACGAATTACTCAAGAAACTAGTTGTACCATGTAAATGATGTATATCAGTTGTGATGTATTAAGCCAAAGACGGTGCAACAGTTTTCTGAATGACTAAGGAAGTATTACTAACCAAAAACTTATGCACGGTAAATGTAAGCATCCTATTATATCATAATTCATCCATATGGAAATACACACAAGTACACAATACATACAAGTGTATTCATATTATATCCTGATTCCGTCACTTTCCATTATAAAGATACTACGATCTCCCAAGTGTAATTTATAACTGCTATGAAAGCAAAGCTGTCAGGTGTTCTCTGCTGTTCTATCTGAGAGAAGGATACGATCTGCGATATGTAGGTTTATATGATGTATGAGAATTTGTGTATAAATCCTTGCAGGACAATAAAAGTCCTGACTATCCCGCCTACACATACAGCTGTCCCAGTATCACTTGTCTGTACACAGAAGACTGTCAATTACTATGTGTAGGCCGGGAAAGAAGGACTCACTGTCTCTCCTAAAAGTCCTATCAGGATTTAATCAGAATATATCAGAGTTCAGCTTCTCTCCCATCAAAAGCTGACAGGTTCACCATCAAATATAATTTGGGTCACAATGACCTATACAGAGAAGCCTTGTGCTTTTATGCTATAGAAGTTAAGATTAGTTACAGATGTGTGAATGTGATACATCCTTGTAAGTAGATGCATGAACATTTGTGATGTGTGAACACATCTCTGTTCATAGGGAAAGCCTAGATTATGTGTGAAGTTACACCTACATACTTAACACGAACAGCTGCAGATCTTATATATGTGGTGTACGTTACAAAAGTCAATATACGTTATATAATATAAACGAGAGCAGTCTGTAACTGGTCTGGCTTCTCTGCGTCTATTATTTAGATTTACTCTTATTTTTCTGTGTGACATCATATAATGGTGCCCATTTTGCCCCATATGGCAGTATCTATACATTAAGTATAGCATGTTTTCATAGGAATGAGAAGAGTTGCCACTATAGATATTAAATAAGCATATAGGTATGAAAAAGCATACAAAATATTCAACTGCACATTTTGTAGAAAAGATTTTCTACTTCCGCATGGAGAAGCTTTCCTTGTAATAAATCTACATCCAGAGACTCATGCCGTAAATATGTATGCCTCCTGTTGTATACCAATACACCACAGGAACTTTTGCTTACAAGCTCTAACAATATAATTTAAAAGCCACAAACAATGTGCATTTCACATTAATATTCATGTCGCTTTCTGTTCCACTACATATTTAATGACACACATACTTATTTCAGAAAGACTAGTAAGTGCCATCACATCCTAGGGTTAAATTGTACCATTATAAGCAAGTAAGGACATAGGATGAGCCATTTCTACAGACATCTATTAACCTAGAGGTCAATTCAAGTCAATGTGATGCACACCATCGTACAGAACAGCACCACATGAGAATCATGACCTTAAATACATACTAAATGTGTAGGGTGGTGTAGCAATAGCTTAAGAGTGAATTAACCTTTAAATTGTTGAACTGCCTTTACTCTTACAGCTCCTTCTCCATACTATTTGCTAGCAGCTGCCACTTTCTCGAAGTCTTGTGCATTGCAGAACTCCTTTATGGTGACTGTCAAAAGGTTGCTCGTAACATCTGTCACCACCACATTGGAACATGGTGACATGTCTGGGCGCCAATCTCCAGCCTCTTCAGGATCAGATTCCTCGGGCTCTCCTTGCCCTCGTTTGCTTGCAGAAGATTCTGGTGGAATGGAGAGATCCAATGCTTCAGATTCCCGCCAGTCAGGAACAGCTGGGCTAAGGGTCTCAGGCAGTAATTTTGGAGGTCTATCATCAGATGGAGCTGGAGAAGGACACCCAGATGTACTAGAGCTCTCATCACCAACACCCTGGTTAGTGCTTTCATCTTCGGCCTTTTCTTCTTCTGGACCTCGAAGAGTTGGTTTGTTATATAAGGAGAAGGTTCCATACTTCAAATGGCGAATCTGGTTACGAAGCATACTCTCACTGTACTTCTTGCTTTTCCCAATAACTCTGTTCCGGGATGGAATTTTAGGTCGTCCTAGAGGTTGCTTTGTTCCCTTGTCAATGACCTTCAGATTAAGAATAATTCTGCTACGCTTTGGCTCTCGGGGCTTTGCCTTACGGTTGATGATCCGTACAGTCTCTGAAAAAGGAGACACAGGGGCTCGTAGACCAGAAGTAGTTCCAGAAGGTGCTGAGGGATCTGGACGGGGGAGAGGGCGACGAGACATACTATGACAGCGTCGTATATCCTTCTTCAAGCGATGTACAGAAGCACTGGAGTGCAGTTTAGGGGAAGCACTTGAGCCAGGTTTAACTCCAAAGTGGACATCGTTCATACGAAGAGCTTCAGCCTGGGCTCTTGCCTATACAGAAGTACAAACCATATTGTGAAAAATTGCATTCTCTAATCTAAAAATCACTTAAACCGTATACTAAATGTCAGTTACTAACAGGTACTACTGCTGTAGCTTAATATGAAATCTAGAGTAAAAACAGATTTGTATCTTAAAATCAAACTATTTATTTCATCTGTTCCATTCTCAGATCAACATAAGTTAAAAAAAATTCCAATAGGTTTATTAAACATTTTAATTCAATCCAAACAAAAACATTGTTTAAAAACCTTAGATTCACTGCAAGTCACAGGAATATCAATGGAATTGTCCAGGACCAAGGATAGGTCATCAATAGTAAAGTCTAAGGCCACAAGAATCTTAGACTTTGTAATTGTATACAGAGTTTTGTCTGATTCTTCTAGCGTTGAGTTTCTAGTACCGTACAGAGCAACAGATAATGGGCATCCATTAAGTCATTACCAACTCTGCAGGAACACCAACTACACGATTTATGCTAGGCTGACACTAGTGCTGTGGTCTCTGTTAGACCACTAAAACAGCAGTTACACATGAACACCAGTGAACCTATTGACTATAATGGGGTCTGCCTAGTGCCTGTCATTTTAAAACTGAAGGCAGTGGAGAAAAAAGCCCTCTGTGCAGAATTTCCCTCAGTCAATTTTTGGTGGTTTCCAAAGGAAATTTTAGTGCAGATCCATCATACTGATATATATATTATTAACATATTTGGGTAGTAAAATTGCACAAGTTCATTTTTACAGTCCTCAACAAAAAGGGACAAAAAAAACAAGACGAAAAAAAAAACAACCCTTGATGCAATAGACTTACATGCTTACCTTTAAAAGGAATGTTTTTGGCTTTGGGCCTCGCTTCTTAGGTCCGTATATTTCCTGCTCTCTCTCTCTGTACACATACAAATAAAAACTGTATTAAAGAGAAGTATCCTTATTTTTGGACTACCGTCATACAATACAGTATTCTATTTCAATAGCTATAGTAGCTTTTGTTTGAAATACAATACATGCAATTTGGATATTTGCAGTAAATGAGAAGCACAAGGAAGTTTTTATTTCAAGCTAACAAATATTGCTGATACGATACAGCTGGAGAAGGAGACAGATGACGCATGCAAAAGTTTTCAAGGTTAGGGTCACTTAAAACCTAGGGCTTATTAAAATGCAAATACGGCCACTGTCCGCATATATACTCTCCAAGGAAAGGGCAATCACACGACCATTATGTTTTAAAAGTGAACTTTTCCTTTAAGCAGACATTTAAAAAAGAAGAAGGTCATAACAGTATTTGTAACTTACTTTTGCTCAAAAGCAACAATAAGTCTGGAGTCCAATATGTTCTCCTCTGGTTCCCATGTGCTGTACCTGTAGTTTTAAAGAAACACGTTCACCAACTGTTTCCTCCGTCCATTCCCAAGTTATAAAACAAGCCATAAATGCTAAGCACAATTTGATATGGAATTAAAACTAACATTATTTAACATACTTTCTCAAGAGAACATTACAATACAAAAATTTAAAGCACACCTCCAACGATAAGACAGCTAAATGAATAGTGCAGATGAATAACTTTGTATATGTACCTGTGATTATCTGAAAATAAGACAGTGTTTTATAATATGTATCCTCCAGAAAAAAAAGAGCTAGGGTATATTTTCAGAGTAGGCCTTATTTTTCAGACAACGGAGTGAATCAGAATCTTTTCTGATTCAGCCCAGAGTAATCATGTAAAATAGTTAGGGTTAGTAACCCCAACTTACATTCACAATTGATGGTGCAGGGTCAGTGGGTGTTACTTATTGGCACTCTCTCTCTAAACACTGTGGCAGCGGCCCGTGCCCTCTCTATCACCTCTCCTTTACACTGGGGGGAAGGGGGGTGCTGTAGTGGAATGGTTGCGAATGTGGGAACAAGCCGGTGTGGGATGTGACATCTGGTCACATAGGAAGCAAAGCCCACAGCATAGTAGTGGTGAGGTGGCGGCACTCAAAAGGTGGACTCAGGACTCCAGAGCGGGTGAGCAGATACTGCCCTGCTGTGGCAGGAGGTAGCAAGGTGCTTGTCCATGATGGTTGGGAGTATATGCTCCATCTCAGTGATGTCCGTGTCATCACTTGACATAACCTATCGCTGGATCCAATGACTAACTAGGGCTTATTTTTGGAGTAGGGCGTTTATTTCAAGCCTACTCCAAAAACCCTGCAAAACCAAGCTAGGGCTTTTTTTTTTTTTTTTTGTTTAGAAACAGGGGTATATAGATATATCTTGTTCCTTCTATCAAACCGTTTTCCTTTTCCTTCCCCTCACTCACACTCTTCTCTTTAACAGAAGGCTAACTGTATCAAGCCTCACACATAGATGTCTACAAAGGGGGGGGGGGGGATGGGGGGGGACTGCCGCTTGCTAGTAATTGATCTATCGCCTCATTCCGTACTGTGGGAGAGTATCATCTTGCTACCGTAGATATAATCAAAAAAAGATAGTCAAAAAAAAGTTATGTTAGGGTATGATCATACATTGTAATTTGGAGCTGATTTTGAGGTGGATTCCTTCCTGGATCTGCTTACAATTGTTATAAATGGGAAGCAGAGATCGAAGCAGGAAGATCAAAAAATATCCAGCTTGATCTTGTCACAGATTCAGAGACTAATTCAGCCTCTGAACCTTGCCATGCAGGGCACTCCACTGGTTATACCCATTCAACAGCGAGTGAAAGCCAAAGTAAAAAGCCAGAGAGGCAGAAAGAGGCGAGGTGGTCGTCTGGCTCATATTCCCGTTCAGTTTCCACCAGGTCAACATACTCTTAGTAAGTAAATGTCGCAGAACTTAGCAGCTGTAGTATGTATCTATTCCTCTCCTTCCCTTTTCATAGACTAGGTTAGAAGTAACTAAGGCAACAGTGGAAATCATCCCTAAAGTTGCAGTAGTATTGGAGGGGAACAATTCCAGTTGATGCCATAATAAAGAAAACAACTTCAGGCTATAGACTATTTTAATCAGCTATCTATGGTGACTTCCATTAAATCTGCCCATTTTATATATTTTTTTTTTCCCTTCTTCATTTTTCTCAGTATTTCAAAAGCCATGACTATTTCTCAGTAAACTTAGCCACACAAGAGCATATTTTTGCAAGATGAGTTTTGTTCGAAGCATTCCTAAACCTATAAACTTGATTTTCTGACAACATTTATGTTGATAAATTTAGGATAATTTCCACGAAATCCTGCACTTAGAATTCACTTTCTGATCCGTGTTTCTTTATTGGCATTAGAAATCTTCACTGCTGCTAAATGTTGTAGGAAGCATGTGCGCAAACTGCCCCGAAACTGTGGCAGATCTTAATGAGTAAATCTGCCCTATAAGGTTTTTATGATGATAACTTTGTGGAAAAAATGGCATGTTATTTATTTTTATTTTTTGGGCCATCATAATTAGGATAACAAATTTCTATTTTTTACTACTTTTAGGAAACTTTATCCCTGCGCGTTTTACTGGTACAAGTTAGAGTTACTTATGATGATGAAGAGGAATGATAAAAACAGCAAATGTGGCACGATGTAATATTTGTTGTCCAAACGGATCATGACTAAGGGATTCGTCTGCTGGAATTGGAGTTGCCTCTGACTACTGTATTAACAACTGACTTCCAGCTGTGTAGTACTGTACAGCCAGAAGTAGACAGCAATGGCGTCCAACACCTCCTGTGCTGTCTCTATACTGTAATGTGTGGAGTACAGTATTACACAGACCTTGCTATAATGGGTATTATTGGGTGCCACAGATGTTCATTGTTGTGAGTGGCACAAAAACATACCATACAGTTTTTTGTTTGTTTTTGTTTGTTTTTTTTGGGGGGGGAGGTTTCATCCAAAAGGATGGAATACGTGGTGGAGACTCCTGATGGGACCCTAATATAGATGTGAATAGTATAAAATGCAATGAATATAAAAAGGATACACACACAAAAGCAAGCACTAAAATCTTACTTGATAGCCCAACCTTTCCATTTCACAAGGTATTCAATGCGGCCCTGAAACAGAAAACAGAATTTTCTTAAATTCTTGCACACGATAAGACAGCAGCCATGTGTTCAGTATATTTACATTACTCAATGACTGGTTAAGGCCGAAAGCCAAGGATTTCCAGACATTTCACTTGTGTAGAGAAACACGAGGAAATGGAGACCAACGGGAAGCGGAGAAGAGGTGAGTGAGGGTAAGGCTGGGTTCACAGGGTTTTTTGGACCGGATTTAAACACGGAAATCTGCCTCAGAAACTGGTCCAAAAAACGCCTCCTGCTCCAGATTAGGACCAAATGAATGGGCCTAGTCGGGAGGGAGTGTCGCGTTGGACGCCTGCGGCTGAATCCACGGCAAGAAAGAGCAGGCCGCTTTTTTCTGAGAGCGGGAAGAAACTGATCGCAGCAAAATGAAGTGAATGGCTCCCATTGAAGTCAATGGGAGGCGTTTTTTGGACTGGATTCTGAGGTGAATTCCGCGTCAAAATCCAGTCCAAAAAAAAAAAACTCGTGTGAACCCAGCCTTAGTATTGCTTTCTATGTTTTATCCCTTTTTTGAGCAGTTTTAACTAGAATACCTCAGGGTGCCCCCTGTTGAGTATGTGGAGGGATCCATGAAAACAGACAAAAATAAAACATGACCAATTACAATGGACTGTCAAACTAACAGTCATGTGAATAGCCCCCATCAACTTGTTTTACATCAAATGTTGCTATGTGACGTCCATTAAGAAAAATAAATAAATAAATGAAAGTCCCATAGCAGTTATTCTCGGTTGTGCGAATATAGCTTTAGGAGGTCAACTTTCAGTATTAATATAAGTGTATGTTTGCACTCCATTATCATCGTAGGATGAACGCAACGGACACTAGAGGTAGTAGAGTAACAACACAAACAGAGCCCCTTCCTTCTGCATATGTTCCCATGTTCTGTGATGGAAGAAAGCATCTTACATGGGGTAAATGTAGATGGACACCAGACAGAGGGCGGCCCTTCTACGTCTGTTCAACGTACATTGCTCTCATCCTGTGACTGATGAGAGCAATGGACAATAAACAATGGTAGTGTGAGCGCACCCTAACAGTTTAAAAGGGTTGTGCAGGATTAGAAAACACAGCAGCTCTCTTCTCAGTAAATGTCCTTGCACCCGTTGATCATATGACATTGTTACTGCTCAGTCCCATTAAAGTAAATAGGACAGAGGTGCCATGGCCATGTAACCAACAGACGGGATGCACTTCCTGAGAAAAATTCAGCCATGCTTTCTAATCCTACACATCACCTTTAAGGTCACACTTGCTGGAAAATCTGCAATTTCTTTTTGTTCCAGATTGCTGTGGTTTAATAAGCCAAAGCTAAAAGAGGATTTTGCAGAAGGGAGAAGTTGAAGAATTTCCTTTACATTTCCCATTCCCTTTGAAACCTTGTCTTTAACTCAAGAATGTGCAATGTGTAGTCTCAGCCTAAAGGGGTTATACCAAGGTTAACTTTCCCTGTTAGATCACAGAACACAATTTAAATTGAAACCGTAATGAAGAAATTCACCGGCCTGGATATTAAGGTGACATTTCTGATGGTGCCCCCTACAGTTATTTCGATTTCCTCCACCTAATTTGGTTATGCAGATTCTTACTGTCTGGCCTGTACAGAAGAAGGAATCACTTTCCTGAACATTTATAAGGCAGATTATACACATTACGTTTTGGACAGCCATCATGTGGTCATCCATCCACCTTTGATATGAATGATGCAAACAACTAATTGATACGAACGATAACAACTAAACTGCCCGATCGAGAAGGCAATTATTTTTATTTTTTCACAACGCAAAATTTTTTTTATTTATTTTTTTTTAAATCACAGCAAGTGTGTGCAAGTCAGCTGAGAATTGGCCACATTTGACTGATCATGCCAAACAAGGATATTTTTGGCCAACTGTCAGATGAGAATATCCAGCATGGCCAATGTTCATTAACCAGACAATTAGGTTTTCTGTGACCTAAGAGAAACTTAATACTGAATCATGAGAATATTTTTACATTACTATTGAATTCGTTTGTGAACCCAGCGTTTCATCATACTGTTATACATATAGATTTTCTCTACTTACAGAGCTCATAAAAGCTCTTCAATGAGAGAACAATTAAATTCATAGCCTGAGGCCACAAAGGTTATGACACTAATACTTCAGGATTAAAATAAAAAAGTCACAATGGAATAAATCAGTTCGGTTAAAGAGGTGATTTTTATATCCTGGCAGCCATCGAACAAGTCCTTCTCTGCTACATACTTCATTGTCTAAAATTGAAGCTCCTCTTCTACATGAAACAAGTCTGGAGCTGCAGAATTCCAGGTTCAGTTAAGCAGAATAGAATTCTAATAAAGATTGGAATTTAATCTAAACCATTATGTATACCACACGAGTTACTTCATTGCTGAAATGGTCACCAACTTTTCAGGTAGCTTAATCTGGACAAAGGGTAGCTAACAAATGTTGCTGTTTTCTGCCTGGAGAACCTCTCTAAAGTTGCAGCCACTATGTGTCTCCCTTCTATCCAATTTGTTGTTCACTCCCTGTCAGTAGAGAAGGTCAATCCATCAGCGTTGGACCAGCCTATCGGATCCTCTGGAGGGCACAGGCAGGATCGACATCCTAGTTACCTGCTGCTCCCAAGTTGGGATAACTTCAGTCCCCAGCAGTTCAACACCTTTGATACTGTGGTGAATAGAGACCATGGCATCTTAGCAGGTAGAGGGAAGGAGTTTCTCTCTCTGCTCCTTACAACATGATCATCAGTGCACTTCAGGATTGCCATCTACAGAAGTCTTATGAGGCTCTGCTACAGGCAGGGTCTAATAGCTAGCTGTCATTGTGTAAAGCTGACATGTACTGTATAATACACTTCAGTACAAGATGCTGTTAGTGGAGTGGGAGAGCATTCTACACCGCTCCTATTCAAGTAGTAGAAATACAGCAACCCAGTCACCGTGCGGTTCCAGGGAACTGCAACGCCACTGCTACTTACTTGAATAGGAAAACTGTTCAATTCAGGTGACCCAGCAGATAAGAAGGGTTATGGTCACGGACTCCCTTTAGTGTCTGAAAATCAAATATATGTGCGCATTTTAACCCAGTTCTACTAATGAAAGGGACTTTTCTTATTTTCCAGATGTGGCCATTATTTTACACCAAACACACCAATTGTAAGGTGCGGGTCACAGAACATGAAACTGTATCAACCAATCACAGAGCAGCGTTCAGTTTGGATTCTGCTTTTAAAGTTGCATTGTGATTGGTTGATATGGGCAACTATGTTTTTCTTTTACAGTTTCATAATTGTAGTCTATAGAGCTTTGTGCACACAACTAACACAGGGCCCTATTGAATACTGTGTGTCTATGGACCAATATTTCCAAAACAGGTTTCTCAATAACCTTGGGATTCCTTGAGCCTAGTCAGAGGTTCCCTTAGACCACAGCAACCACAAATTATTTTACAATAGGCAAGGCATATTGGGGTAAGTTTATTAAGATAGTTACGCTGTTTTTTTGCAGCAAAAATACCGTCATTTATGCCAAGAAAAAAAAAAAAAAAAAAAAAGGGGAAGAAGAAGTGTACTTTGTTGATTTTCAGACATGCCTGCCAAGTGGGGGAAGCAGGGTGGGAAACTTCGGCCTGATAGATTTAGTATGCCAGAAAACTGGTGTGTGGTATACCTGAAATCTAGACTGGCGTGGATTTAATTTCCGGCAGGCAGGAGCGATCTGTCTGTTTGTAAAGAAGTGAACATACAGCACACAGTGTTTAGCATAGCTCTGTGCCTTCAATCGCCAATTCCATCACTAGGTCAAAACATGTAATATAGCCCCAATTATAAGACAGGAGCTCAATGTATTTTCTTATTGGTATACTTTATTAAAGCCTCATGTGCACGAGGAGAACATCAAATAAGTAAGGCTATGGGCTGTAGTCCAGCCCTTTTTAGCATGACAGTCTGCGCTACAGATGTAAGGGTTAAATTACATATGCCAGTATAGAAGAAATGTGATGCCATTTTAGAGTATCACACAGAAACATATTACTAATCTATAGGCGCTAAAATCAATGTTTACCTGGATTTCACTGTATTTTAGTATATGAAATGCATTGTACCTAAGGCCTGGTTCACATCTAAATTCAGTATTCCGTTCGGGGAGTCCTCTTGGGGACCACCACAAATAGAATACCGAACGCATTAAAAAGCGCTGAGCAATCCACTAGCAGACTCCCCGAACGGAATACCGGACACAGATGTGACCCAGGCCTTATCTGTTGCAGTATGGTTTATCAGATATTATATGTCTGTGGCAAACTGAGCTCCAGTATGTAAATAGGGTGATGTGAGATCCCCATGTACATACATCATACATGGTACTTTGTTGCAGATTTTTGACATACAGCTTCTGAAACAACTACAGAGCATGTGAACTTAACTTTGTCCAGTATGTTCAGTTTCTAAGCTGCCTGTCTAAGTAACCCTGAAAAATGTATTACTTACTATTATTACTACGTATTAGTTACTATGTAACTATTTAAAGCAGAACTAAACTTTCCAATTAATTTTCATTTTCTGCCAGTATTTGTGTCATTGATAAACTTTGCAATCTACTTTATTAACAAAATTTGGCTCACTTTTGTGAAATACTGCATTCCTTTATTCTTTCCCTTGCTTCTTTATTTAGAGCTGTCCCTGATTTTCACTGTGTACAGTTATATCGCAGGCATGGTAAAAAAACAAAACAAAACAGAAATGTGTATAGAAAGGTGTTGATTGAAAGAAGACATTCTCATCTTTCATGTGACACTAAGGCTGAGGCCCCACATTGCGGAAACGCAGCTTTTTTTTGGTTGCATATTTTATTGCGGTTTTTGAGCCAAAGTCAGAGGTGGATTGAGCAGAAGGGAGACGTATAAGAAATTTTTATAGAGTAGCCATTCTTGGATTTGTCTCAAAAAACTGCAACAAAATCTGCAACAAAAAAAGCTGTGTTTCTGCAACGTGGAGCCCCATCCTAACAAAAAAAAAAAACTACGTTTCTGCAACGTGGGGCCCCAGCCTAAGGTTTCAGTTCTACCTGTAATTTTAGGGGTCTCTTCAATTGAATCCATAGGATTTACAGCAGTGACATAGAGATGTCCCAATCCCAGATGTGTTTTTCAACTGTTGATATCTCTGGAAATAATATAGGTAGAACTTAGTGTCATATGAAAGATTACTTTCATATGACATTGCTTTCATCTCACATCAGAAGCATGTTCTATGCTTTATAATGCCACATATATAACTGTTTCAAATGACACCCCTCCCCTTATTTCCCTGCATTACAGACAAGCCAAGCGCCGTATGTAGCGACGGACAGAAAGACCGAACAGAGAAAAGCAGGATTTCACGGGAAAAAGCCAACATTTGTTAATAAAATGTAATACATTTTTTTTTAATGACACAATTTCTGCCCGAAAATCAAAAGCTGTCCCAAGTTTACTTTCGCTTTAAGCCCCTATTACAGGAAAGTACTACAACTAAGCACAGGTCCCGAGCTGCGTGAAGCTATATTATATTCGGTACAAATGTAAACTTCCAATTTCATATTGAGTTTTTTCCTCTTATCCTTACAGAATCAGTGAAGCAAAAAAAATTGTAGAAGCTTTATTAGATGCTGTATTAAAGCAAATACAATAAATTGCTGTCATATAGAGGCACGTGGAGACTTTATAGTAAGGAAACAATAGACCAAGTGCATAGAGCATTAACTAGATATGAGGACTGGTTATCTGAGTGTTCTTCATTTGAAGATTTATTCTATTGTGTGTTTTGTGAACTTTTTGTCCCTACAATAAAGCTGTGTGCAATAATACAGTATATTTATTATGCATTATCCCTCCTAATCTGTAAATCTTCTTAAGGCCTCATGCAAATGGGGCAATCCATTGGCCAGATTGTCTGGTCCAAACTTAGCCCGGAGACTCGCACCCACTGCATCACAATGATCTATGGTGCTTTCACTGTCTTCAGTAACCAGTACTGTATACAGTATGGTCAATAAAGCTCCGAGGAGACAGGGACTCCTAGCATCACAGACAAATGGGGCCATTATATGCCATTTCTGTAGCTCTTACTGAGGCAAATAATAAACTGTATAGTAACTCTCAAAGTTATGGAAATAATAGCTGGCTGGGGTATTCCATTTCGGTAATTCCTATTTACTTCTATGTGACTCATGGAAACAGTGTAAAACAGTCACATTCAGAAAGGTCTGTATCTTCTGACCTGGGGTGGGAGAAAACAAGCCTGGTATTCCCATCTTGGCCATGTTTGGTATGTTCACACGTGTCTGGTTTGCCTCTTGGAAAGGTGACATATTTACAACAGGATTTGAGGCTGACACATTGAATCTCTCTGTGGTTGTGTTACAAACCAACCCATTCAATGAGACTAATCCACCCAGAATGCTACTTACACTTCTGCATTTTACAGAATAGATATTTTTTATAGCCTGTGAATAAAGTTGTGGAAACTATCGTCACATGTGTAACATATGTTGAATGCCTGCAAACTTTATGCCGAATCCAGTATGAATCCAATTATGTCAAATCCAGAACATGTGAACTGACCGAAACACGACTGGTGTGGTGTGCATACATAACTGAACAATACGCAGGGCTGTTGAGTACATGAAGTACAAGTTGAACTAAAATAGATTACTGTATCAGGTAAGAAAAAAAACCTGAAGAGTCAATCCTCCTCTTACTTCTTCTCTACAAGTAGTGAGACTTTCTAGATATGATGCACAAATTTTTTTGTTTTTTAGTATTGAAATTATGTTACAATATTGCCATGACTGTTCTTGTAAATCCCCTATATAGTGGTAAATGGTATGACAAATGTATAGAAATGTTAGGATTTCATCAGGACAAAGAACGAAAAAAAAATAACCCCACAAAAACGAATAGCAGATACAGGGCTTAGTGTTGAGCCACTGCCAAAAATGGTGTAGCGTGTCCCTGTTTAACTCTGTAAATACACCTACTGAACAGGCACAGACAATTTCTGCTCCTACTGACTGTAGACGAGGGGGCAGAAAGGAACAGCTACATACACATCATCATATTATAGCAAAAGACATTTCCTCCAGCGTAAGCGAGCTCAGAACAGAATAGGAAAGAATTTCAATAAACGTCATGAGGGCATATGAGGCCATACAGCGGGGGGCAAGACGGGGAATACTAGTCAGCGCAAGCTGCAACCAGATGTATAGGGTTTTTTTTTTTTACTCAATGCAGCTGCTGATATTTCTATGGGAAGAAAACTTTTGGTTCCAACCATCAGAAAGTTGTTTCATTGCCTGCACATTTATTAGATATGCTTCATAGATTTTCCAGGCCGGCCTGGTTACAATAGTACAAGAAGACATTCACAAGTTCCAGTAAATTTAGGAATCTGACCCTAAAGGATATAGATAGAACTCTGCACCTATCGCAGAGTCCTGCTAAGGTTTTATGGCAGCTTATCTTCTCAAATAAGGATTTTGATAATGTAACATATTGTAATGTTCATCTGGTGTAAATAAAAGGTTTATAGCCAATGTACACAAACACTATTGGATAACATCAAAAGCATTTCCTAAAATATTTATAGAAAATGGGATAATGAATGTAAAAGTGCGAGGCAGAGATGAAGACTGCAGGCTGCGACATGCACTACGACCACTAGGGGGCAATAGTCAATAGTAAGGGCGACTTACTGGCATTGGGCCAACAACAGAATAAGGACTTAGATGCCAAACATTAGCATCGCCTATATAATGGGCACAGAACAGGTGAACTCCAGCGCCCCGCCATTGCCACAGGCCGAACCTCCGACTAGTGAATGCAGAATCACAAGATCAAAGAGACAAGCGGAGAAGAGACAGTGACGTGACCGTCCATACACGTCAGGCTCGGCGCCATATTTTATACAGTGCCCACTGCTCACCTTCCTTATGCGCCGTTTAATAATTGACTCGGCGGCGAAAACCCGCTCCCCGACTGCAGACAGCTCCATGTTCAGCGCGGCCCCGGCCAAGACTAGCAGCAGCAGCAGCAGTAAGCGGACAGCTCCTCCTCCACAGCACTGCTGTCACCTCGGCTGTGACCGCGCCCCTTCCCGCTGTCAATGTCTTATTCCCGCCCTCTCTCCCTGTCAGTGAGCCGGCTACAGCGCCTGGACACGCCCACTTTAAAGCTCCCAATTCTCTACTGCCCCCTTCCTTTTTCTCGTCTAGCCCCTTGTCTCCTCCTCCGTATACGTCACAGACAAGCCCCGCCCCTCTGAAGTCGGCTCGACTGCGCGTCCTTGTGAGAACTAGTGAGGTATTTTCCTCTTCTTTTCTTGTTGGCGGGAAGCGAGAGCTCGTCATGTCCTCCTCATATACGCGCTGACTCTAGTCTCTACAACCTGACTGACTTACACTGGCTCATGTGTATTGATGCGTGCCAGTCGCTTCTATTTTATTTCTTATGCAAGGTGACAGGCCATTTGTCATTTTTTTTGCATCTTATGTTGGAACAGGTGTGAAGATTTTAGTTTAGGGTTGTCTTTTATGTAGGCTCTTAGGTTAGGTTCACATCTGCATTTGGGGGTCTTCTAGGAAACCACCCCCCCTCCCTAAACGAAAACCTAACCTGCTTAAAATGGGGTCTGTCGTGTTTGCGCCCAAAGAGGGTGAAAAATTCGGAGAAAAAACTGCTGCTTGCTGTGCTTTTCTCACCGCGTTTATTAAACAGGTTCAAGGACGGAGACCCCGAATGGAATTCAAGCACTAGTGTGAACCCAGCCTTACCCAAAAAGAAGGATGGGGTTTGAGCTATTTCACACAGAGTCTGTTGGCAGCGGATTTTGAGGCAGAATCCGCCTCAAAATCTGCTGCCAAAAATGGCTCCCATTGACTTCAGTGGGAGCCGCTTGCTTCTTTTTTCTGCTAGCTTAGCGGAAAAAATAAGCAAGCTGTCCTATCTTGCCGCGAATTCCGCAGCTCAATCAGCAGTGGTGCGAGGCTCCAGCCCACTCATCTGGAGCGAAATGCCGCAACGGGATGCTGGTGCACTGTATCGGCATCCCGGTGCAACAGAATGAGTAGACGTGGAACTCCGTGTGAACTAACCCTTACACTGTTTTTTTTTCTCCACAAAACCCCCCAGAAAAGGCAGCAAAGATGGGAGTTACATAGTAATCTAGTAGATGAGGTTGGATGAAGATCCCAGTCCATCAAGTCCAACCTATAAACCTACAGTATTGCTCCACAGGAAGGCAAAAATCCCCATGAGGCTTATACCAAATGCCCCATTTCAGTGAAAAAATTCCTTACCAACAGCAAACTTGTGGAAATTGTGTTGAGTTGTGTGGAAATTATGAGGGTGGGCTTGTTTGTGGCAACCTTGTTATTTGTTGTGGAGCATTTATAAAAATAAAAAAAGTCATATAATAGTGATAAACTTGTTACACCTTTAATCATATCTAAAGATGTTTCTATATGTAATTTTTAATGCAGAGTGAACGCTGTAAAAACAAAATGTGAAAAAGTTATGATAGAATTGTGGGTGTTAGGGACATCAATGGGTCCTCATAATAGTGTATGTTGCAGAGTTCCAAATCAAATAACAGGCCTGGATAGGCTACACCCATACTTTACGCATGGAGAACTCACAAAGACACAGCTGGTGGTGTATCAAAATGAATTCTGCTTTATTGTTACAGAGAGGTAGTTTTTATACAGACAAGAGCAGGTTGGACTATAACATAATTGGCATAACAGGATTGGATGTGGAGAGGTAACATAATCCTAGCCTGTAACCATTGGCTAAAGCCTACTGTAATCTCCATCTCATTATTGCTATCCAAACTGGGATGGACTTTCTGCATATATCATGGCAAGAGAGAGATAATCACATGCTGGTCAGGTTACTCCAGTTTGGGGCTAACATTCAATAGCCTACAGACATCCTGTGTTTACATCCTCCTTGAAGACAGTTAGTTATATAAGGATTCATTAACATTCCATTTCCTTATCACCTAAAGAAGGGTTTCTCTTCTTTGATCTTTTCTTTAAAATCTCAATAGCACAGCCCATAGCGTCTCCATGTTAATTAGTCTAACCAATTCCTTTATGAGACAAAACTACCTATCTTTGATAGGGAAAGATGGATGACAAAATACAAGATGGAGGATGTGATCCTAACAGTGGGTTTTTCATGGACCCCCCCCCCCCCCCCCAAAAAAAAAAAAAATCATAAATAAAAGCTTTTTTTTTTTTTTTTTTTTTTGGCGCCGCCCCCTGAGAGGCTGGCTGCCTTTGATGCAGTGCTCCAAGCTGGGAGCAAACTTTTTCTTTCCTTTTTCACTCTTTTTCTCTATATCTTCAAGAATCCGGTAACCAAGCAATCTAGCACTATGAATTTAGCAACTATAAATCGAATGGAAGACCCTGTGGAGTTTTTTGTTCCTTTTGTTTCCATTGTAAAGCATGGACTCAAGACCTGGTTCAGCTGGTTTCCACATGTGCCTGTTACCATCCCCCCCAGCTAGGACAGCATGGCTCAACATGCGGCATGGAAGAGAAACCTACATGGAAATGCGGACTTCTTCGTTCAAGGAGATGATTTCTGGCATCAATTGCTGATGTGTGAAGATGCTACAGCTGACTGGTATTTTTTTCTATTACTGTGGACACGTGGGACACTGTTACAACCTGGGAACCTACCATCACCCACCTACCCCAGGAGTTATGGAAGCTTGGCAAGAGAGCAGCACCATGTATACCTGGATGGTCTCTGACTTCCTTGGGGCAGTAGAACACTGTGGTAAGGAGGAGGAGGAGGGCTTGTGATGAAGGACATTTGGGGCATTTTTTGTGGTTAAAAGGACAATAGTGCTGATGCAAGATACCGAACTATCAGCTGTGAGCAGGAGATCTCACCACCTACCAAAGGAACTGCCACATGTTATCATGATAGCTGCTTATGTCCCCCACCTCTGCAAAAATTTCTGCTTGTTATATCCACATGCTGTGACCCCCCTCCTCGTGTCCTACAACCAAGTCGGCTGTATTATTATTATTATTATTATTATTAACATCAATCTGCACAGAGAACTAAATGATCCTGCAGTATGTCTGTGTTTCTTTCTTTCTTTTTTAGTTGCTATGATTCCTAGGATTTCTCTATCTGCCATGAGCTTCTATGTGTTTCTCTCTTGTTATATACTACTGTACCATCTATGAAACTGTATCACTGAAATTTCCCCATTGTGGGACTATTAAAGGAATATCTTATCTTAATCAAAACATCTTATTTACCCCAAATTGGTGCAAAATGAAAGTACAACCTGTCCCACAAAGAATAAGCCCTCACTTAGATTTGTCGACAGAAAAATAAAAACATCGTGAATTTTGGAAGTTGGGGAAGGAAAATATGAAAAAAGTCAGCAAGCATTAACATACAAACTAACCTGTATCCTTAAGAGGTTAAGGCCGAGTATCATCTTCAGAACACAGCTCCATTTTGCAAATCTAAATTTCACTTTATGATGTAATAACATCAGAACGCTTTAAGGCCTCTTGCACACGACAGTGAAATATTTGAAGGATCTAACGGCAGTTAAAAATGGACCTGAGCAGTTGATTTGACATCAGTAAAACTGGATCCATTGATTTCTTTTGGGTGTTTGTGTACATGAAAATGGACAAAGATAGGGTAGGTCAGTTTTTTGACAGACGTGAAAAAAAGACAGTCAAAAAAATGAACATGAGAATAAGCATATTAAATTCAATTGGACATGTGACGGACGCTGCAAAAAACATCTGTCTCATGTCTGATTTTCACTGTCATGTGCAAGTGGCCTTACTTAGCGTTGTATTAGTGGCACACATTAGTCAATATTTTTTTGCATTCGTTTGTGAAATTTTAAGAACATATGTAAAAGTTAGCAATTTAAAATTTTTTTACTACTCTGGTTTTCAAATAGAACTCTATTGGGAGACTTGACTTTTTATGGAGGCTGATATTGAGGCGATTTCAGCGTCAAAATCAGCGCCAAAAAACTCAGTGTGCACTGACCCTTGCTTCTCTGTTTCTCCTACTCTAGCACTGTCCCAATGGCTGAGTTTTCCTCCTTTTATTGGCTAGCTGCTTTTGGTTCCCATAGTGACTTGTGGCCTATTTAAAGGAAATGTGTAACCAAAACTGACCTATTATTAAACTGAGTTTTTATGTTAAACATATTTAAGAATCTAAGAATTTTTGGTATTTGTCTTCCATTTTCTGTTATTCTATGTTTATTTTTTTAAAACTACTATATCCTACAATTTTCACTCCAATCACTAAGCCTAATAATAGACTGAAACTTGCCAATTCTATAGGGATTTTCTTTGCAGCAATCACCTCTATGACATTACAGACAAGACAGACAGAATTAAAATAGAATATAACACCAGTATGGATAACATCACATAATACCCATTATTGGATCCACTACTGACAATGGATGATGTCACAGTTTATCTAGATGTAAAACATGTCACTAAATGTTGTTAACAGAGCAAAGGAGAAACCCAGGAAAGATGGCAGCCTCCATAATTATAAACAGAAAATAGAGTAAAAAAAAATCTACAATCTAAAAATAAAAACCTATTAGAATATGTGATATATTTCACTACCTGGTTGAACAGTAAATAAAACAAAAATGACTACACATGCCTTTTAACCCCTTAGCGACCCTTGACGTAACTGTACGTCATGGGTCGCATGGGGATGTATGGAGCGAGCTCACACGCTGAGCTCGCTCCATACACGGCAGATGCCGGCTGTATCATACAGCCAGGACCTGCCAATAACAGCAGCGGTCGGTGCCCGAGCCGATCGCTGCTGTTAACCCTTTACACACTGCGGTCAAACGTGACCGCAGTGTGTAAACGGCGCCGGCGGCATGGGCGCCGCCATGTTTCGCCGATCGCCGCCCTCCTGAACGTCACATGAGGGCGGTGATCGGTTGCTATGACAGCCGGAAGCCTATTGAAGGCTTCCAGGCTTGTCTCTGCATGAGATCTATTAGACGATGCCAGAGGCATCGTCTAATAGAAGTGCTGCGATTCTGCTATTCACTGCAGTACTGTAGTATTGCAGTGAATAGTATGAGCGATCAGACCCCCTAGGTTTCAAGGTACCTAAGGGGTCTGATCATAAATGTAACAGAAGAAAAAAAAAAGTTTTTAAAAGTATTAAAAAAATAAAAAAAATATAAAAGTTCAAATCACCCCCCTTTCCCTAGATTAGCTATAAAAGTAATTAAAGAACATTAAACATAAACATATTAGGTATCCCTGCGCTCCAAAATGCCCGAACTATTAGAATATTAAAACATTTATCCCGTACTGCGAACGGCGTAGCGGCAAAAAAAATAAAAACCGCCAAAAAGCGTTTTTTTCAACACTTTGCCTCCTATAAAAAATTGAATAAAAAGTGATCAAACCATCAGATCTTTCCCCAAATGGTATCAATAGAAACGTCATCTTGTCCCGCATAAAAAGACACCAAAACCAGCTCCATACATGGAAATATGAAAAAGTTACAGGTGTTAGAACATGATGACACAAAATTTTTTTTCTATTTTGCAAAGTTTATCATTTTTTTAAAAGTATCAAAACATTTCAAATACTATATAAATTTGGTATCACCGCGTTCGTACTGACACGTAGAACACAGGTAACATGTCATTTGTACCAAACAGTGAACGCTGTAAAAATTAAACCCATAAGAAAATGGCGCAAATGCATTTTTTCTCCAATTACACCTCATTCTGAATTTTTTTCCAGCTTCCCAGTACATTGCACAGCATATTGAATGGTGCCATTACAAAGTACAATTTGTCCCGCAAACAATAAGCCATCATGTGACTCTGTGAACTGAAAAATGAAAAAGTTATGGCTCTTGAAATGTGAGGAGGGAAAAACGAAAATGCGAAACCAAAAAATGGCCGGGTCCTTAAGGGGTTAAAGAAGAGGCCGCCATGGACCTTTGATGGACACCCATACCTTGCTATTGCTCCTGTCATTGTTACTGACTCTGTTTCTGACTCCTGCTCTTGACCCTGACTGTGGTCTTGCTCCTTGTGATGCCCCTGACTTAAAGGGGTATTCCCATGTACATAATCATATCTATATTTATAGATAATTAAAAGTTAAACATTTTTGCAAATATAAGTACCGTAATTAAAAATTCTGCAAAGTTTTAAAGATTTTCTCTAACTTTCTTAGTGGTAACATCTGTTATCTTGATCGGTTGCCAATGGTTACAACCACTAATGCAGAAACTTTCTATGGTCTGGGACTTGTCAGGACCCAGCTATGATTTTCTTATTGTAGCTGTGTTATCAGGCAGGTAAAGAGAAATCAGTGGTACCGCACACTCATAAGAAATTTGTGGTGCTAGCAAAGAAGGGGTCCTCCGACTCATGTAATCATAGAAAGATGACACCCTGACACTTCTGCCTGCCATGCCATTAAACAGGACCTTTCATCAGATTGGGCACATGCTGTGTTATATACTGCTGGAAAGCTGACAGTGCGCTGAATTCAGCGCACTGTCGGCTTTCCCGATCTGTGCCCGGTGTAAAGCGCTATCGGTCCCGGAACCGTAGCGCTTTAGTGTCAGAAGGGCGTTTCTGACTGTTAGCCAGGAACGTCCTTCTGCCTCGCGGCGCCTATCGCGCTGTACTGTGAGAGCCGGGAGGAACGCCCCCTTCCTCTGCTCACACAGCTCGTCCATAGACGAGTATTATCAGGAGGGGAGGGGGAAGTTCCTCCCCGCTCCACAGTACAGCGCGATAGGCGCTGCTGGGCAGAAGGACGTTCCTGGCTAACTGTCAGAAACGCCCTTCTGACACTAAAGCGCTACGGTTCCGGGACCGATAGCGCTTTACACCGGGCACAGATCGGGAAAGCCGACAGTGCGCTGAATTCAGCGCACTGTCAGCTTTCCAGCAGTATATAACACTGCATGTGCCCGATCTGATGAAAGGTCCTCTTTAACTAGATCTATTCCGATGAAGGTCTAACGACCGAAACATCAATACTGAATGATCTAGTTTGCCTTTCAAAACTATTATTTTGCATTGTGTCAATGGCGTGTGTTCTATTGTAAAATAAATCACTATATTCCTTCAATACTACTTTTGTGTGCAGCAAGATTTATCTTTCTATGTTATCAGGCAGGGACACTACATGTATCAGAAGATATCCCGGCCACAATAAGGACATCATGGCTGATTTTCTGACATTAGAAAGTTCCTGCATTCATGGTCGTATCCGCTGGCAACCGATCAAGACAACAAGACTGTGACCACAAGATATTTAGAGAAAGTCTTTAAAACTCTGCAAAATGTTTAATTACTTATATTTGCAAAAATGATTAACTTTTAATTATCTACAAATTTAAAAATAATTATGTACATGGGAATAGCCCTTTAATCTTTAGATTTGCTGCCTGTTTTTTTCTGGTTCTACTCTTATGTAATTTCCTGGTCTGATCCCTGGCTACATTGTCAGAATAATGAGGCAAGCCCTTAGGCAGTGTTCTACTAGTTTCATGCACCTGGGATGACCCTGGCTCAGACTACACTTTCCTATCATTGATAAGTTATCCAGTCTTCCTGTTTTCATTGTTGCTTTCTTAGGGTAAGTTCACACAGGGTTTTTTGGATCAGAACTTGAGGCGGAGGTAGCGCGATTGAAAGCCAGTGCACTGTACCGGCATCCAGCCGCGCACTCTGTTCCGGATTAGGCCCAATGAAAGGGCCTAGTCCAGAGGATGGAGTGTCTTCAGGCGGATTCGCGAGGCGACTTGGCCTGAAGAATGAGCATCTCGCTTCTTTTTTCCGGGAGCCGAGAGAAACAGCTCCCGGAAAAAAGACCTGAGCGGCTCCCATTGATTTCAATGGGAGCCGTCTTTTTGGTCAGGGTTTTGAGGCAGATACGGCCTCAAAACCCTGACCAAAAAACTCAGTGTGTACTTACCCTTTGACTGATTCACAACCTGGAATCACTCCTATCTGGTCCTCTTCTATCCAAGCTGCCACCTCAGTACTGAGACTTTGCAGATAAACAAAAGTGTAGAAGGGTTTGGAAAAAATGGTTTATCCATGAATTTTTTTTTCCCTGCAATAGCTGTATTCTTCATTGTTAAAAACAAATATGGCTACGCATTGACTATTGTGGGCTAAACAAGATTACAGTGTAAACCTGATACCAGCTTCCATTGATCTCAGAACTGATAGATTGCATTAAGTGAAATAGCTATTTCACCATATTTGATTTGCATAGGGCCTAAAACCACATAATGGGAACTACAAATATGTAGAGATTTCATGCATTCTCTATGATGCTCCTGCTGTTACCCAAACCCAACACCTTGGGAATTGCATCTTTAGTTATGCTCTGAATTGATATATATTGGGTTAATAAACAATATCTCAAAGGTGGTCTTTCCTCTTCATTTGCAATCTACATTAAAATGGGTCTCCAAAGCTGAATGACAGGCATATTTGGAAACTAGGCTTTATATGTACTGTATCCAATCAAGGTCCCATTATTTCAGTTTAGCTGCAATGCATAAATTTAAGGCTCCGCACAGATTTATTAGCTTCGCAAACTGATATCGTCAATCCATTTGGAATTTCTCTCTGGTGGTATGTCCACTCACTGTCCTAACTGGAGACAATTCTATTCCCTGAAAGTGGCCTGCTTCTACAAGTCAAGCCTTTTGTAGTTTCAAGAATTACTGTCATAATACTATTTTTGGCCTGAATGGAACTAAGAAACAAAAGCCATGTGCTCTTCCGAGTAGGTGGGTGTGGATCTGAAAATAAAGCTATGGGGGGATTTATTTGGAGCAATGTATAGTGCACTGGTCTTAAAGGGGTTGTGCAGGATCTAAAGGTAATTGATACTGATGACTTATCCACAACATAGGCTATCAGTAACAGATTGGTCAGGGTCTGACACCTGGATCCCATCCCAATCAGTTGTTTTGACCATCAGAACTCATATACTAAACAGCCCTTCTCCTATTCAAGTAAACTGGAATGGGGCTGAAGTTCCAGGTGCCAGCACTACAGTGTGCTCCGGAAGCGACACGTTAAGAGACTCTGAGAGGGTACTTTTTTAAGAACGGTGTCAACGCTTTCCACATTACAGCCCCAAACCAGAGAACTAGGGTAGAAACCCACCCGCAGTGGTGGAAACAAGAGAAAGATGCATTCAGACTCGATCCCGGGTGAGTCAAAACTCATCATTAATATATCCTCACAGACATTAACCTCTACACAGATGTTGGTCCTAAGCAAAGGTTTATCCTGTTGTGCTACATAACGACTTGACACCTTCATTTTAGAGGAAAATTGTCATAATTTCTTCCGACAATTGAGTCTGAAGGCGCACTTCCATGAGAACCCTTCCAGTGCTCCTATTAATGACACCATACCGATATTTTACATCTTAAATTGTGGGTCTTAGGAATAAAAGTGCGTTTAACCTACCAAGAAGTAATCCCTCAGTGGAAGCCTATGTCACAATGGTACAAAGAGAGATCAAAGATCTACTTCATGAAATTTCTTTGGGACGCCTCAAATACCACTCTAATATGTCGCCTACCAAGAAACAGGCACTAAAGGAACTCAGAAACATCTCTGATATCATTATCAAACGTGCAGAAAAAGGGAGAGGTTGTAATGAATAAACAGGACTATCTTGACGAGATTACACGACAGTTACAAGATAGCAACACGTATAAGCTTCTTTCCAGAAACCCTACATCTTCCATTGCCCTTACCATACAGGAGACCCTCAACCATTATCTGGTGGAAGGTGGTATAGATAGAAAAACGGTAGAGTTTCTCACCAACCATCACCCTATTACTCCAGTCTTTTACATTTTACCAAAAGTTCATAAACACTTTCACAACCCACTGGGTCTGTCTACAGTGGCAAATACGGATTCCCTGCTGGCACCACTAGTTATTTTGCTGGAGAAAATACTCATTCCATTGATGTATACAACAAGCTCCTTCTTATTAAATACTACTTACTTTATCAAGTCTGTAAAAAACATTTCACCATGCCCCATCAATATTATTCTGGTTATTTGGGATGTTAGTAGCCTCTAAACCTCTATCAAACATTCCAAAGGCCTAATTGCCATTAGTAGATTTATAATTACTCATGGTATAATGGACATTCAACATCAATTCTGTCTAAACCTGCTTAACATAATTTTGCATAACAATTTGTTCCTTTTCAGAGATTTATTACCTTTATTTGCAAGTTCAGGGTACTGCAATGGGGTCCAACATGGCCCCTCTATACGCAAACATTTTCATGTCCCTCTATTTCAGGAACATTCCATCTATTGGCATCGATACATCGACGACATTTTCTGCATATGGTCGAGCAAGTCGGATTCCTTCCTTCAGTTCCTTCACTCCATGAATAGCATATATCCGAAACTCCAATTTACTATACACCACGACCCAGAACGTATGAATTTTTTGGACACTTGGGTCCACAAAATACACTAGTGGGGATAATAACTTTGACTTAGTGTATGTACCAAACCCACGGACAGGAATAGTTTACTGCATTACACCAGCAGTCATCCCCCCAAATACTAAGAAATCCCTTCCTATTTCCCAGTTTCAACGTATATATCGCACAGTCTCTGATCCACACACCAGACACAATCCAGTTACTGGAATCTCTGCTTGTTTCATTGAACGAGGTTACCCATCCAATATATTAGACCAAGCAACACATAGGGAGACCAATTCTAACAAGAGGACTAAAGAACAAAAACGCATTCCTTATGTCCAAAAGTTCCACCCTTTTTTTTCCCTAGATTAAATTACATAATCAAAAAACACTGGCCTATGTTACATTGTACATCCCCAAATATAGAGGAATATAAAAATCCTCCCCTAAGGTGCAATATAAGAGGCAGGAATTTTAGAGACTCCTTAGTCAAAGTGGATGTGGGCAGTCCACTGAGGCCTAAACAGACCTTTCAACCCCCAGAAGGGGCACCTTCCCAGGCCTGCGTTGTATACAATGTTCAGCCCATAATCAAAGGAGATAATTTCTACCATCCACTCACAAGTCACCAATTCCCTAAGCCAAGGTTTTTCATATGCGAGACCACTTTTGTGGTTTATCTTATACAGTGTCCTTGCGGTCTCAGGGAGACAACCCAGCATATACGGGACCGCATCTCTCAACACAAGTCTACAAGTAGAAACAACATTAATACCCTCCCCATCCCAGCTCACTTCAATGGACACAGACACAACATCTCTCAACTTAGGTTTCAAGTGAATGAACATATGGAACAGCCAAGGAGGCGTGGTAATCGTATTTCCCTTCTTAAACAAAGGGAAGCATTTTGGATTCATACGCTGGGTACAATAGAACCGGATGGTCTCAACAGAGCCTATGACCGGACTTATATGCTATGAACGGATGTTATGCTTGTACGATAGATTTGGAAGAAGATTGTAAATTATACGTACCACTGAGATTTTACTTTCTGATATCTTTTGTATTACACCTGATATTAATCTTGCTTCCTATTTCTCCCACAGACAAAATGAAACCCTATACAACTTCAGTGTGGTATAGTATAGCCCTAGTATTGTGTAGCATAAGATAGTATTATATTACCTATAACCTTGTATGTCTACTTTTCCTTTTGGTTACATGCATGTTTCCTCCACCTTTTATATGTACCTTTTTTTGTATTACAGCAATTGTCTATTCATTTTTGTCTTTTACAGATGTTGTGCCTTTCTCTGTATTAATGCTTAAACGGGTTTTATTAAAGATTTTTCAAAATAATACAGAACAAACAACAAACATGAAGTCGAGCAAAAATGAAAAAACATAACAGTCCGCGGACAGGGAGGCCAAAAAGACCCCCCTCCGCACAAATCAAATATAGCCCAACGAGAAAGGGAAAAGGAATAGACAAGAAACAAACAAACAAACACAAGACGAAGACTAAAAGAACCACAACGGAAGCAAAAGAAGAAAAGGAGAAGAAAACAGACGGCCATGTCACACTCAAGCAAAGGCAGAAGAGAAGGCAGACGACTCCTGGAACATAACCCAGGGACGCCAACGAAGTTCAAACTTGGAATAGTCAGGGGAATCTTCCGCCACCAAGGTCTCCATCCGCTGAATAAGAAGGAACTCCTGGAGGAACTCAATCAAGGAGGGAGGGGTAGGGCTGCGCCAGTGTCTGGGGATGACGGTCCTGGCGGCCACGAGAAAGTGCCCCAGGAGGTCCTTCTTAATCTCCGACAGCTTACCAGGGATAACCGATAGAAGTGCCAGCTGGGGAGAGACAGTCACCGAGCGCCCACTGACCCTGGAATACAAAGAAAACACCGCGTCCCAAAAGGGGCGCAGAACGTCACAGTCCCACCATATGTGCAACATAGTACCCCTAGCGGAGCCACAGCGCCAACACAAGTCCGGAACAGCGGGAAAAATCCTATGGAGAAGCACTGGACACCTATACCACCGGGACAGAATCTTATAATTCCTCTCCTGAGCACTACAAGGGAGGGCCAGCTTGTGAGAGAGCAAAAAGGACCGGTCCCAATCCGCAGATGACAAACCCACAGGAAGGTCGGCGTTCCAAGCGGCGACGTAGGGAGGGAGTTCCGCAGTGACATCCAAGAGGAGAACATCATACAGAAGCGAGAGGGGGAGGTCTGACGCCCGACATAGGATTCAAGGGCTAATGGAGGAGAAGAGAGGCGAGGAGTGAGCGAAAACTGCTTCAGAAAGGACTGGAGTTGAGCGTACTCCAACCACGAGAGGCGCAGGTCAGGGTGAGAACTACACAGCTGGACGAACGGAAGGAGCGGAGAATCACCCGCCACCTCCTGAAGACACGTAGAATCCGCTCGGTCCCAGCAGAGGAACCGGTCAACCGAGCAACCAGGAGGGAACATAGGGTTGTCGAAGAGGGGAGTCAAAGGGCCCGGGACATGGGCCAAGCGGCCAGAAGAACAGACCAGATCCCATACTTTCAGAAAATGCGAAGGGAGAACGTAGAGGCCAGGGGATTTAGGACGAAAGTGCGGAGGGATCCATGGCCAAGAGGAAAGTGAAGACGAAATCAGATCAAATTCAATGGAAACCTACTGCTTATCATGGCGACGGAACTGCCAATCGAACAGACGAAGCAAAACCGAGGCACGATAGTAAAGGCGCACATCCGGGAGACCAACGCCACCCCTATATTTAGGCCGGACAAGAGTACTGAACCCCAGTCTGCTCCGAGAGGAACCCCACACAAACTTCCCGAACAACGACTGTACCCTGGCTAAAAAAGCGCGGGGAAGAGGGATGGGCAAGGCCTGGAATAGGTACAGGAACCGAGGGAGGACATCCATCTTAAGGGCATGAATGCGACTAAACCAAGAGGGGAGACGAGCTCCATAGGAACGTAGATCAGAGGTAATAGTATCCAAAAGCGGGAGATAATTAAGTTGGAACAGGGAAGCAGGATCAGGAGAAATACGGATCCCCAAGTATTTGAAGGAAGAGGGTTGCCACCGAAACAGAAAAGACCGAGACAGGAACTCAGCCTCAGAAGGGGGAAGTGAGACATTAAGAGCCTCGCTCTTAGATAAATTGACCTTAAAATTGCTTAGGGCACCAAAGCGGGAGAATTCACGTAAGACAGCCGGAAACGAAACCCGTGGTTCAGAGACATACAGCAGAAGATCATCCGCATATAGCGCCGCCTTGACCATACGGGAACCCAACTGTAAACCGTGGACATCGGGGCAACGACGCAACGCCACCGCCAGATGCTCCATCACCAAGGCAAAGAGCAAAGGCGAGAGGGGGCAACCTTGGCGGGTACCATTGCGGACCGGGAAAAAATCCGAGATCACTCCGTTCACCCGGACACGCGCCGACGCATTCCCATAAAGAGCTAAAATCTTGCCCAGGAAACCGGAGCCAACCCCGATCTGTGCAAGGGTCTCCCGAAGAAAACCCCAATGAATGCGATCAAACGGCATTGATTGAGAGCAAACAAAGAGGAACCTTAGAGGAGCGGGCTATAGAGATGGCCAGAACAGTTTTGCAAACGTTATCACGCGCTTCCCGACCCGGGATAAAGCCGACCTGATCACTATGAACCAAAGCAGACATGAAGGAAGAGAGGCGATTCGCCAACAATTTCGCATATAATTTCACATCAATATTGATTAAGGAAATAGGCCGGTAACTCCCCGGGCATACAGGGTCCTTACCAGGCTTAGGAAGCACAGTGATCAGGGCAGACAAGGATTGCGCAGAGAACGGAGACGAATCCCCCACACTATTAAACACCCGTGCCAGATCTGGGGAAAGGAGGGAACTGAAACATTTATAAAAGCGAGCAGAGAACCCGTCCAGTCCCGGCGCTTTACCCGCGGGTGTAGACTGGATTACCGCGGTGACTTCTTCTAACGTAAATGGCGACTCAAGGGCTTCCGCGTCAGAGCTAGAAAGAGAGGGAAGAGCAGTGTCGGCTACATACTGTTGGATCTTGTCTCTAAGCACCGACGGGTCCAAATCCGCGTAATGACCGTGAATATCATACAAGTTTGAATAAAACGAGCGGAACTCCGCAGCAATATCAGTGGGGTTATGAACAAGACCACCCGACCCAGTACGCAGGCGCGGAACATACGCAGGGGAATCTCGCGGATGAAGACAACGAGCCAGCGAGCGACCACATTTATCAGCAAACTCATAGTAGTGTTTCTTAACGTGGTCCCTAAAGCGCAGATATTTCCCGTCCAAGAGGGCGCGAAGTTCCTCCCTCGCATTAAGAAGCTCCGTAAAGGTTGAACGGGAGCCAGACTGTTTGTGAGACAGCTCCAGGCCATGAATACGGTCTAAAAGGGCGGTAACCCCAGCGGCTCGCTCTCTCTTAAGACGAGCGCCGTGTTGGATAAGAACCCCCCTCACCACGCATTTCATAGCCTCCCATTGCATAGGGAGAGAAGTGGGATCAAGAGCATGGTCTAGCCAAAAATTCCGAATGGTCTCCCCGACAGCCTCCTTACAGGGGATGTCTTTCAAAAGGCCCTCATTCAAGCGCCAGTTAAAGGGGCGCCGTGACAGGCCAGGAATGTCCAGGGACAAATGGACCGGAGCATGGTCCGACCAAAGAACCGAATCAATACGAACTACCGGGGACCATGAAAGGGCATGATGGCTAGTCAGGAAAAAGTCAATGCGACTATGCGAGTTATGAGCCGGGGAGAAATAAGTATAATCTCGACCCTGAGGATTTAGAATGCGCCAAACATCGACCAATTGGAAGTTATGAAGAGCCGACAACAAGCGGCGCTATTGCGAGGGAGCGTGGGAGGGGCGCGGGGGGGAGGAGTCAACCTGAGGGTCCAGGACAAAATTAAAATCACCACCCAAAACCACGACCCCCTCACTAAAGTCTGCCAATCTGCGGATAAGGGACCTACAATACGCCAACTGACCCTGATTTGGAAGGTAGCAACCCGCCATGGTGAGAATCGTACCACCGGTGCGCAATTTCAGGAAGAGGAACCTACCCTCGGGATCGATACAGGTGTCCAGAACCTCATGCTGCAGCGAACGGTGGATAGCAATCGAGACACCCTTGGACTTAGCAACTGGGTTGACACTGTGGAACCACTTAGGGAAGTAACGGCTGCGGATATCCGCAGCCTGCAAAACAAGGACATGTGAGCGCTGTTTATGCAACTGATACAAAATCTGATTACGCTTTTGGGGGACATTGAGACCCCTAGCATTGAGGGTACAAAAGTTAACAGAGGACATGGCCAAGGAAAAAAAAGAAGAGGAACAAAAAGAACGAGACCACAAAGGGACAAACGAAGAACAAGCAAGGGAAACAAATGAGAAAAGAAAAAGGAGAAGGAAAATAAACGAGAAATAGACAAACAAGACCAACTAAGTGGGGTGGAGGGAAGAACTCCACACAAAAAAAAAAGGGTGGGGAAACGGCAAAGAAAAGAGTTGCCAAAGACCACGCAAACAGAAAGCGTGGAGACCCCGGTGGGAAACGGGCTTTTCCAAACAAAGAAGCCGGCACCCCGCCCCCGGGCCCCAGGCGAAAACACCAATACCATGAAAAAACTGACACAGAATAAACGCTGACCAACAAATTAGAACATCAGGGGTCCGCACAACGCCACCTAGGGCATCTATGACTAAACAGAAGGAATAAGGAGGGCAGACCCAACAAAAGGACTACACCATGGAAAGGATGGGAACCCCCCCAAAGAAAAAGGGGAAAAAGACATAAGTCAAACACGTCCCGAATCCCTCCCACAAGTGCCCAAAAAAATAGACAGACAGTCCACTTCAAAAGAACAGGAACAACATTAGCCACTACAGCAGTCAGGTGGAAGCGCCAGAAGCAGCCAGAGACAGGTCCGCCCCCTCTGGGGAGCGGGTCTTACGACGCCTTCTAGAGCGCCGCTGAGGACGAGCAGGAGGGGCCGACAGCAGATCACCAGGGAATGGAGGCCAGGAGAGGGCAGGAATTGATGGCAGACCCAAGGCAGAAGCGAAATTGTAAAGTTCATCCGGATGAGACATGGAGATAACACGGCCACCATGACGGACCTGCAGGCGGAAAGGGAAGCCCCATGTATATGGAACTTGATGCTGGTTGAGCACTTCCAAGAGGGGTTTCAGAGCCCTCCGTTTAGCCAGGGTGAGGCGAGACAAATCCGGCAGCAGCTGCAACTCATTGTCCTGAAACAGAACCTTCGGGGCTTCCCGGACTTTGCGCATAATCGCCTCCTTCAGCTGATAGCGGTGAACCCTGCAAATGATGTCTCGAGGCCTATTATCACCAGGAGAGCGCGCACCCAGGGAGCGGTGCGCGCGGTCAAGTTCAATGGGCGAATCCAAGGGGACCCCCAAAATGGAATTGAAGATGGTGCGCAAGGTAGCATCCAGATGTTGTGACTCAACGGATTCAGGGAGGCCCCGCACTGTAATGTTATTACGCCGATTGCGATTCTCCAGGTCATCCAACATATCAGACAGAAACCGCAGCTGCTGAGTGTGGGAAGCAATGGTAGCCTCATGGGAGGAAAGCTGAGTCTCATGAGAGGCAGAGGCCGCCTCAAGGGAATCCACCTTGGTTTCAAGTTGTTGTACAGAGGAACGGACAGCGGAAAGTTCCGATTTGTAGGACTGCTCAAGTCACACCACATAGTCCTCCATATCAGACTTGGTGGGGACTGCCGCCAAGTGGGCGCTAAGGCGGCGCAATTCCACAAGAGTATCAGCAATGGAGGCCGGGGAAGCACCAGAGCCAGCAGAGTCATTAGCAATACAAAATTGAGGCCCACAATCCACAGGAGCTGAAGGTAATCCAGGAGGGACCGGCAGGGAAGCAGACACCGCTGGACGGCCCTGGAGAGACCGAGAGGGGGCAATAGGGAGGGAGCCACAACCCCTGGGAGCAGCAGACAAGGAGGATAGGCCACAGTCCTCAGGCTTGTTACAGTCCGGGGCCAAATGAGTCTTGGGCACTGCCCCAGAAACCAGGGACACATCAGTAGCATCTGGAAGGGAGTCAGAGGCCGACTGTGAGGGAAAGGGCACAGCAGAGAGCCAGGCAGACCGGTCTTCACCCCAAGCAAGGACTGTGGGGGCGTCAATCATGGGAACCAGAGCAGGAGACATCATGGGGGCGGCAGGAGAGGGCGGCAGGGATGGCCAGGAGCTATCCGGGCCATGAGCCGGCAGGAGGGAGGGCAGGGGAGAGTCCCGGCCTACCTGATCAGCGTCGCTCACACCGGGAGACAGGAGAGCAGGCCTGTAGGGAAGGCGCGCTGAAGGAAGGGGAGCGCCGGGCAGCAGGGCATCCAGGTCATCACCGGAGGCGGGAGAGCGGTCACCCGCATCATCAGTGGCAGCGGAGAAGAGAGTCGGCGATGCGGCGGGCCGGCCGCGTGGAGCAGCAGCAGTCACAGGCGCCATCTTAGATCCGGCTGGGGAGGAGGCCTCTTCACAGCGCGGCACCCGGAGGAAGCGGGCGATAGATGAAGATCCCGAGGGTCCAGGAGGGGTAGAAGAGGACCGCTGGGAAGGCTTTCGGTTCTTCCCCATCTCCAGGTAAGTGGAATTGTGCCGGTCAGCAGCAAAGCAGTGTTCCACCGAGGGCCAGAGACGGAGCGGAGGCAACAAGCGTCCTCACTCCTCCATGGCCAAGCCACGCCCCCCCTTTCTCTGTATTAAACCTCCCTCCCCTACCGTCCCTCCTTCTTTGATTTATCTCTCTTTCATTTTTATGTTCTACCCTTTCTCTTCTTGTTGTATTATCCTGTACTCCCTTGTTCCTCCCGTGCACCTCTTATACACACTACTAGATGTCTTCCTGGAGCGCACTGATGGAATGCTTCTCTAATCCTCTACATACATGCTTTCTTTTTTTACTATACCCCGTAACTGACATTTGCTCCACATTCCATTCCACACTTGGAGCGCACCGTTGGAACACACTGCCATATTGAGAAGTACGAGGTCATGTGACTTCCACTTCCTCGTCCTTCCGTGTAGTGATTCATAGGCCCTACAAGTTAGTTGCATTGTTTACGCCTAGACTAATTATGCATTGCACTGTATTAGGTATGCGCTGGCCTTGTTTGTTTTTAATCCAGGTGTGTCCCTTTCTTTTGGATATTCTGTCCATTTGGTTTATGTGACTAGTGACTTATGTTAAAATTCCTCCATTTGAACAGAACCTTAGAACTATTAGGAATCAAAGAAGATGATGTTGAACATAAATTTACTTTGCTCCCACTAACATATTTGCTTGTTTCTCTTCCTTACCTGTAAAGGTAATTATTTTCAGATCTGGAGGATTACATCTACACTACTGAAATCGGAAACACTAACTATACCTAAATATATATGATTGATCGCATCTCTATTGAAGGCTTATTACTCTTCCATGATAGACTTGTTAGAACTGTATTTCCATAGATGGCTATTGTATGTATTGAATGTGGGTATGACGGCTGTCTTGAACCCCAGGGGATCTGATCACTAATGCAATGCATTACAATGCTAATGCATTGCAGTGCATTGCAAAAATACGGAATTCTATTGCAGTATTGAAGGACAGGCCTGGGAGCCTTCACAAGACTGATGGCTGCCTTAGCAACGGTAAGCCAGCCCCGGAGCTTGCTCCCCAGCAAAATGGTGATGCCCACATGCCGCCGGTAAAATGGCACCTCAGCTTTGACCAAGGCGTCCAAAGGGTTAATGATCACAATCAGAGCACATATACAATAGATACCCCCTATAGTTAGCATTACTTATTTGGGGCAGGGAACTATTACCTGTATGTATGTATGTATGTATGTATGTATGTATGTATGTATCACAATTCCTAATGTCAACCCTTCCGTACTACAATTAGAATCCCTAAATTTTAACCCTCCTCTGTCCCCGCTCCCACACTACCTCACTTGATATGATGCCTTTTCAGCCTAACTTATCTGTTCAAGCTCCATCCACATGTTAAAGGTCACCACTAGTGACTGCTCATACAGTATTATTTGTGTAATGACAGTCACCTCTATTACAGAATTGTCTGAATACTGTATAAGCAATGCCGCCCCTGCTACCTCTTGTGTCACCCCCTCTACCTCATAGATTGTAAGCTCTCTTGAGCAGGGCCCTCAGTCCCATTGTGTTAAATGAAGTTCTTTGTTATGTATCTGAACCCTACAAATTGTACAGCGCTGCGGAATATGTTGGCGCTATATAAATAAAATGTATTATTATTATATGTATGCATAGGGGGAGGGGTGCTATTAGGGCACAGTAATAGTGTCCTTCTCACAGTGTCCTGTCCCAATATTACTCATGTTGGGGAGGCTATGGAAGAGGGACTATTACCTGTGGGGGACCACTATTAGGTCACCATTACTGTAATAGTGCCCCTATAGTTAACAACATTACTTATGTGGGGGAGGGAATTATTATTTATGTGGGAAAGGGCATTTCTGTTAGAGAGCAGTATTACAGTAATAGTATCCACCACAGGCAATAGCATTACTTTTATATTTTTGTGGAATGGCTGTTACGTGTGGGGTGGCCCTGCAACAGGGTCAGACTGGGATGTCTAGGGCCCACAAGTGGAATTGTTTCTATAGGCCAACCACCAGGACCCCTGCCGATCAGCTGTATCGAGACAGGGCGGCTAAAGGTAGTAACATATCAGGAGCCATTCTGCTTACCCACCATTCGATGTACACCACTGCACTACCGAAACCCACTGCTACATCCTGTATGGCAAGTGAATAGCGTGGCTCCTAGAATTGTCCTCATTACCTGTAGCCACACTGTCCTAGAAAAGTTGATCTACAGAGGTCCTGGTTGTCAGACTCCCACAGATGTAATATTGATGGAACAGGCCATCTATATAGAAAGATGGATAAATCCTTTAAAGATGTTGTCCAGGAATTGGAGCAACTCATGTGGTGAACGGGAGTTTAAAATAAAAAATAAATAAATTAAAAAACATACTCACCTGTCCCTAGTGCTCCGTTGTCCACCGCCAGTGTCCATTCAGTCTCATGCCGGTGCCTTCTTGCTGGCTGTCCTTATGTGACTGAGACCAATTAGGTACAGGATTTCCAGAAATGAGCTGCCATGAAACCGAACAGACACAGGCGGGGGATAACGGGATGCTGCGAACAGGTGAGTATGCCTTTTTTTTAAAAAAAAAATTTTTTTACACCTCCCTGGCAGCCACAGTGCTCGCACCAATTTATGGCCAGCCTCTATAAAGGGGTTGTCTGGGCCAAAAAATTTTTATGGCCACTTCTCTGGTCTCCCCATACTGTAAGGGGACGGGGGCCATTATATTATGGGGGCAGTCACGGGGGCTAACATCCTGTGGGGGGAATTAAACTGTGTGCTGCATATTAAAGGGGCTGTCCAAGGTTAATTATTTTTATACAAAACCTATGTGCCTCAAAAAGTATGCGGGCCCTGCAGGCAAATGAGTTTACAAAAAAACAGAAGAAGGGAAACCTCAAAAGGAATGTAAAAAATTAACAAAATAATTTAATTGGCAATAATGAATACAAAAATACCAAAAGAAGACCACATATAACACGCTGGCAAAATGAAAAAAGCCAGGACACAGAAACAAATAGCTCCACATACATGCTCATATGAAAAGGACGAAGCTCTTAGGAGTGAAACACGCATCAAATTGTCTGTGCTCCACTCTGGGTTTATACTGTCATCATGACCTCAGGTACATAGCTATTCAGATTGGTTCTACTTTGCCTTATTAGTGTTGTTTATTATAGTATTTTTTCAGCTATATCACTGTCTATTGGGGTGAGCCTTTTTATAGGTATATGTTGCCTTACTTGTTGGCTCTATACATTGTTTATACACAGCTAGCTTTTTAACTGCATTATTTTCAGCTAGCCTTGTGGCTATCTCAATTGTTTGTCTTATATGCTGTGTATTTGTGGCACATATAGTTAGTTCCAATCGATTTCTATAATGTATATGTTAATTTTTATATGATCATTATATGATTTATTTATTTAGGTATTTTCTGGTGCCGTTATCTACGTATATATACTATGCACATATTTAATTAGTGGCCATCTTGTCAGTTCCCTCTGTGGAGTTATCTGTTTCTGTGTCCTGGCTTTTTTCATCTTGCCAGGGTTTATCAGTGTTATATGTGGTCTTCTTTTGGTACTTTTGTATTCATTATTGCCAATAAAATTATTTTGTTAATTTTTTTACATAGTTTTTGAGGTTTCCCTTCTTCTGTTTTTTGGTTAATTATTTTATAGCCAATATTCAGGAAAGGCCATAAATACCTGATCGGTAGGTGTCTGACACCTGGCCCCATCAGCTGTATGTAGGTACTTCCAGTGCCCATTCTATACACAACAGAGGATCGGAAGCAGAATGCTCCATCCGTTGCATAGTAGCTCGGTGCCTTCACTGAAGCTCAGCTCCCACTGACTTCAATATGTGCTGAGGTGCAGTGAAGGTGCAGGGCTAATATACAGTGGACAGAGTTTTCTGCTTTTGGTCCCGTATTGTGTACAGGACGGCACTGTAAGTGACTCCATATACAGTGTTGGCCAAAAGTATTGGCACCCCTGCAATTCTGTCAGATAATACTCATTTTCTTCCAGAAAATGATTGCAATCACAAATTCTTTGGTATTAATATCTTCATTTAATTTGTCTTCAATGGAAAACCACAAAAAGAATTGGCAAAAAGCTAAATTAGATATAATTCCACAGCAAACATAAAAAAGGGGGTGGACAAAAGTATTGGCACTGTTTGAAAAATCATGTGATACTTCTCTAATTTGTGTAATTAACAACACCTGTTACTTACCTAAGTCACCTAACAGGTGGTGGCAATAACTAAATAATACTTGCAGCCAGTTGAAATGGATTAAAGTTGACTCAACCTCTGTCCTGTGTTCTTGTGTGTACCACATTGAGCTTGGAGAAAAGAAAGAAGACCAAAGAACTGTCTGAGGACTTGAGAAGCAAAATTGTGAGGAAGCATGAGCAATCTCAAGGCTACAAGTCCATCTCCAAAGACCTGAATGTTCCTGTGTCTACCGTGCGCAGTGTCAAGCTGCCCTGCAGTCCGAGGGTACAACAGTGTCAAACCCTACTATCCGTCGGCGTCTGAATGAAAAGGGACTGTACGGTAGGATACCCAGGAAGACCCCACTTCTTACCCAGAGACATAAAAAAAACAGGCTGGAGTTTGCCAAAACTTACCTGAGAAAGCCAAAAACGTTTTGTAAGAATGTTCTCTGGTCAGATGAGACAAAAGTAGAGCTTTTTGGGAAAAGGCATCAACATAGAGCTTACAGGGGAAAAAAAAGAGGCCTTCAAAGAAATGAACGCGGCCCCTACAGTCAAACATGGCGGAGGTTCCCTGATGTTTTGGGCTTGCTTTGCTGCCTCTGGCACTGGACTGCTTGACCGTGTGCATGGCATTATGAAGTCTGAAGACTACCAACAAATTTTGCAGCATAATGTAGGGCCCAGCTGGGTCTCCCTCAGAGGACATGGGTCTTCCAGCAGGACAATGACCCAAAACACACTTCAAAAAGCAATAGAAAATGGTGGTGAGATAAAGCCCTGGAGACTTCTAAAGTGGCAGCAATGAGTCCAGACCTGAATCCCATAGAACACCTGTGGAGAGATCTCTTGATGGCAGTTTGGAGAAGGCCCCCTTCACATCTCAGGGCTTGTTCACATCTGCGCCGGCACTCCGTACTTGAGGTTTCCGTTTCCTGCCTAAAACAGAGGCAGGAGACGGAAACCTGCAGGAGTCTTTCTCACCCATTCATTTGAATGGGTGAGAAAGCTGTCCGGCCGTGAGCGGCGGTGAGCGTTTTGCGCTCTCCGCCGCGAAACCGGGTTTTATAATCCGGACACAGAGTCGGACATGCAGTACTCTGTGTCCGGATAAAAAAATCTGGTTTCGCGGCGGAGAGCATAAAATGCTCACCGCCGCTCACGGCCGGACCCGCTCTATGGTTTCCGTCTTCTGGCATGCAGAAGACGGAAACCATAGAATGGAGACCCTGAACGCAGGTGTGAACCTAGCGTCAGGGACCTGGAGCAGTTTGCCAAAGAAGAATGGTCTAAAATTCCAGCAGAGCCTTGTAAGAAACTCATTGATGGTTACCGGAAGCGGTTGTGCGCAGTTATTTTGTATAAAGGTTGTGATACCAAGTATTAGGCTGAGGGTGCCAATACTTTTGTCTGGCCCATTTTTGGAGTTTTGTGTAAAATAATCAATGATTTGACTTTTTTTTCATTCTCTTTTATGTTTTTTCATTGCAAGCAAAATAAATGAAGATATTAATACCAAGGAGTTTGTGCTTGCAATCATTTTCTGGAAGAAAACGAGTATTATCTGACAGAATTGCAGGGGTGCCAATACTTTTGGCCAAGACTGTAACTGATAGCCTGTGTTTTTTTGCTCTACTAGTAGCAGAACCTTGTCGGCAGCGCCACTTCTCCCCAGTTTTGCGATCCAGTTATTAAAACCATTCCCTGCAACCCAAATTCTGCGCACAAACCACACCACTAACCCGAATCAGCACAAACAATTATTTAGGAAGATAGCTTCGCTACATATAGGTCAGTTTCAGTTGTAAACAGCATCATCGGCAATCCTTACTCCATGTACATAGAGCCGCTGTAATCTCCGTTACAAGCCACGCCCCCTCCGGAGGTGGGTCCAAATAGGGGGATGTACCATTCCAATGATGCAGGGCTTTTCTGTGTTGGCAAGCACGGATTGGACATTGATTGGGCCCAAAACTCCGCCCAGTGGGCGGGCCTATAGCGAAGTGCTTGTCTATTTGAAGCACTGTCTTGTCGGCCGCGAGTTGCGGTCTCACTAGTACCGAACGGGGGATCAGAGCGGTGGCACTAGACGGTGGCTGCCTGATGTCTCCTATCTAGCTTGATAGCCTGAAATAAATATACTTACCCCAATATACCCCTGATGAGCCGACCGGAGGGCCGGCGAAACGCGTAGGGGGGGGGGGGTCTAATAGATGTAGGAACAGGCTCTAGGTACAGTACGGGGAAGGCGGCAATGTGGTAACAGCAACATTTGGTCAGAAAAACTACAGCCAGGCTGGTGCAGTGGATCTGGTCAAAAGGGCTACAAGGGTTAATTTGTGTTAGGACCTGGCATGTGGTGGAGTGGTGATATCTTGATCCTCATCCCTGCAGGTGTAACTAAACCCAAGTCTGACCAACAAGCACTTTGTTTTACCTGGAATTAGTTTTTTCTTTGAACATTGAGCCACATTTTTAGCTGATATACCTATCCCTTTCTGTTTTGTTTTGTTTCTCCTGCCGACACACTAATTAGGCAGTGTACATTGTAACAGGCTATTTATATGAGCACAGGATTATTGAAAAGCTATTGAACTTTTTAATGAGAAATTTTCTGTTGACTCAATAAATATTTACCTGGTCTTCTGTCCCTGTTGAGACAGGCTGAGTAGAGGGTAGAGTGGGAAGTGTGAACATGTAAGGTGGAGGAAGTAACAATTACCACTACCCTACTTCAGCATTTTTAAAAAACTACATAGCACAAGTGTTTGTTTTGTTTTTTTTTTTTAATTATATCTATTTCTAGGGTTAAGTACCCATAATAAAGCATTACTTTTTAATTCAATTCACAAACAATTTTTTGGTCCTTAACTAAAAATGAAGACAGATTGCAAGCTTTTGGGATTTTTCTTAGATTCTTTCCTCAGGCATGATTTAAAAACAATTTCTGAAGGATGCCTATTTATGCAAAAGAGACACATAGGAATAGAATGTTTGGTGGGACAGTAGATGGTAATTGGTACAAACAAGTAAACAAATCATCAGTTCACAATGCCATTATCAATTCAATGAGTGGCCTTTTATGGCAGCTTTGATTAGTGATGAGCGGGCTTGTTCCTGTAGAAGGCCATAAACCCATGTGACATATTAAACCCCCCTAGAGTGTGTCAAATAAAGTCATCAGCTTATATTCATACACTTTGATGATATTATGATCTTGATTTCAAACATGTTTTGGCATGGGGAGGTCCATTTTTTGCTCTGTAATCGTGTGGCGATGTGAATTTATCTGCATTCTAAGTTTCTGACCAGTCTCTCTTACATACAAGCCTGCAGTGGGGCATTTGGTGCATAATATGAAGGGATCTAAGAAAAATCCCGAAAGCTTGCAATCTGTCATCATTTTTAGTTAGCCATTAAAAAAAGTATCAACTACTGAAGACTCTCAATCTTTTATATTTCATATCCACTGGCTAACATGGTACAAAGATATTTTTCCTTATAAACACATTAGGCATCCGCAACATCATGAAATGTCATGCCATGGTGGGAAAGATCAAATTCCCCATAGTAGGTGGTCTTTTAGACTAGAACCATACTTGGGGATGTTCCTTTCATCTGGTCAAATCATGGTCTAAATTGAAGAACTAATGTTGGTTTCTCAAGTAGTGAAACCACCTGATGTGTACCGAACAGTTATTTTTCTGATAAAAAATACTAGAATGTTGATTTAACATCCATGTTGGGGAGCCCCTAAGTCAGGAGTCTCAAACTCAACTCAGCATGTGGGCCGCAGAGCAAGATCCCAGCCAGTCGTCGGGCCGCACTGCGGCAAATTTAGCTCCACCCACTTTTATGTTGACTCCACCCATTCATTTTTCATGTGCCCCCACACTGTATAATCCTCCTACAGTCACCCGTAAACTATATGTCCCCCTCCATCTTTCCCCCAGTTACATATACACCCTTCATCTGCCCCCAGATTCATGTCCCTCCATCTCTGCCCCCAGATTCATGTCCCTCCATCTCTGCCCCCAGATTCATGTCCCCCCATCTCTGCCCCCAGATTCATGTCCCCCATCTCTGCCCCCAGATTCATGTCCCCCATCTCTGCCCCCAGATTCATGTCCCCCCATCTCTGCCCCCATATTCATGTCCCTCCATCTCTGCCCCCAGATTCATGTCCCCCATCTCTGCCCCCAGATTCATGTCCCCCCATCTCTGCCCCCAGATTCATGTCCCCCCATCTCTGCCCCCAGATTCATGTCCCTACATCTCTGCCCCCAGATTCATGTCCCTCCATCTCTGCCCCCAGATTCAAGTCCCTCCATCTCTGCCCCTAGATTCATGTCCCCCCATCTCTTCCCCCAGATTCATGTCCCTCCATTTCTGCCCCAGTGTCATGCCGTTCTCCCCTCTCCCTTCGTCTGCCCCCAGTGTCATGAGCCCCTTCATTCCACCTCAATGTTTAAAGAGGACCTTTCACCATTTTGCCCACAGGCAGTTCTATATACTGCCGGAAAGCTGACAGGGAGGGGGGGAGTTCCTCCCGACTCTCACAGCACAGCGCGATTGGCTGTGCTGTGAAGAAGGACGTCTCTGGCTAACTGTCAGAAACGCCCTTCTGACCATAGAAGAGCTACGGTACCGGGCCGTAAGCTCTTCACACTGGGCCCACATCGGGAAAGCCGACAGTGTGCTGAACTCAGCGCACTGTCAGCTTTCCGGCAGTATATAGAACTGCCTTTGGGCAAAATGGTGAAAGGTCCTCTTTAACACACAAAAAAACACTTATACTCACCATCCAACGCTCCCCCGCCGCGCTCTGCAGTTTCACTAATAGACCTGTAGGCGCAATGTGATGATGTGACGTCATCACATCGCGCCTATATGTCCACTAGCCGAAACGTAGTGGCTAGTGGATATAATCATCTCGCAATGTATTCAACTCGGATCCGGCGTCCCTAGGCTTGTGCGGGCCGCACAAAATTGTTCGGGGGGCTGCGAGTTTGAGACCCCTGTCCTAGGTGCTTTACAAAACTCTCTTTTGATCACAACATTTTCCACTTTCCTAACTTGTCCATACACTGGAATTGATGTAGTAAAGTATTTTAGGTGATTGCTACTGACATGGAGAATAGTGATCCCAGCTGTGGGTTTACAGAGTGTTAAAGTCAAAATGATCTCTACGTCTATATGAGAGTGCTGGACTTTCAAAAATGATACCTAGTACTTATGACAATAATGGGTAAAATGTAAATTGTAGTGATTGTTATTAATATACTCCAAGAAAACCAGTATGGCAGATATGTCCTCCTTCCAGATGAGGTGGAAGTCATCAATGTATCTGCCATACCAATGTATCTGTTTGTAGAATGGATTGTGGGTCAAACACTTTACTGGGTTCTCCAACAAGGACATTATCACGTTAACCAGCAAGGGGAGTTTTCCCCATAGATATGCTACCTATCTGAAAAAAATACCTATTAAAACTTGTTCAATATACTATACACCTTCAGAATAAGAGCAATATTGTTTCAGAGGATGGTCTCAAACCACAGCTTTACTTGGTGAGGGGTATAGGTGTAGTAGGTCACCACACCACATCTTATTCATGTAAAGCCCTTATCACGTTTTCCACATCATGTTACATATAGGGGCATCGTGTTGCCCCTATATGTAACTGGCTACTATCTAGATAAGAAATGCCAGTCACACACTTTGTTTTGGCCAGGAGGCAATACCTAAGCGTATAGGTCTCAAAAGAAAATTAATTACTTGTTCACTTTAGGGACAGTTTCTAGCGCAGGGATGACTGGATGATCAATATAGAGATATTCAGCTTTTGTGTTAATAGCTTGTCCTTAGCAATGGCATTGTCGCCTCCTATAGCAAACAAAAACTAGGGTTAGCAGACAATTTGTAATAGATGCTGCTCTTCGGTGAAAATTATTTGGGGCAACAGCAGTCTTTGCCATGTCCACCACTCCCCCCTTTAACCACCATTTTTATAACTACATCATCAGAATTTTTTAATTCCCTTAATGCAGAAGGTTGAGTGAATGTTAAGTTATTTTTATAGTGTCCTTGATTGGAAACATCATATAATTTCTTGAGATCACGCTAAATCAATAGTTGGAATCCGTCCATAGCCATTCACTCTCGCCTCGATGGGGTAAAAGTACAAACCAGTGGTTCTAATATTCGTAGCAGGATTCAAGGCTTTATTCTTACTGACTGAGGATGACTGAAGATCTGTTAAACAAAACCGGTTGTTCACCAAGATCCATATTACTAAATTTTGCTGATTTTAAGATTTTTTGGGGGGATTACAACATAGACTTTCAACAGATATAAAAGCATACCTACCTTTTCTGAAGACTTTTGAAGATAAGCTACCACATGAGGAGTAACCCCTATTTCTGGTTATTATTGCAGATTCCTTCTAATTTCAGCTGTGCTGGAGCTAATAACGCTCGGCATGCCCATGTGACTGCTGGGACCTGTGATTGTGCATGACTTCACCAAGGAAACCGAGAGAGAGAGCGCCAGATGACGCAGGAAGGCCCAAAATAGTGAAGGTGAGTATAACTGTTTCTTATTTTTTTTTACACCTCCCCCGGGGGCTCCTCTTATTATACTCTAGGGTCTGAAGAAATTGCCCCAGTACAGTAGAGCTTAAAGGATTTTGTAATACAGAAAAAAAAGAATTAAAAATTGTGATCAAAGAGATACAGAACATGTGTAGAAAGTAAAACATCGAATGTATCAGAGGCAAGGTGACATGTTAGTTTTAAATAGCGATGACATTATTCTCTCAGCCATGATCACCTAAGGACTCATTCAGTCTTCAGTGACATACTCGCATATTGGACAAGGAACCGCTAAGTATTACAGACATCAGGACATAGTCAGACCACATTACAGAGCTCGTACAAGCATCAATCATCATGCGCAACATTAAGGTATTCTGAAAGAAAAAGATATGTACAGTCCTATGAAAAAGTTTGGGCACCCCTATTAATCTTAATCATTTTTAGTTCTAAATATTTTGGTGTTTGCAACAGCCATTTCAGTTTGATATATCTAATAACTGATGGACACAGTAATATTTCAGGATTGAAATGAGGTTTATTGTACTAACAGAAAATGCGCAATATACATTAAACCAAAATTTGACCGGTGCAAAAGTATGGGCACCCTTATCATTTTATTGATTTGAATACTCGTAACTACTTTTTACTGACTTACTGAAGCACAAAATTGGTTTTGTAACCTCAGTGAGCTTTGAACTTCATAGCCAGGTGTATCCAATCATGAGAAAAGGTATTTAAGGTGGCCAATTGCAAGTTGTTCTACTATTTGAATCTCCTCTGAAGAGTGGCATCATGGGCTACTCAAAACAACTCTCAAATGATCTGAAAACAAAGATTGTTCAACATAGTTGTTCAGGGGAAGGATACAAAAAGCTGTCTCAGAGATTTAACCTGTCAGTTTCCACTGTGAGGAACATAGTAAGGAAATGGAAGACCACAGGGACAGTTCTTGTTAAGCCCAGAAGTGGCAGGCCAAGAAAAATATCAGAAAGGCAGAGAAGAAGAATGGTGAGAACAGTCAAGGACAATCCACAGACCACCTCCAAAGAGCTGCAGCATCATATCTTGCTGCAGATGGTGTCACTGTGCATCGGTCAACTATACAGCGCACTTTGCACAAATAGAAGCTGTATGGGAGAGTGATGAGAAAGAAGCCGTTTCTGCATGTACGCCACAAATAGAGTTGCCTGAGGTATGAAAAAGCACATTTGGACAAGGCAGCTTCATTTTGGAAACAAAAATTGAGTTGTTTGGTTATAAAAAAAAGGTGTTATGCATGGCGTCCAAAAAGAAACAGCATTCCAAGAAAAACACATGCTACCCACTGTAAAATTTGGTGGATATCATGCTTTGGGGCTGTGTGGCCAATGCCGGCATCGGGAATCTTGTTAAAGTTGAGGGTCGCATGGATTCCACTCAGTATCAGCAGATTCTTGAGAATAATGTTCAAGAATCAGTGACGAAGTTGAAGTTACGCCGGGGATGGATATTTCAGCAAGACAATGATCCAAAACACCGCTCCAAATCCTCAGGCATTCATGCAGAGGAACAATTACAATGTTCTGGAATGGCCATCCCAGTCCCCAGACCTGAATATCATTGAACATCTGTGGGATGATTTGAAGCGGGCTGTCCATGCTCGGCGATCATCTAACTTAACTGAACTTGAATTGTTTGTCCAAAATACCTTTATCCAGGATCCAGGAACTGATTAAAAGCTACAGGAAGCGACTAGAGGCTGTTATCTTTGCAAAAGGAGGATCTACTAAATATTAATGTCACTTTTCTGTTGAGGTGCCCATACTTTTGCACCGGTCAAATTTTGGTTTAATGCATATTGCGCATTTTCTGTTAGTACAATAAACCTCATTTCAATCCTGAAATATTACTGTGTCCATCAGTTATTAGATATATCAAACTGAAATGGCTGTTGCAAATACCAAAATATTTAGAACTAAAAATGATTAAGATTAATAGGGGTGCCCAAACTTTTTCATAGGACTGTATAGGTTCTATGAACTGGGGGGAAAAAAAGACACAAAAGGAGTAGGACATATCTGTGGGGTGGTTAATCATCCACAGGTCATAGAGAGAATATCAATTTTATCAATTATATTATAATCATATTAAAGTTCCCTCCTAGGAGAACGGCAATAGGAGGAAGATGGGACAGTTTGCTGAGCATTTTGATAAGTGAATTTGTGAAGTATTTGGGCAGTAAACACTGCAAAGTGCAATAGGACTACCAGTCAATGTACAGTGCAAGTTACCACAAACGCCATGTGGGTCGATCTGGGAGAAGGTTACCTGGAGAAGGAAAGAGTATTATTATTATTGTTTATTTATATAGCACCATTAATTCCATGTTGCTTTATATTTGGGGGGTTCACATACAGTACACAAAATATACATACAAATATAATACTAACAATGACTGACTGGCACACTGGGGTAGAGGGCCCTGCCTGCAAGGACTTACAATCTATGAGCGAAGAGGGATAGAGACAGAAGGCGAGGGGAGAGACAGTTCAGATGTTGGTGCGGTGATAGTAGTGTTATTGGAGGTTGTAGGCCTTCCTGAATAGGTGAGTCTTCAGGGACTTCTTGGAGCCTGTGATTGTGGGGGTCAGTCTTATGTGTCTTAGTAAGGAGTTACAGAGTATGGGGGATGCACGAGAGAAATCTTGGAGATGGTTGTGTGAGGAGCGGATGAGAGCAGAGCGGAGTAGTATGTCTTTGGAGGATCTGAGATTACGTGTGGGCAGGTAGCAGGAGATTAGGTCAGAGATATATGGATGGGACAGGTTGTGGATGGATTTGTATGTTAATGTTAGTAACTTGAACTCAATTCACTGTGCAACAGGTAACCCGTGAAGGGATTGGCAGAGGCGAGCAGCCGATGCAGAACGGGGGGTGACGTGTATTAAGCGAGCAGCAAGGTGGACTGGACGGTGTTTGCTGAGAGTCCATGGAGAAGGGTGTTGAGTAATCTAAGCGGGGGATTATGAGGGCATGAAATAGCATCTTAGCAGTTTCTGTGGTGAGGAAGGAGCGGATTCGGTAGTTGTTCTTGAGTTGGAGACAGCCGGAGGTGTTGAGGGTTTGAACGTGTGACTTGAAGGATAAGTTTGGGTCCAGTGTTATCCCAAGGCAACGGATCTGTGGGTCAGGGGTAAGCGTGGTTTTGTTAACTTTGATAGATGGATCAGGTAGGCGATAAGGATAGCTACTTCAGTCTTTTATCTATCCTGGATAGCAGAATATGCTACGAGGGATAGTAACGTCAAGAATTAAAGGAGCCTGTACTATCAAACTGAGTTTCCTGTCGTTTTTCAACCATATGTTACACTATGTTCATCTGTAGGGTTCTAACCTCGCCAGGGGTGAAAACCATCACTGGGTGTTAGAGTCAAGGCCTCTAATGTTTAGCATAATGAAACAAAATACAATGGATTTCAATGTGCTGAATAATATCTTCATTTTAATGTTGACAAAGCCATTTTAAAATATTATGTGGCTGCAGAATTATCTTTTGTGGTTACTTTTATTCTCTTTCATACATACTCCTTGTGGGTCCAGATGGAATAAGTAGTTTGCCTCTCATGCCCCTCCTATCCCTTATTTTGAAAATCCTGTAGAGAGTATCCGATTGTGTCCTGCACTATGCCATTACTTGGCTTTGTGCAATATAATTTTCTAAAGGCTGACATATTTCATCTTATGAAAAGGCAGCTCTACTATTTTTCACATGGATTAGAACCTACAAATGACGGACACGCTGTTGAATTTTCATCAGGGTAATCCAGTTTTATTTAGCTGAAAGCCAACGATTCAAAATTCAACCAAAACAATGTGTTATGCAGCAGTGCACTTGTAGGATTCGCGGCAGGTCTCCAGCTATTATCAACCCAGCTAGTCTCAATAAGTATTACCATGATAAATTGTACATGGTAGCTTGTAAATAGGACCCAGAAAGGTCCCTTCAATCTAATACACTTCATAGGTTTTTTTTTGGTTTTTTTTTATAAATTTGCTTAAAGTAACTAGGAAAGTATGTCACGATGGTATCTGGTACTTGACTTTTACAAGATGACCCCACCCCCCTGTTCTGTTATTGTGGTTTTGAAGGTATGGGTATGTATAGTTGATGGGTGTGTATGAAGGTGAGGAGGTTCTGGATTAGAGTTTACAGCTTCATACATTCATTAACTTCTGAGAAAGCTTTACAATGTTTTGGAGTGTAAAGCATCAAAGGGTAATAAGTAACTAATGTAATACATATTTTTGCAGCAAGGTTACAATTACTAGGTGCTGGAAAATCTATGATTTACTTACACCCAAAGTATCATCCAGGATCATCAATCTTAACATTGTCTATCTCCTTTTTCTATTTTTCTTAATTTATCTTTTTTCTTTTTTATTTGAGCTTGCGAATATAGTGTTCTCTTGTGTATAATCTACAATATGAATGGTTTTTGACAAACAAATCCTACAAAACTGTATTGGTTACATTTATTATTTGCTTGTCATAATGGTTCATGCAACAACTTTTGTGATCATTATGGTGATTCATTTTGTTTTGTTCATTTTAGATTGAGTTGATATTCTGTACTACATGTCTGTTCTACTTCTTATGATAAATTGTTAGTTAAAATGTATTCAAGTATAACGGATTATACACATATTGTTAACACTGTGGTTTGACCGTGGAAAAAAAGATGGCGTTTTACAATCACTACAAAGTTCTAAGTTGTAGCAAATCCCACCCACACATTGGGGAACAGTTGTGTCTTTGGAAATGGCAGCATGTCAGTTATACCTACAGAAATGCCAGCGCTTTCTCTATAGTTATAGTGGAAGCAGAAAGTCTGCAGAGGAAACGTCTTCAGACTTTCTGAAAAGTGCTGGGGGAAAAACAACAATGCGTTGCTGCCTCGGTTTTTCCTGCAGCGCTTTTTTTTTTTTTGCTGTGGCCCACTATGTGGGGCCTTAGTTTTAAGAGGGATTTTTAAAGTAAGTACACCAACCTCATCAGGTCTGCAACAGATTTTGTTGTGGTTTTTTTTTTTTGTTGTTGTGTCAGCACTGGATTTAGTGGAAAGTATACGTACAAGAGCTTTCCTTACATTTCCCAATCCTTTTAAAGCTACTCTTGGCATTGGCTCAAAAACTGGAGCACAATCTTAAACAATAAAAAACAAACAAACAAACAGGTTTTCCACAACATGTGGCCCCAGCCTGTAGTTGATTCTCAGTGTATTTGTACTTAAATATCCAGTCTGGAGGGTGAGAGGAAAATAGGCACACACCACACAACTCTCCCCTCTTTGCATGCTGCACAGCTCATTGGGGCAGATTTATTAATATGCTCTAAAAGCAAACCATAGCAACCAATCACAATGCAACATTTATTTTTTCAGGAGCAGAATACAAAATGAAAGCTGTGCTGTGATTGGTTATGGACTTATTCACACGTCCGTATTTCTTGTACATATGGCGTCTACATTTTTGTGGATGCCAAATGTACCCCATTCATTTCAATGTGTTATTCAGAAAGCAGCATGCCTTGTTTATGGATGCATCAAATCACTGAAAGTCTATAGGTCTGAAAAAATGGATGATATCCATGTGCCATCCATTTTTCACAGACCCAGAGACATACCAAATGTAGAAAACGAAACAAAAAAAAGACAAGTTGATCTGTTTTTCACGTACGTGAAAAATGGATCAACCGAGGACAGCACACAACCTACGAATGAGCAGGGCGGGGTGATGTCTGTCAAAAGCACCAAAAATCACATGTCCGTGGATGCGGGACATGTGAATGAGGCCTAAGACAGATTTGCTTTTAGACTATTTTAATAAATTTGCTCCAATAAATCTAAATAGGCTAACCATGACCATGGTGCAGTATGTGTATGTATAGCTTCATAAATAGAGTCTGAATGTATTGTGGTAAGTGTGGACAGGTAGGTATATATTTTAATATTCTACCCTGAATAGGGGTACACACAGTTGGATAACTTACAGAATATTATTGTTACTTACGATAATTTTGAAGGGGAAATCCCTACAGAGATACTAAGGGCACTGTGAGGTTTCTATTTTTTCACTGGATGTACTATATAACCATTAGTAAATAACAAGTCGGATAACATTCGTACAGTTAAACAGTATATAGCATTTTATTTATTTTGCAACAAATCCTCTACAGAAATAAATGTTCAACAAGTATACAAAAATAAAAGCAGACATTTGTTCAAGATTCTTTACATCATCTTCCTCTTTTTTCCATCCTCCGTTTCTTCCCAAACTGCAACCTATATCCGACCCATGTGGTACTATTACCACATGGATGTCTAGTGCTTCACCACCGATGTGGTAATAGTACCACATGGATGTAAACAATCCCCGCAGCGCAGTGCAGGTGTTCTTGGAGCAGGTGTTAGTTGTATCTGACACCTAACATCCTGCTCCATCCCCCTCCATCAGACATGAGTGCTGATTTTGGGTTTTAACCCGTTGATTGCCGTGATCAAACATGATCACGGCAAACAACGGGTTGCCCGATCTTGTAGGGATCCCCGGCACCCCCCGCTGCGAGATCGGGGGGTGCTGGTATCCCTACCATGTAGCCAGGGGTCTGATTAGTCACCCCTGGCAGTCCTGAGTCCCACTTACCTTTGTATCCTGGCCGGCGTCTTCTGGAGCTGTACTGTCCCGTCCGTCTGCACGAGCCGAGCTTCACTTCCTGTTTACAGAGTGATAACGTGCAGGCTCTTACTGAAGCCTGTGACTCACTCTGTAAACAGGATCAGTGATGCAAGCTTCACTCATGCAAGTGTCCCATAGGGACACATGAAAAAGTTAAAAAAAAAAAAAGTGGAAAAAAAAAAAAGTGTTTTGAAACAATTAATAAAGTTATCAAGCCCCAAAAACCCTTTTTTTCTATAGAAAATGAATTATAAAAAAAAAAAAACTAAAAATTAATAAAAACAATACATATTTGGTATCGCCGTGTCCGTAACAATCTGTACAATAAAACTGAAACAATATTTAATGTACACGGTGAATGACGGAAAAAAAAAACGGAAAAAACCCGCCGGAAGTAGTGATTTTTCGCCATCTCACCTTACAGAATGTGCTATAAAAAGTGATCAAAAAGTCAAATGCACCTCACAACAGTACCAATAAAAAGCACACATTGTCCCGCAAAAAATAAGCCCCCAACCAACACTGTCAACCAAAAAATAAAAATGTTACGCCTCTCAGAAGATGGCGATGCAAAAAACATTGATTTATGTCTCCAAATGTGTTTTTGTTCTGCAGAATTAGTTACGCATAAAAAAATAATATAAATGAGGTATCGCTGTAACCGTACCGACCCACAGAATAAAGATAATATGTTACTTATACTGTACGCTGCATGGCGAAAAATTTACAAGGTAAAACGCAATACCGGAATTGATTTTTTTTTATTTAAATCCAGCAAAAAAAGAGTTAATAAAATGTATTCAGTAAGTTGTAGGCACCCAAAAATGGTGTCATTACAAAATACATCTCATCCCGCAAACAACAAGCCCTTATATGGCTGCGTCACCAGAAAAGTAAAGAAAATATAGCATCTAGTAATGCAAGAATAAAAACCCGCAAAAATCGCCAAATCATTAGAATACAACTGGCGGCGTCAGGAAGGGAATATATAAGCTGTGCGAGCGAATATCAGGGGACACCCCAGATTTAGAGCTTACGAGGGAAAATATACCAGAAGTGACCCCAAAGTGACCCCCAGAGTGACTCCCCCAATTATAGGAGCTACTGGGACCTAGTAGGAAATTCGGTGTTTGCAATGTCCTCCGCACAGCTTATATATTCACTCTTCGCCATCCGCTGTGCAGTCACGTCTGGGATACTAATACTCACTACACCCCCTGATAAATTCTTTGAGGGGTGCAGTTTTCAAACTGGGGTCACACCTTTGGGGAATCCACTTTTCTGGTACCCTACAGGCTCTACAAACATGACATGGCGTCCAGATACCAAACATCTGAATCTGCGCTCCAAAAGCCGCATCACGCTCCTTCCCTTCTGCGCCCTGCTGTGTGCCCAAACTGCATTTTATGCCACATATATGACACATGTATGATACTGGTGTACCCCGGATAATGCACGTAATGTCATATGTGGGTATAAATTGATATTAGGGCACAGCCAGACACAGAAGGGAAGAAGGGTTATTGGGTTTTTGTAGCACAGACTTAGACGGTTTGTTTGTTTTTTTTTGGATGCCATGACACTTTTGCAGAGACCCTAAAATTGCCCTTACAGAATGGGGTCACTTCTTGGGGAATTCCAGTTCACTGGCACCTCCAGGGCTCTGCAAAAACATCATGGCACCCAGAAAGTCCCTCTAAATCTGTACCCCAAAAGCTAAAAAGCGCAGTGCTCCTTCCCTTCTGAGCCCTGCTATGTGCCCAAGCAGCAGTTTATACCTACATATATAATTTTTTGCCCCTCAGGATGGCCCACTTAATAGTTTTAGGAGTGCAGGTCTCTGACAACACGAAGTGGGTGCAACGTATTGGGCACCGAAATGGCAGATTTCTTTAAAAATTAAAATTTTCATTTTGTACATTAATTTTTGGGAAGCATTTTTAGGCTCAAAATGATAATACCCCTTTATTCATTCCTTGACAGGTGTAGTTTCTAAAATGGGGTCACTTTTGAGGGGTTTCCATTGTATTGGTACTTTAGGGGCTCTGCAAATGCGACATGGCACCAGAAAACTGCCCTCAAAAGCCAAATAGCCCTCTTTCCATTCTGAGCCCCGCCATGTTCCCATACAGCAGATTATGGCCACATATGGGGTATTGCCGTGTTCAGGAGACATTGTGTGACAAACTGGGGGGCTTTTAATTCTCTAACTACTTGTAAAAATTAAAAATATGGCGCTAAATGGACGATTTATTGGAAAAAAGTAATTTTTCATTTTCACATCTCAATGGGAAAAAAAAATCTGTGAAACACCTGTAGGGTCCAAGTGCTCACTAAACCCCTTGATAAATTCCTTGAGGGGTCTAGTTTTCAAAATGGGGTCATTTGGGGAGGGGGGTTCCACTGTTCTAGCACTTCAGGGGCTCTCCAAATGCAACATGGTGCCTGAAACAGATTTCAGCTAAATTTGCCCTCTAAAATCCCAATAGCGATCCTTCAGCTCTGGACCTTACAGTGTGCCCATACATCACTTTACATCCACATAAGGGGCATTTCTGTAGTTGGGAGAAAATGCTTGACAATTTTTGGGGTGCATTTTCTCTTTTAACCCCTTGTGGAAATGCAAAATTTGGGGTTAAAGCAACATTTTATAGCAAAAAATGTCACTTTTCCTTTTGTTGGGCCAATTCTGTTACACTCCTGTAGGGTCAAAGTGCTCACTATACCCCTTAGTAAATTCTTTGAGGGGTATAGTTTCCAAAATGGGGTCACATTTGGGGGTTTCCACTGTTTTGGCACCTTGGGAGCTCTGCAAACGGGACATGGTGCCTGAAAAGTATTGTTCCAAAATCTGGCCTACGAAATCCAATTAGCGCTCCATCCGCTCTGAGAGCGACCGTGTGCCCGTACATTAGGGTACCAGCACATATTGGGTATTGTCGTGTTCGGGAGAAATTTTGTAACAAAATGTGGGGTGCAATTTTTCCTTTAACCCCTTGTGAAGATGAAAAATTTGGGGCTACAGTGACATTTTATTATAAAAAAAAGTAATTTTTCATTTTCACATCTCAATGGTAAAAAAATCTGTGAAACACCTGTAGGGTCCAAGGGCTCACTATACCCCTTGATAAATTCCTTGAGGGGTCTAGTTTCCAAAATGGGGTGACATTTTGGGGGTTTCCACTGTTTTGGCACCTTGGGGGCTTTGCAAACGGGACATGGCGCCTGAAAAGTATTGTAGCAAAATCTGGCCTACAAAATCCAATTAGCGCTCCATCCGTTCTGAGAGCGATCGTGTGCCCGTACATTAGGGTACCAGCACATATGGGGTATTATCGTGTTCGGGAGAAATTGTGTAACAAAATGTGGGGTGCAGTTTCTCCTTTAACCCTTAGTAAATGTGTAAATTCTAGGGCTAAATGAATATATTAGTGACAGAAATTGAAAAATGTAAATTTGACCTCCATTTTGTTGTAATTGTTGTGAAATGCTGAAAGGGTTAAGAAACTTTCTAACTGCTGTTTTGGATTCTTTCAAGAGTGCAGTTTTTAGAATGGAGTGATTTTCGGGGGGTTTTATTAGAGAGACCTTTCAAGTACCCTTCAGAACTGAACTGGTCCCTTGAAAAATGTGTTTTGGAAATTTTCTTGAAAATTTGGAAAATTACTGCTTGACTTGTAAGCCTTATAATATCTGAAAAAAATGAAAGGGTGATTAAAATTTGATTGCTACATAAATCAGAGACATAGTTAATTATATTTATGAAAAAATTTGGGTAGTATGGATTTCTATTTGAAAGGCTTGCAATTTCAAAGTTTGAAAACTGCATTTTTTTCAAAATTTTCACCAAATTTCCTATTTTTTCATAATGAAAGACAAAACATATTGACAAAAATTTACTACTGACATGAAGTACAATGTGTTACGAAAAAACAATCTCAGAATCACTTGTGTAAGTTAAAGCGTCTCAAAGTTATTGCCATTTAAAGTGACACATGTCAGTTTTGAAAAAAGAGGCCTGGTCCTCAAGTCACTTTTGAGCTGTGTCTCTATAGGGATATAACCATTAGTAAATAACAAGTCGGATAACATTCGTACAGTTAAACAGTATATAGCATTTTATTTATTTTGCAACAAATCCTCTACAGAAATAAATGTTCAACAAGTATACAAAAATAAAAGCAGACATTTGTTCAAGATTCTTTACATCATCTTCCTCTTTTTTCCATCCTCCGTTTCTTCCCAAACGGCAACCTATATTTTACATCTTTTCAAGCTGGATTATCACATCGATATACATTATCCAAGGTACATTACATAACATTATGCTTAAAAAAGGACACCAATCCTTACATGTCTGTTTGGAAATAATGACAGTCTCCATAAAACAGCAATTCTTAAAGGGGTTTTGCCATAAAATGTATTTATCCGCTATCCTTGGGACATAGGATAAATTTCTGATCAGTGGGGGTTTCATCACTGAGACCCCTACCAATCCTGAGAATGGGGTTGGAGGGAATTTTGTTTTCCCCTTCATTGTGTATTTAACTTGACTGCAGTCAGGCTGAACATAGGCATGTCAGATTTTGGATGATGCTCCCATTCACCTCAATAGGAGCTCTGGACATAGGAGTGCCGTACTTTAGCTATTTCTGGCGCTTCCACTGAACTGAATGGGAGGAACAGAGGAACAGCACAACATTGAGTACTCTGTTATTTCATTAACAATAAAAGCAATACTAAAACAGACATGTAAGGAGACTGGAAGGTCTTTTTCAAGTGCCACCCTTGGTTTCTGAGCAGGGCTTTTTGTCTTCTATCTTAAAAGTTTTACTATATTAAAATTAATTATCCGATTTTTTGTACCTTACTTTCATTCATTGCTGAGGAAGCACAAGTTAAAGATTTATATTCTCTTCTGTATCATTTTGGTATTTTTTTATTACAAAAAATTGTCATGAATTTTTTAAAATGTATGCTTAGAACTGGTTGTTTCTATGTAAACATCACAGATTTTGTTTACTTTGGTGCTAGTATGATGTCTAACTATGGTTAAACTACAGCAGCCTGCACATAAGAACAGCTATGGCAGCAAATTTGAAAATAATCGCACTATTATATACCTAAATGTAAAAAAATCGGCTTACAAAACTATACAACTACCTTGGGTATCTTGAAATATGTTCTTTTAATCCAGCCTGAAAAAAGTACATTCAGTTTGTCCCTGTAAAATCTATGCATATGTGAAATTAAAGCATGAGAACAAATACGCCCACAATGACCATCCTCCAATAATTCCTCTTGCTGCCATGCAATTTGCTTAAGCAGCCAAATGATTTAAAGCTAGCTGCCCTTTTTCAAACCGTGAACTTGTGGGATTATAATAAAACAAGATGTTTTCAAATTAGTGACATACATAAAATATTAATACAACTGGAAAGAGGGATATAAAGAACATTAGTCATATAGGTTATGTCTCTGGTATATGGATGGTTCTAGCTATTTGGTCAGAACATGTATATTACTTAGTAGGACTAGATGACATAAACACTTCTATGGTTGCAGATATTTTGAATGCCAATAACAATTTCAGAAAAATGGTTTGATGGAGGGTAAATTTGTCTAAAGGCATTGTAACACTTGTTTAGCTCAGATTCAGGTCTGTACAGGATCAACTATGCAGGCTATATCAGATCACAAAACAACCAGATGTCATCTAGGTACACTTACATTCTCAATTTTGTATTACAGAGAGAGTCACAGACATGGAAAACTTGGAGAAATGTCAAGTATAATATAGAAAAATGTAAGCATAAGGCTCCATATAAATGTCAGAGTGTGCCATCGGAGGAAGCGTTCAATGGTCTGGTCCATTCAGATGAAAATAGAGCAGGTCCTATTCTGCTCTGCGTCAACAAACAGAACAGATCAGAAGCCCCCATAGAGGTAAGTGCATCCTGTCATCCGAGTGCATACCGGCCCCACCTCAAATGCACACTTGGTCATGTGAATGGGGTCTAAGACCTCATTCACACTTCCATTTCGGAATCTGCATGTGGACATCTGCAGAGCAGACGTCTGCATGGACATGTTAAAAATGAATGGGTGCCCATGCTGTCTGTAAAATGGACATGTGAATACACAATTAGAAAATAAATTCACAGTTAAATATTAAAGAACTGGGTTAATCATGAAAAAGGACTTAGAGTATTAGTGTACGGCAAAGTGAGCTAGCAGCTAGTACCCAAAAGCAAACAGGTTCGCACACTGCACCATAGGAGAACAGAGGCTCATGATGAAGAAAATGATATAACTATAGCAAATGGGCGTCCACTGCATCCAAGGGAAATATGTTTTCACAGTCAACTTTTTACTGTAATAACCCTGGGACTATAAACTCCTCCTATAAGATGTTGAGAAAAATGAATTACTATTTTGCAAAGAATGGTTGGGCGAGATTTATTCACTTTGCCAGTATTATGCACCTAATGTAAAGCCCTCCTTTATTAGGGGTGTTTGTCTTCTTTGGAATAATATTGAGGGGAAAAGGGACACTTTTTATTAGTGTTAATAGTTCATTATTGTCAATTAGCAAAATGAAGTGTATGAACAAAAGAGAACTATCACAATAATGACCACCTTTTAAAGTAGGATTCCTGGAAGTGATGATATGAGCCCCACAAAGCCCTGATCTTAACATTACTGAGTCTGTCTGCATGAAAAGGATTTAAGCAAGTCAATTTACTCTGAAGATTTGTGCTTCGTTCCCCAAGATGTTGGGAACAACCTCCCTGCTGAGTTCCTTAAAAAACTGTCTGCAAGTGTACTGAGAAGACTTGATGGAAGGCAAAGGGCATACATAGGTCACACCAAATATTAAGGGGATTTTACATTTCTCTTTTGTTCATTCACATCATTTTGTTAACTGACAAAAATAAACTATTAACATTTCTATTTTTGGAAGCGATGATACTTTGCAGCATGTTTCCACACCTGCTTTAATTTTAGCACAATACTGTATACCTCATGATGTAACGTTTTTCATCTGTATGCCTCTTTTATAGAAACACAAATACAGATATATACTGGCATGGTGTATATGCCTGAGGTTTTACTAGCATATATGCCAAACATACACTGCAAAAGTACTGTGAGAACACCCTTAGGTCAAGGACACACAATTTGAACATGCTATGGCGGTAAAGACTGCCCAAAACTTTTGCAGGTTTTTCAACCTTTAAAATCTGCAGTTGCTTTGTCCTGTGGGTCCTAGCTCCAACATGTGGATAAGATTTGTTTAAGGCCGGGGGTCCCACGTGGCACAAACGTTTGGCTAGTAAATCCCATCCGCACGTTGCAGAAAAATATGCGCTGTGGAAATACTGCAATTTCTAAAACCGTTGCGGCTTTGAAAATCACAGCATGTCAATTATACCTATGTAAATGTTGGCGGGTTGCCTATAGGTATAATTGAAGCAGAAAGTCAGCAGAGGAGACCTCTGTTGACTTTCTGTGAAAAACCGCGAGGCCTTGCCACTGCAGTTTTTCCCGCAGCACTTTTTTCCTGCAATCCCCTACATAGGGCTTTAGCCTAAATCTCATATACAGCATGCTGCAATGGAACTGTAGATCAATAGATTACCTGCTAGTGAATTAATAGTGGATACCTCACCTTGTTGCCCCTGCCTCATGGAAATACAATTTTTAAAGTAAAATTTTGGATGAAAAATCCATGCACAATGTATACTATAGTGTGTGAGTCCTTGCGTGATTAACCCATTCTGTATGGTATATGTTGCTAATTTCCTAAACTCAACAAAATTGAACCATTATATTACCCATAGAGAAAACCAGCGTTTAAAAATAAGCAATAAAGGATGACGGTCACAGATAAAACATAACTCCGGACATAGTTCAAATACGATAAGCAAAAGTATCTTAGGTGAAGTGGGTATTTAACTTTGGTAAATAAGTAAAAAATTAACCCACAGCAACAGAGCAAAGTAAATGAGATTGTATTGAGAATATTGCAATGATATTTATGTAAAACCAGAATAAAGAGAAACATGTTCCTTTCAAGTAACAGACTTTTCTACCCTTTTTTTTTTTAATAGTAATTAATATTATGAGTGTATCTTTTTGGGAGGGACTTTGTACAAGGGTGTACATTTAATATACAATTATATATCTCCCTTTGGATAAGTAAAAAAAATAATCAAAAATGGAAAAAAAAAAATTCAAAAGTGTTCGGGTTAAATAGATGATATTCTGAAATAAAATGACTTGAAGGGAACCTGTCATGAGGATTTAGCCTTAAAACTAAAACCAACCTGTTATCCAGGACAGTGACAAGTTGACACCGATGTCCTTTTAATATTCGTACACCTCATTTCTCTGTGGTGTCTGATCTTGCTGGAGGTGGCTTGTAATGACACTTCCCTACCAATGAACGGGGGAATGGGAAGGGGGGGGGGGAATTAAAACTTCATGACAGGTTTCATTCAAGAAAACAATAACAAGTTTCTTATGAACATGTCCATAATAATAGTCACTCAAGGCTAAAAAGCTTTAAGAACATATGATGCAAAATATCACATCATATACAATACAGCACAGACTGTAACAACCACACAACTTTATATGTATGATTATAAATATACAGTCTAACCTTGTACTTAAGTATGCAGAATATCATTCAAATAGATACAATGCAAATACAAGAGATGATACTTAGTATAGGCAAGCCAAAGTGTGAATATACAGCCTAACCTTGCACTTAAAGATGCAGAATATCATTCAAATAGATACAATGCAGACACAAAAGATACTAGGCAAGCCAAAGTCAGAATAATTCACTTGTGTTTTAAGCTTTTTTGGTCCTAAGTGCTAATACACAAATGTACCTAACATAACATGTCATATATCAATATATACAAAATGATACAACCGTGCCGGCTCTAAACCTTTTACCAAAGCAGTGGACACTAGTGACCTGGGAGCAGAAGAATGTAATTCATAGAATGGAACAGGCGACTACCTGAAACAATTCAGTCAGGAGGTCGTCTATTAGTGATTACTTTATAGTAATACAGACCGCAAACCCGTATGTGACGCTACCTATGTACTCACTCCATCACTAATAATATAGAGCAGAATTAGGCAACATCTGACCAGCAATAACAGCTACATGAATAATATGTAACCTGCTATCATCACTTAATATTAATCACAAGCTTCCAAGTACTCCATCACATCAAACTATAAATATGGGAGGTAGAATGCTGTCAGAGATCATGCAGTCAGTTATTCATGTCAGAAAACAGAACACTATTTCTACAAAAATGTAAAAAAAAACAAACTAAGCTTGAGGGTCAAATTCACCAAAAACAGTAATAGAATGAAAAATCGTAGTTTCTGATTTTGCACATTTAAATGTAAAAATGAATATAAGTGAAGTTGTAGTAAAAGGGTATAGCATAAATGTACAATAACAGCAGCCAGTCATTGTGGCCAGTGGGAGACTGACAGCAGATATCCTGCTTGGGGTTAATGCACATTTCCATTGCATTTATCAGCAGTAGCCTCTAATGAACAGAGTCAGTATCTGAGGAGCATGTGTAAGTGCTGTATTTAAGTTAGAGATTGAATTATTCTTACCACTATTAAAACAATGAAGAAACCAGTAACTCACAAGCTTAAACAATCAAGCTCTGAAAGTCTCCCGTCTATAGGAAATAGATTTCGTTCCCACTAAATATACTTGTATCGCACAAAACAGTGCATAGAGTCATTATTACAACTGGGAAAACTAGTAAGCGGACCTTGAAAACACAGTACTATTGTAATTTACAACATTAAGAGCTAAAATACCAGTGTTTACACACATCCTAAAGCAGAATAAAGTGCTCGTGTCAAATCTCAGTTCTCCTTTGCACGTACATTTACCCTGTGTCCACCTTTTGCATATTTTGGTATTAGTAAGGATAAAGGTAAAATTTCATAGCTAAGGATACAGGATCTATAAGACTGAGCATTTGAAGTGCAGAAAATTTAACAGTCGCCCACATAGAGATCAATTTATGTCAGTCTACAAGAACACAACAAATACTGCCTTGTTACGGTCTTTGAGTTCTGATGGGCCTGCCAGAGCTGGAAATGCTCCAAACAGGGTCATAGAAGGAAGGGGGGGAACCATCGATTGTGCTCATAATCTGTAACAAAGCAAATTGATAGGTTGTCACATCCCCTTTAAGTTATTCAGTCTAATAGGCCCTTATTCCTAAATATGAAATTCCACTTAACTATGTGCAGTCATGTTAAGAATAAAAATCTGTTATATTAATGTTCCAAAATTCCGCTCTAGAGAATACAATGGATTCACAGCATACATTATCATTTTTCCTTAGAGACCTGAAATACAAATTATTAGTAAACCAGTGGAGTAAAGCAGCAACTGTTTATCCAAATATATACTGATGTATTCTCAATGGTAAATAGGTGAGCAGTATTGAGATTACCGTATTTTACGGACTATAAGGCGCACTGGACTATAAGCCGCATTGCCCATGAGCGCCTTATAGTCCGTCTCGGTTCATATATAAGGCGCACCGGACTATAAGCCGCAGTCCGGTGCGCATTATATGTTCTTGAAAGCGGCGGCAGGCAGACTTTGCCAGCGGCCGCTTAACCCCCCGCGTGCCAGCCGCTTCTATTGGAAGCGCTCGGCAGGCAAGGAGGGGCTCTATCAGCAAAATCATGCTGATAGAGCCCAACCGTAATGTTGTGAAACTTACCGAGCGGTGCAGGGTGGGCGGGCATTCAAGCCTCCTCTTCCTCCGATGTTCCGTCCTCCTCCTCCGCCGCTCGCTGATAATGGCCTGGGCGCATGCGCAGTAGTAGAAGCATTATGATATTGCGCATGCACCCCGGCCATTATCAGCGAGCGCCGGAGAAGGACGGAACATCGGAGGAAGAGGAGGCCTGAATGCCCGCCCGCCCTGCACCGCTCGGTAAGTTTCACGTTCTGTTTCAGCGTGACAGCAGGGCTGCCGGACACTTCCCATTCATTTCTATGGGAGCCGACATGCGAGCGCTCCCCATAGAAATGAATGGACTGCTTTTTTCCATTCATAGAGCGCTCGCATGCCGGCTCCCATAGAAATGAATGGGAAGTGTCTGTCCATTCATTTCTATGGGGAGCGCTCGCATGCCGGCTCCCATAGAAATGAATAGGAAGTGTCCGGCAGCCCTGCTGTAACGCCGGCGTGTACTGCTGTGATACACGCCGGCGTTCCGTACTGTGAATGCACCCTTACGGTGCCTTTTATGTATGTATGGAAGCGGCACGCAGACTTTGCAGCCGCTTCCATCCATATATAAGCCGCACCGGACTATAAGCCGCACTTACGATTTCTGAGGAAATCGTAGGTTTTTATGTGCGCCTTATAGTCCGGAAAATACGGTACTTCCATAAGGTAGTTTCTTATTTGCCTTTATGTATCACTGCTGCTCAGTTATAAATACACATTTATGTATTTATACACGCCTTGTGTTTACGAAGACAGTGATGGACTAGTAGTCAGTACGGAAGGTGATGCATGCATCAATTTCTACCACACTATGGCAGATCAGGACCCGAATAACAGACTGACCTGCAATTGTGGTCCATTGTTAAGGAGCAGGAATATATATGGCTGTCGTACACATACCATTACATAGGCATCTGTTGCACAAATGTATAAAATGGAAAATTGAAGATTTTTTTCACATTGTAATCTCCAAGTTTCCTTTACACATCTGCAATTGCTACAGTATGCTTTACATTTATACAGGGCTAATACATAGTATACTGTAAAGTGTGAGTGCAGTGTGGTCTGTTGACTACTCATAAGGAGCTGCTGTAAAGATACAAAGATTATGTCTGATTTATTAACATATATTACTGTAGCTAAAGTCTGGATGAATACACTATTACTGTGTATACAGTGCTATTCTACATAACATTCAATCATATCAGTATTCCTGTCTGTTCGGGTTATAACACAGTGTGGGATATAAGCATGGAAGTGATATCTTATTGATTGCACAAGTTTTCTCTCTACAATCCATTGTAAGTAAAAGATACATTTTCCATCCATGCACAAGAACAGCACAGCTTAATACTCCCGGGAAAAAAACAGATACAAACTATACACAGTCAAAGCAGCAATCATACACAATGCCCAAATGAAACCGCATCTGTATACTGTTGTCTCCTAACAGAATATCTCCATGTGACATCCTCATAGAGAAGGACTGATGGATGCAATGTTGTAGTTATTCTGGAAACAATATGAGCAATGTTACTGAAATTTCTGTGGAGCCGGCAATAAAAAAAGAAAAAAAAAAAAAAAGAAAAAAGAAAAAAGAAAAAAAAAAGAAGAAATCACACTCTTCCTAAAACAGGATCAATGTTCTGCATTGTTATATAGGCCTTTTACAGAGGAATCTCTCCTCCCTTTACAGTTATTTCTAGTCTTTAAACTTCATTTCAGAGGAGGAAGAGGAGTAGAAGAATGATTACAGCAACTAGCATTCACCACTGCGGTCCCGAAAAAACCCTTCTGCAGACCGGGCTTCACGGAAAGTCACCGTGATTGAATTTGAGGTGATGTCTGTAACGGTAATCTCACTGGGCATGGGGAGGGCGGGAAGCCAAGGAGGAGCAGCAGTTGAATTTGTCTCATCTGTAGTAAGAGAATAAGAGAGGATACTTATGAATTCACTTGGAGCGACAAATAATACACAAGATCCACAGGTAACAAGGAATTACATTGTCCCACACGTCTAATCATCAGACTGTGTAATGCCACCTTAGGGGCTACGTCAAATGAAAATATTAAGTTCTTTCTGTAAAAACTATTTGCACTACTCTCTCTCATACTAAAATACTTCCAATTTGGTATAGATATTTCACTCCTTGTCAGCATATGCTGTACTATTACAGCAGAAATCAGCACTTTAAACACTGCTCAGAAGCAGAAGGGGCACCATTACTGCCAGATTTCTGCTACTCAGCACAATGGAAACCCTGCGGTAATGGTTTTAGTACAGTCATGCCCTCCCATCCACCCTCTGTGTCCCCCCCCCCACTGGTTTACTTTATGATGATTTCACGACTCCCACGCAGCAAGGTCCGACAAGAAGTCCAGTTCCTATGACAGCCAAGAGCCTTGTGAAGGCTCCCAGGCTTGTCATAGGAATGTAACTATTGAGGCTTTTCTGCTTGTCTTTAATAACCATATAGTGAATTTCCCATAGAATGCAATACAGCAGTATTGTAGTCTATGGCACAAGTGATCTAATAACAGCAGGTTCACTAAAAGAAAAACTATAAAAATGTAAATATTATTTATCTCAAACACAGCAAACATGGAAAAAAAACCCATCAAAATCGAAGAATTGCTGTTTTTTGCCATAATAACCCAGCCATTTGAAGACGGGAAAAAAAAATAAAGGTATGGCGTCTATAATAATTTTGCATTTTTCAATGTTTTGGATTTTTTTTAAAAAGGCATTAAAACATGGCAAAAACTATATAAATTTGATGCATGAATACTGCAAAAACAAGACCCATAAGAAAATGGCACAAATGTAGTTTTTCCCTAATTCCACCCCATTCTGAATTTTTTTCTACTTTCCTAGCACATTGTATGGGATATTATTTATCCACACATAATAAACACTCATATAGCTAGAGTGAGGAGTAACTGATCAGATCTGTATAGGATTTTATTTATTTGATCACATTTCCTGCATCTTTACAAGTTTTTGTTAATTCTGAACTAAACATTTAATATTATGTAACCAAAAGTATAGATGAATTACCCCACCCTTAATCTCAGCCTCATGCATAGTTTTCTCTTCATGTGTATCTTCCTCTGCTGGTTTTTCTTCTTGCCACTCAGGAATGCTCTGAGCTTCTTCCTTTTCATCCTCCTTGGCAAAGAAATCTGGCCGGCGGCTCAGTGGTTCATAGGTAGATACGCGTAGAAACTTCTTGCGTGAGAGGCACAAAAACTTTCTCCCTTTACGTTGCTTGCTGAGGGGGAACTGCAGTGACTTGGCTTTCTCTGGCACTGAGGAAGCTGTTGTGGGTTTAGAGCCTAGACCACTGCTAAACCTCCGAGACAAGGAAAAGCAGAGGTTTCTCTCTTTGGACTTGTGTGCACTGCGTAAGTCCATACCATAAAGCCTCTGCAGAAAGAAAGACAAAAAAAGTCCACTATTTGTACATCTTATCCCCATCCACAGCTTCAAGAGTATCTATGACCAACCCTTGACCCATCTCTAAATTCTAGCTGGTCTATAAATAAAAAAAAAATGTGCTTGTGTAAGACTATCTGACTTTTTAAATCTAGATTATGGGGATAACGTCCATCCTTAGGGAGAGACCACCTTTTCAGGTGTGTGGAGACTTATACAGCCATGGTTGCTCCATTGCAAGGGAACATGGGAAGAATATGCAAATCTGTCTCCCAAGATGTAAACAGTGAGACATTGCCTCTGTTACGCCGCCCTCTATGGGAAGCACCCTTGGGAGACAGATTTGCATATTCTTCCCATGTTCCCTTACAGTGGAGCAACTATGGCTATGTAAGTCTCCACACAACTGAAAACGTGGTCTCTCCTTAAGGAGTGACATTATCCCCATAATCTGGTCTCTCAGCCTCTCACTTCTACCAAATCAATTCTCTCTAGGCTGCGCTGACGAAGTCCAACCAGACAGAAACGGTGCCGTCTGTAGCTCAGAAATTGATTTGGGTATAACCACGCATTATGCAGTAAAGACTTCTGGGAAAGTCGGGCATGATGTTCAGGGTGCTTCCCATAGAGGGCAACATAACAGAGGCACTGCATATTCTTCCCATGTTTCTAAATCTAGAAATTTATGAATGAATTGACAATTTAGTTTTTCTATTCCCTTTTTAGCGTACCAGGTGTATTCTAGAGATGACTTCCCAGAATAACTGCCTATTGAAAGCTAACCAATTCATTTACATGGCCATAATTTAATGTTATACCAAGCAACTGACAGAGTATGACTCCATTCAGATCACGTTTTTTTTTACATCCATTTAACGGATACAAAATATGAACGCCAATCCATTTACATAGACATCAATGTTAAAAAAAACAAAAACAAAACATTGCTGTCCTTTTATTTTGAAGGACACATAAATATGGCGTACCATGCTTTTGTGTGTGTTCAAAAAAAGAACGCAATGCAACCATTTTTTTTTATTAAAATTGATGTCTATGTAAAAGGATGACCATCTGTTTCAATCTGTTTTTGCATCCATTAAACGGATGTAAAAAACGTGATCTGAATGGAGCCTTACCCAAAAGTTTGATATATTGTATGTGAACTTTGCATTAGAGATGTTCACTTTTAAAGTTGTACCTGCAGCAGGAGGCGTTTAGGTTTTGGGCCTCGTTTTCTGCACCCAGAAGCTCTTTCTTTTTCTTCCCTATAACGAAAAAAAACACATAATAAATTAATAGAAAGAAAAACAAATGGAGAACACCAACATTCAGGGGAGGGGGTCTTTTCACTGATGCACAGGTGATTTACCCAGTCTCCAGCCTAGGCCAATTGCAGAACACCACTGAATCCTCAACATGCCTCATATTGCAGCGATATATTCATTTATCCTACATATAACAGGCTATCAATCAATCAGGGTTATAGGGTCAGTAGGCCAAACCACCGGCTATCATTTATACCAGCTTCAACTCCTGCTTTGACTGACTCCTTCATAAACTGTGAACAGCCATGGTGATACACAAACAGTAAAACTCCTCTAATTCAGTAAAAAAGCTAGTGTCCTTTATTAGTCCATTTTGATTTGAAGCACACATACACTCGACAGAAGTCAATGTGTCATTCTAAACACTTATTTTGAAAGCCATTAAAAAGGACCCATTGACTTCTACTGAGCCTGTTTGGCCATCAAAATGGATAACTATAGGACATGTCAGTTTTTTGATGGACCATTACACTCTATTAAAAAGACATGTGAATATGACCATAGGCTTTCAAAAATTGACCAATACATCAGGTTTTTCATATATTTCACACATGAAATACACAATAAACGTGTGAATAAGACCTTAGAAAGTGACGCATTAAAAAAACAACAAGATGGCGGCCCTTCTTGTTGTCATTTTAGCAAACATCTCTGTAGTAAAATAAACATAATTACCAAAGGGTATATACAGCTCTAAGGGGGTGTTCACACATAGGAATTTGACGCTGAATTTTAGGTGGAATCCACCTCAGATCTGCCTCCCATTCATTTCAGTGGGAGACAGTAGCTGATTTGTCCTCGAGACGATTTTTTCAGCATCTTGCTTGACTTTCAGATGGATTCTGCTTTAGAAACCCCACTGAAATGAATGGGAGGCCGGAAACACATGCGGAATTTGACACTGAATTTGTCCAAATTTACTTCTGGAATTTGTCCCTGCCCAATAAAGGCAAAATAGACCTAATACAAAAGTGACACTCTTCTCCAAACTCATCAAATTCCACTTCAAGTTCAGCATCATAACCGGTTTCAAATTCAGCGTCGAAATCCTCCTCAGTTTTTGACAAGCAGAAATTTTCTGCTTGACAAATTCAGCATCAAATTCCTACATGTGAACACCCCCTAATTCCTGATTTAGCTTCTACAACTGCTTAGAAAATAATCTTACTTTTCTTCATACGCCAAAACAAGACGTGGGTCCAAAATGTGTTCTTCAGGTTCCCAGGTACTGTACCTATAAGAAAAACAGCAATTTAATGACATAAAGATGAACTATGAAGGAAAGCAATATGTGTTAGGAAATGCAAATTAGGAATCAGCACTCCAGCTTTACCAGGCTGTGATCTTTCTGTGGAATTACTTTTACCAATTTATATGTCTCTGGAATTTTCTTTCAAGGAATTCCATATATTATTATTTTTAAGGGAATTTGTGTTGCTCTGTATAAACCATTTTTCCATTCTCTTAATGCAGGTTAACAATGTACAGTATGGATTGTATTCATTCTGCGTGCCGTCGCTACATCCAGGAACATCTATTGATTCATACATACAAGAAACAATTAGTGGCTATACATTTACATCACTGAATGATACAGCCAATGACCACATTGCTGGCTGTATTGCATGCGTATGCAGACTTATTTCATGTTTCAAGTTAATGGATTATAAAGGTATTCTGGTAATATCAAGTTATCAGCAGTCTGCCGATCAGTGGATGTCATCACCAGTCTCCTATTCTGGATATCACAAGAATATCCCTTTTACATTGACAAGCCCAATGTTAGAAGTTTCACTAGCTTTTAACATATACTGCTACTCTTAATAAATAACAAGAAAGGGTGAAGACAGGGCAGTTATAGTGACATTCAGGGTCCATACTTAAAGAGGACCTTTCACCATATCCGGGCACAGGCAGTTCTATATACTGCCAGAAAGCTGACAGTGCGCTGAATTCAGCGCACTGTCGGCTTTCCCGATCTGTGCCCGGTGTGAAAAGCTTACGGCCCGGTACCGTAGCTCTTCTATGGTCAGAAGGGCGTTTCTGACCATTAGCCAGAGACGTCCTTCTGCCTCACGGCGCCAATCGCGCTGTGCTGTGGAGCCGGGAGGAACGCCCCCTCCCTCTGCTCACACAGCTTGTCCGTAGACTAGCATTATCAGGAGAGGGAGGGGGCGTTCCTCCCGGCTCCACAGCACAGCGCGATTGGCGCCGCGAGGCAGAAGGACGTCTCTGGCTAATGGTCAGAAACGCCCTTCTGACTGTAAAGCGCTACGGTACCGGGACCGATAGCGCTTTACACCGGGCACGGATCGGGAAAGCTGACAGTGCGCTGAATTCAGCGCACTGTCAGCTTTCTGGCAGTATATAACACTGCCTGTGCCCAGATATGGTGAAAGGTCCTCTTTAAAGCCCACCCGCGTCATCGACCTGGACTGCATCTCCACCCCTTCTTGATTGTAGTTGAAGCCTGGCCCTCCTTTTTTTTTTTTACTTCCTTCCTACATGAGCAGGCGTATAGCGCCTGCTTGTGTAAGAAGAAATCCAAGATGGAGCAGGTGCTGTACGCTCAGCCACTTCAGCAGGCCAAGCATACAGTGCATGCGCCGTGCGCCATCTTGGACTTCTTCTTAAACAAGAAGGTGCAGTATGCTGCTCATGTAGGAAGGAAGTAAAGGAGAAGGCTTCAACTACAATCAAGAAGAGGCTGGGATAGAGGTCCAGGACGATGACACGGGTGCTCTTGGAGCATAGTGGGAACGCCCCCTGTGCGCTACGAACACTAATTTGCATAAGAAGAAACTGGCTTTTTCATGAAAACGCTGAAAACATAATTGAAACAAAGATCGGTTTAGTTAAAATTAAAAAATCCCAATGATAGACTCCCTTTAATCCCATGTAAGTGAAGTAGTTGTGCTTCAAGAAACTTTAGAAACTCTATGCTCTAATCTAAATAAAATGAATAATCCTATATTTGGTGTGTATCAGTTAGCAGGACTACTTCTCTATCAGTTTAGGGTACTCATTTGACATATACAGTACAGACCAAAAGTTTGGACACACCTTCTCATTCAAAGAGTTTTCTGTATTTTCATGACTATGAAAATTGTAGATTCAAACTGAAGGCATCAAAACTATGAAGTAACACATGTGGAATTATATACTTAACAAAAAAGTGTGAAACAACTGAAAATCTGTCTTATATTCTAGGTTCTTCAAAGTAACCACCTTTTGCTTTGATTACTGCTTTGCACACTCTTGGCATTCTCTTGATGAGCTTCAAGAGGTAGTCACCTGAAATGGTCTTCCAACAGTCTTGAAGGAGTTCCCAGAGATGCTTAGCACATGTTGGCCCTTTTGCCTTCACTCTGCGGTCCAGCGCACCCCAAACCATCTCGATTGGGTTCAGGTCTGGTGACTGTGGAGGCCAGGTCATCTGGCGTAGCACCCCATCACTCTCCTTCTTGGTCAAATAGCCCTTACACAGCCTGGTGGTGTGTTTGGGGTCATTGACCTGTTGAAAAATAAATGATGGTCCAACTAAACGCAAACCGGATGGAATAGCATGCCGCTGTAAGATGCTGTGGTAGCCATGCTGGTTCAGTATGCCTTCAATTTTGAATAAATCCCCAACAGTGTCACCAGTAAAGCACCCCTACACCATCACACCTCCTCCTCCAAGCTTCTCGGTGGGAACCAGGCATGTAGAGTCCATCCATTCACCTTTGCTACGTCACGCAAAGACATGGTGGTTGGAACCAAAGATCTCAAATTTGGACTCATCAGACCAAAGCACAGATTTTCACTGGTCTATTGTCCAGTCCTTGTGTTCTTTAGCCCAAACAAGTCTCTTCTGCTTGTTGTCTGTCCTTAGCAGTGGTTTTCTAGCAGCTATTTTACCATGAAGGCCTGCTGCACAGTCTCCTCTTAACAGTTGTTGTAGAGATGTGTCTGCTGCTAGAACTCTGTTTGGCATTGACCTGGTCTCTAATCTGAGCTGCAGTTAACCTGCGATTTCTGAGGCTGGTGACTTGGATGAAATTATCCTCCACAGCAGAGGTGACTCTTTGTCTTCCTTTCCTGGGGTGGTCCTCATGTGATCCAGTTTCTTTGTAGCACTTGATGATTTTTGCAACTGCACTTGGGGACACTTTCAAAGTTTTCCCAATTTTTCAGACTGACTGACCATCATTTCTTAAAGTAATGATGGCCACTTGTATTTCTTTACTTAGCTGCTTTTTGCTTGCCATAATACAAATTCTAACAGTCTATTCAGTAGGACTCTCAGCTGTGTATCCACCTGACTTCTGCACAACACAACTGATGCTCCCAACCCCATTTATAAGGCAAAAAATCCCATTTATTAAACCTGACAGGGCACACCTGTGAAGTGAAAACCATTTCCGGTGACTACCTCTTGAAGCTCATCAAGAGAATGCCAAGAGTGTGCAAAGCAGTAATCAAAGCAAAAGGTGGCTACTTTGAAGAACCTAGAATATAAGACAGATTTTCAGTTGTTTCACACTTTTTTGTTAACTATATACCATAATTCCACGTGTTAATTCATAGTTCTGATGCCTTCAGTTTGAATCTACAATTTTCATAGTCATGAAAATACAGAAAACTAGGGGCCACACGGTGGCTCGGTGGTTAGCACTGCAGCCTTGCAACGCTGGAGTCCTGGTGCTCAAATCCCGCCAAGGGCAAAAAAAAAACCATCTGCAAGGAGTTTGTATGTTCTCCCCGTTATTGCATGGATTTCCATCCCATATTCCAAAGACATACTGATAGGGAAAAATGTACATTGTGAGCCCTATGTGGGGCTCACAATCTACATTTAAAAAAAAAAAAAGAAGAAAATATAGAAAACTCTTTGAATGAGAAGGTATGTGCAAACTTTTGGTCTGTACTGTACATCAGGAAATGTTACTGACATATAAGTCAGGTGGATGCCTCTACATATGGAACTGTACAACACTGACAAACTGATATGACATGTCTTTGTGATCTGTCACTGTCTTTTTGGACCCATAAACAATAGATAGCTCCAAAGTAAGGAGGTCATGGTGCTAGTTTAAATAGAGCCTTAGTTTCTATGGCAATTACTTATATGTCACCAACATATTTTGCAGTGCTTTACAAATATTGTCATTATTTATGGTTCCAAGTAGGGATCACAATCAAAATATCCTACCGGTATGTCTTCAGAGTGTGGTAGGAAGCCCACACAAACAAGGGGAATACATGGCAACAATGCTAACTACTGAGCTAATATGCTACATATTTACATTGTGGGAAATAATATGGATGTCATATGTTTCTGTCGCCATTTTTTGGTAATATGCAATCACTACTTCAATTCTTCCCTATTTTCTAGATCTTTGCTTGCTGTCAGTAAAGTCAAAAATTTACATCCATAGTCTGAAGACTTGACCTGAGGATCTTCAATTGATAAATAGATCATTACAGCAAACTGAACAAATATATGTATGCTAGTTGGGTATGGTCAGATGTATGTTGAATGTAAACAAAAACACTTCCTTTCACCAAAAAAGTAAACTTATATGGGAGCTACAACCCCCCACCCCCTAACATTACAACAATGGTGCACACTTCCTAATATGCAATGATAGTATACAGCTCCCAAGAGCTATCTTGGTACAACAGCTGTATGAATGTAAACAGTTTACAGTCTTCACACAGGAGATACAGGGGTTATGTCAACTGAAATCTACGGATGCATCATGTCAATCATGCCTCCTAGATGCTGCATGTAACCACCCACTATACATACTATTAGGAGATACGTACGTCACATGTAATAATACATTGGTACCAAAAAAGCATTTAGGGCTCAAAATGTATCCTATGATACAAATGCAGTAACTACTTAATAATGAGATTAGGTTTCATTTAGAAGATCAATAACGGGTCTATGGTCATGATGCAATTCATCTGTTATGTAAGGGAGATGTAGCACTTCAGTACACACAGAGGTACGTAGTGCACACCTTGCCTCTGCTGTTCTTGCGCACACTGCAGCACAGGCTGAAGTAAACAAGTGAACATATGACTCATGCGTCACTCTCTCAACTCCCTCCTCCTCTGAGTTCTCACTCCCCCTCTCAGATTAGAGGTGATAAACAAGACGTATTCAATAGGCAGTCCTTATCTAGGAGCAGGCAGTGCCATGGCATAAGCCCACATACACACAGTGCTGGCTCTGACATAGTCTTCTCATCCATACTATATATAGATCTGTTCAGAGGTAAAGATACCTACATTGTTTCTGCTTTCAATCTAAAAGATCTACTCATGTATTAATAATAATAAACGCATTTCCTCAAATGATCACACTTGTCACTCCAATGATGCAACCATATTATCTAGATATATTTAGTAGAAACCAATGTCATCTATAGAAGTAGAATATTTTATTAACACATCCATCTCGCAGAATTGACTGACACATCCATTAACATAAAATATGATAGGAGGTACAAATTGACTAACATGATGTAATAAAATTTAACGTGGAGTTGGAAATTATGGCAATTTTATTTCAAGGTGAATAACCCATCACATCAACTGGATACCAATGACAGTAATAAAACAAAATCATTCCTTCTGTAGCTTATTCTGGACATCTAAAATGTGATAAGACATGAATGCCACCCAAGTTGGCACGAAGAGTGAAAGAAATCCCCCACCTCAAGCCACGCAGGTTCACAAGGCGGGAAATTCAAAGATGCTTCAGGACAAGTGAGTAAGCAGCATTCTGTCCCACGTCAAATCTGCTGGTTTATACTAGAGGAATGGCTTGAGCTAATAGTTTACCAGTATAAGAATGTTTATTACGTCTTTCCTACCTACAGGTATAATATTGTGATCAATCATCTGTGCCATCCTCCCTCAGAGACTACATGTCAGGGGTTCCACTAGCAGGGCTCAATCGGTCATGTAACTCCCAACAGCATCATAAATACCGTATGTGAGCGTGCTTATCTGTAGCACTGTGTAAAGCCAGGAAAAACACAATGTTACAAGTGTCACTACAAGTTGTCAATTGATAAATGAGCAAAACAAACCACTTAAATCGGAAGGTGACTAAGAAGTGGATATCTTAGCTGGGTAGGGATGGAATATAGATCTGGTATAGCATGAGAAAGAGCGCGGTAGATCGTTGTTGTATCTAAGTAACCAACAAACTGCTATAAATTATAGACATTCTACAAAAAACATCAATATGATTTGACAATAATTCAGGATATGAACAAGAAAACAAACAATATTCAATACATAAACAAGAAAATTGTCCTTACTTGGGGGGCCAGCCTTTCCATTTCACTAGATATTCCACTTTACCCTAGAAAGATAGACAGTGACATAACATAAGCACAGATAGTAAATATCAATATTATAAATGATATGACAACTATTGAGGTCCTTCCATTGCTTCTGCTTTAAGTAGCTCTCCTAAGTTTTATATGAATGTGAAAACTTTGAGAATGTCGGACAGCCAGACTCTTTCCTTTGTAAATATGAGTCATATTTCAATAAAGACTTAATTGAAATGCAGCGCTCCACCATCATGCCCCCCGCTTACGGCTTCCTAACCAAATGAATATGAAATAACACAAACATTTGTATTATGAGTCATCTCTATGAGTCACACTTTAGTCACCTATAGAAGCATTAGCAAGTGAGTCACCTGTAGCGTAAAAGCAATGCTACTATCTGGACCCAGAGCTGCTAATGTTCTGGATCACCAAATTTATTATACTTCTTCAATCCATATCTATACATTATATAAAATGCCGTATACAGATACACATGCACCAACTAGTGACATATATCCTGATCCTACGCCACATTTTGAGTGTTTTATATTAGAAATCTGCAAAATGTAACTATATCGATAGAGCAACCACTGAATCGAAATAGAGTTATGCAAAATTCTGCCAAAATCTACCAGGGGGTGCAATCTAAGCCCTCTCACCCCATGCTAATTGTAAACACACAGCTCCTAAGAAACTGCTACATGCAAAGTATCTGACCACCTGTAGATCCTATACGTAGTCTAGATATCAACACAGCACAAACTGCTTCCTCTTACAAGATGGGCAAGTGTTGTGCCCCTGCCTATCCCCAACATGCTGACAAACATCATGGCACTCACACTGAACTGCTAAATCTGCATCACCATCCATGCTAATACCTCCTGGCACATTGATGCCACACAGCTGCCATCCCATCCATGACTTACCTTTCTTATCCTCTTCTTGCGAATGCTCTCTACTGCAAAGACTTGCTCTCCAATGGCAGACAGCTCCATGCCAGTCTCTGGCGTTGTCTCTCTGTGCCAGGTGGTCTCCAGTCCACTAGTAGACAGCCCCTCTCCTCTTAATGCAGATAGAGGTTCGTGCTATGTTGCAGAGTGAGGGATGCACACGATGACACACCCCCCCTCTCTGCAATGCACGGATGCCAAGGGTGCCACACTAGATGCAAAGATGCCACTGCTGCTAGTGCAGACCTTGCTGATGGCTGGCTGCACGGGATGCCCACACCCCTTTTATTTTGGAAGCTTCACCCAGCCTTATTCCTAAACCTGTACGTGCCCTCTGCCGCAGTCCTCACACTCTTGTCTTCAGGTATGGTGTCCTACTTTCTGTAAGTTCGCAACTCCTAGCAGCAGCTATCACGCACTAGTAATGCTAAGCTGCCCGTCAGCCTCCAGTGCTGCTGCAGATGTGCGCCCGTCCACCTCCTCCAGTGCTGCAGATGCTGTACGCAGTGCTGTGGGCAGAGCTCCTGGCTGCTCGGTCACTGCCGCCGCCGCCACCGCCGTCCCTGCTGCGGCTGCCGCTGCCTCTTCTTCTCTCCTCTTTGCATTACAACCTGCGCAACATTTTCAGGGAGCGCGCAGCATCATCTCGGGAACTCCACTTACTAGAGGGAGAAGGAGCCTTTGGTGACGTCACGGGGCCTCGGGGCCGCGCTTGGTGGGCGGGGCCTAGTAAATGATAGCTGCAGAAGCTGGAAGAAACTGAGGAGGATTCTGGAAAGTTCTGATGAGCCAGGGCTCAGTGTGTGACCGGGGATGGGACGGGATCGCCTTCTACACTGTTCACACTATACATTTATCGCTAATGCGTTGTTCAGGTAGCATTTATTATAATAGACCGAGAAGGGCTAGAAAGGGAGAGGCATAGGAGTGTGTGCAGATGAGGAGAGTGCTGGGATAGGGTCACGTGTGAGGTGAACGGAATGGAAAAAAAGCCATTGTGGGTTTATGACGGTGTAAAGTTGCATGAGGGTGGTGTGGAGCAGAAATGGACGCCAGCTGTGGGGTACAAGGTCTCACCACAGGATAGGGCAACTGCTCACCGGGATCTGCCATCAGATGAAGCCTAATGGTAGCTGAATGTGCCCAGTATTTAGGAGTTGTGCTCATGCCCCCTTTAACCCCACCCAAGCCCCGAGTGGCATTACTATACAGTATAGTGTCTTCTGTGTAACATAAATACCCCCAAGTGACCCAACTATGCCTCTGTCCTAGAGGTATATCCCAGCTGTATCTCCAGGTGCAGATAGAATTGAGTACGATGGCTGAGCAGGTGCCCTCAGCTTCCTGCTCCACCATTCAGCCCCATAGCTGCTGCTGACATCTTAGACACAGGCAGGCGCCATGCAATGACATCACTGAACCACGCCTGCAGCTCACAAGCACTGACAGTAGAGACTGGAGTATTTGTTACTTTTAATACCTACAAGAAGTAGGCATTATACTGCGTAGGGACATTAAAGAGGTATTATACTCATTAGGGAGACAAGGTACCGTAAGGGGGGCATTAAAATGTGTCAAGGCCACGGGATAATTCTAAGGAACAATAAGGGGCATTATCCTATGTGGGGCATTAAACTGTGGATGGGGCACTAGGGAGGTTTGATCACTGTGTGTTACACAAAGAAGGACATTATTACTGTATTGCGACACAAAAGAACTGGGTATGATTTAGTGGAGTCAAAAGTGGCACTGGTGGGGTTAGAGGCATGGCTATATGGAAAAGTCTGTCTTCTGAAAGTTAGGAGGTGTGACAAACTTCTTGTTTATCTATACATTGTGTTGTCACTTTTTATGTTTCTTTAAATTAAAAATGGTTTTGAGGAAGATGTTTTTTCATACACATGGCAGTAGAAGAAGTAAGAACTTTTACAAAAAATAACTTGTTCTTGAGACTTGTAAGTGCAACCTTTTTTTTAATTTGAAGAAAAATTTCTGGCAGTGTTACTGGTTGTAAAGTAAAGATGAGGAACTGGCTTTAAAAAAAAACAAAACAAAAATGTCCATTGATGGGAGCAGAATGCCGCAGTGGAAGAATCAATGTTTTTTTCATTTGTTGCTATTATTCGGTGTGGCAATGGAGGTTAATAGTACAGACTTTGAAGAAAAATCAAAATAATGGCAAACTGGCAATGTGCCTGACTGAAAAGTGAAAAAAAAATAAACCCAAAAAATATCCCTTTCTGGAAGAAGATGCTGCACCAACATGTCACTAGAAGAGTGATAGAATGAGAAGAAAATTTTGTAGCAGAATGCCAGTGTTCTTTCGGCTGTATCTCAAAGTACCTGTGCCTACCATCAAGGCGTGGGGAAGGGTAGTTATCACTACCACACCGGGGAACGTTTATACCGGCTAGCTATACACTCTACTATAAGACAGCTGTAATAGGAATCATCTGAGCTAGATACTTTGTGGCTGCACGAATATCTCTGAGTGTAGGCAGGCTAAGCCGTGTATTTTGTTAATTGCTACATATGAGGCTGCTCCTCTACTATTAGTCTCCTGAGGATTCCCTGCAATGGGAGGAAACATGTAGCAACAAAAAACAACACTTTGATATAAAAATTACACTTTGAGGTAGCCGATTTTGAAATCATTTGGCCCCTCACATTGAAGCCTGGAGCATCTGTATATTGCCTGTGTCTCTTGGTATTTGTTTTACCAATGCTGAGGGCTCAGGCTTTATTACATTGACCTCACAATGTCCATTGTTTTTTTTTCTGGACAGTATAAGATTTTGTTTGGGGTAATGGGATTAACCCACTGTGGCCTCCATTTCTATAGCCCCATAAAAGAGCAGTTCATTATTTCGCTGGCTGGTATCACCTACAGCATATGTCTAAGATCTGTCATCTGAGGTTATAGCTGCTAACATTTTTATACACCCTCTGATACATCTTGTAAGAGGCTGTTTCCTTTTGCTCTATAAAATTATATTTTGAGCGTTGTTATATATACCTCGCAGTTGATGTGATTTTTTTTGGGTTGCACACAGTTAACTCTGATATGGTGAGGGATAGTCTCCCTGATATCCTATGGACTAGTTTTATTCAGGGATCCTAGTGTTGCAACCATGGTTTAGACTTATCCCTGCATTTAGGATTCACAATTCACACACTGGGAGGTATATTTTTTATTTCATTATACATATTTATACCCTGGGTTTTTCATTTTAACATATATCAATAAAGAATTAGTTTTAAATTGATGCCATTTCAGTTGGAATTAGTGTTGGAATATTTTGTTCCCTTTGAACTATTGTCTTAGTTGCTGACAACACTCTTCTATCTTATGGTACATGGCTGTGGTTAGGGTATACTATTTTAGTGTTGTCCAAATACAGTTACAAAGAGCTTTAGGATGGTGGGGAACACACGCTCTCATGAACATAAATAAGTGACACACATATCTAGCGGGGGTCTGTCTTCTATCCTTCCTCTCTATCCACCTGGAGAAGATGTTGAGGCCATCCCACAAGAGAACTACAACCAGATGAACAAGCATGAACCAAGCTGGAACTACAAGATATCCAGATTGAAGGAACCTAACTATGAGCTTCTCTGATGATGTAGGCTAATAATATATTGACTGATATTTCTGGTATTCTGGAAGTTTTCCTGTATCTATTTTTGTTGAAAACTTTAATAAATTTCCATGTTTTTATAAGAAGCTGAGTCCGCCAATAATGTTACCTTATGGCCGGGTCAACATATGAGTAAGGATTTCAGCAAATATAATATATTTTAGAATCAGAAATTATGTCCAGCCACAATAGTAATGTATAGACTCTCCCATAAAATAGTGAAAAAAAGAAGCTTTAATAAAAAATAATTAAAAAATAAAGTAAATAAAGGTTCTAAATCCCTCCTTTCCCTAGAATACATATAAAAGTAGAAAATGACTGTGAAACACATACACATTAGGTATCCATATGTCTGAAAGTGCCCGGTCCACTGTATATAGGGTATCTGCAGTGCTCTTGTTCTGTCAAGAAGGGGTTAATAGGAGCACTGCATATACCCTATATTCAGCCAGGCTGAATTCCAAGTGGGGGAAAAAAAACCTCAGTCCTCAAGCTCAGGGAAGGGGCAGACAGACAACCAAAACACTACTGCACCTAAAAACTCCGACCATTTTAATTTTTGAAATTTTCCAGTAGCTGCTGCATTTCCCCTTCGACTTATACTCGAGTCAATAAGTTTTCCCAGTTTTTTGTGGTAAAATTAGGGCCCTCGGCTTATATTCAGATCGGCTTATACTCGAGTATATACGGTAAGTATATATGATATGAAGTATATATTATTAGAGGGATTATTAACCCCTTAGTGACCAGCCTGTTTTAGACCTTAATGACCAAGCCGAATTTTGCAAATTTGCCCTGTGTGACTTTATCAGTGAATAATTCTGTAACAGTATAGCACATCCAAGCAATTCTGAGACTGTTTTTTCGTGACATGTTGTACTTTACTGAGAAGCTAAAATTAGACTGATATAACTTGCGTAAATTTATTTAAAAACTCGCAAATGCTGAAAATTTTGAAAATTTTTCAATGTTTTCCATTTTTAGCTGCGATATCTCACATATGCACAATAATACAGGGCAAAAAAGTTACTAGTTATATATTTCCAAATGTTCCTTTTGTGTTTCAAGCATATTTGAAATAATTTTAGCATATTTGAGTAACTTAGACAATTTACAAGTTTATAAGCAAATTTTGGAAATTTTGAGTTTGTCATTTTTTCCTGTACCAAGCTCTGTTTGCAGACAGGAATAGGTGGCATAATGACAGAACCTCCCATTAAATGACCCAATTTGTAAAACTAGACCCCTTCAGGTATTCTTTGAGGGGTATAGTGAGCATTTTGATCAAACAAATATTGTTTTGCAAGAATTATTACAAATGATGATAAAAATTACATTTTCATTTTCTTCAAATATATGTAATATTAAAGCCAGTTTTTTTGCACACAACACATCAAAAAGAAGAAACACACCCCAAAATATATCACCCCACTTCTCCCGTGTTAAAAAAAATGTCCATTTTGTGGCCTTAGTCCTATGTATGGACACACAGTAGGGCCCAAGAGGTCGGGAGGGCCAATTGGGTTTCAAAACACAAATTTTGCTTGCAGATATTTTAGGCCCATTGCACATTCAAACAAGATTTGAGTTACCAAAGCAATTGAAAACCCCCATAAATGACCCCATTTTATAAACTAGACCCCTTAGGGTATTCATTGAGGGGTATAGAGAGTACTTTGACCCCATAAGTTTTGAGAAAATTTGCGTCAAACAAAAAAAAATCATATTTTTTACACAAGTGTCATTTTATAGGCAGTTTTTTTGCACATAACACATGAAAATGAAGAAAAACACCCCAAAATAAATGGCCCCATTTCTCCCGTGTTCAAAAATGTACACTTTGTGGCCTTAATCCCATGTACGGACGCATGGTAGGGCCCAAAAAGAAGGGAGCACCAACTGGATTTCAAGACACAATTTTTGCTTCTAAATGTTTCAGGCCCATTGCTCATTTAAACAAGATTTGAGTTACCAAAATAATTGAAAACCCCAATAAATGACCCCATTTTATAAACTAGACCCCTTGAGGTATTCATTGAGGGGTATAGTGAGTATTTTGACCCCATAGGTTTTAAAAGAATTTGCGTCAAACAAAAAATTCTCATATTTTTTACACAAAAGAGTAATTTTAAAGGCAGTTTTTTTGCACATAACACATGAAAATGAAGAAAAACACCCCAAAATAGATGGCCCCATTTCTCCCGTGTTCAAAAATGTACACTTTGTGGCCCTAATCCTATGTACGGACGCACGGTAGGGCCCAAAAAGAAGGGAGCACCAACTGGATTTCAAGACACAAATTTTGCTTGCAGATATTTTAGGCCCATTGCACATTCAAACAAGATTTGAGTTACCAAAACAATTGAAACCCCCCATAAATGACCCCATTTTATAAACTAGACCCCTTAAGGTATTCATTGAGGGGTATAGTGAGCATTTTGACCCTATAGCCGTTTCACAGATTTTACTAACTTAGGGATGTGTAGTTTAAAAATTACTAAAATGTCCCTTTATCCCCAAAGTTTTCATTTTCACAAGGGGTTAAAGGAGAGAAAGCCCCCCACAGTTTGTTGCACAATTTCTCCTGAACACGGCAATACCCCATATGTGGCCATAATCTGCTGTATGGGGACATGGTGGGGGTCAGAATGGGAAGAGCGCTATTTGGCTTTTGGAGGGCAGATGTGGCTGGAATAGTTTTCTGGTGCCATGTTGTATTTGCAGAGCCCCTAAAGTACCAATACAATGGAAACCCCTCAAATGTGACCCCATTTTAAAAACTACACCCATCAAGGAATGTATCAAGGGGTATTATCATTTTGAGCCTAAAAATGCTTCCCAAAAATTAATGTACAAAATGAAAATTGAAATTTGTAAAGAAATCTGCCATCTCGGTGCCCAATACGTTGCACCCACTTTGTGTTGTCAGAGACCTGCACTCCTAAAACTATTAAGGGGCCATCCCGAGGGGCAGAAAATTATATATGTGGGTGTAAACTGCTGCTTGGGCGCACAGCAGGGCGCAGAAAGGAAGGAGCACTGCGCTTTTTAGCTATTGGGGTACAGAGTTAGAGGGACTTTCGGGGCGCCATGTTGGTTTTGTAGAGCCCTGGAGGTGCCAGTAAACTGGAATTCCCTAAGAAGTGACCCCATTTTGTAGGGGAAATTTTAGGGTCTCGGCAAATATGACATGGTGTCCAAACACCAACAATCTAAATCTGCACTCCAAAAGCACATATCGCTCCTTCACATCTGCGCCCTGCTGTGTACCCAAATGGCGGTGTATGCCCACATGTATGACACTGGTGTACCCCGGATAACGGACTTAATGCCATGTGTGGGTAGAATCGGGTGTTTGGGTACAGCCGGGCACAGAAGGGAAGGAGCACTATTTTGGGTTTTGGAGCACAGTTTGGTTTTTGGACGTCACTTTTGCAAAGCCCCTGAATTGCCAATAAAGTGGAATCTGCAGACATGTCACCCCATTTTGGACACTAGCCCACTGATGGGATTTATCAAGTGGCGTAGCGAGCATTTTTAACCCTTGAGTGTTGCATTTATTTAGTTTCCAGAAATGAAATTGCGGCTGATAATGAGAAGTTAAAAATGAAGTTTTCCAGAGATTCGCCATTTCAGTATCTGATATGTTGTGCCTAACTTATGTCAGCAGAGATACACACTCCAAACACTGGTAAGCGGGTATCCCGGGCACAACAGCTTTTAGAGCGTTCATCTCTGATACAAGTCGGACACAACATATTACGTACTGAAATGACGGTTTCTTGGAAAAGTGGTCATTTTTACCTTTCACAATCATCTGCGTATTCATTTATGGATAATAAGTTATAGCAACATTTGGGGGTTAAAAATGCTCTCTGTACCCCTGGATAAATCCTTCAGGGGTGTAGTTTCCAAAATAAGGTCACATATCAGGGGATTCCACTTTACTGGCGCTTCAGCTCTGCAAAAGTGTCATGGCATCCAAAAACCAAACCGTCTGTGCTCCAATAACCCAATAACCCTTCTTCCCTTCTGTGTCCGGCTGTGCCCTAATATCAGTTTATACTCACATATGACATTACGTCCGTTATCCTGGGTACACCAGTGTCATACATGTGTCATAAACTGCAGTTTGGGCACACAGCAGGGAGCAGAAGCGAAGGAGCGCTATGCGACTTTTAGAGTACAGATTCAGATGTTTGGTATCCGGACGCCATGCCATGTTTGTAGAGCCTATAACGTACCAGAAAACTTGATTCCTCAAAGGAGTGACCCCATTTTGAAAACTGCACCCCTCAAAGAATGTATCAGGGGGTGTAGTGAGTATTAGTATCCCGGACGTGACTGCACAGCGGATGGCGAAGAGGGAATATATAAGCTGTGCGGAGGACATAGCAAACACCAAATTCCCTACTATGTCCCAGGAGCTCCTATGATTGGGGGAGTCACTCTGGGGGTCACTTTGGGGGTCATTTCTGGTGTCTGTTCCCTCCTAAGCTGTAAATATGGGGTGTCCCCTGATATACGCTTGCACAGCTTATATATTCCCTTCCTGACGCAGCCAGTCGTGTTCTAATGATTTGGCGATTTTGCGGGATTTTGTCTTCACATTACTAGATGCTATATTTTCTTTATTTTTCTGGTGACGCGGCCATATAAGGGCTTGTTGTTTGCGGGATGAGATGCATTTTGTAATGACACCATTTTTGGGTGCCTACAACTTATTGAATACATTTTATTAACTCTTTTTTGCTGGATTTTTTAAAGAAAAATCAATTCTGGCATTGCATTCTAACTTTTAAATTTTTTGCCATGTAGCGTACAATATAAACAACATGTGTCCTTTATTCTGCGGGTCGGTACGGTTACGGCGATACCTCATTTATATTATTTTTTTATGCGATACTAATTCTGTAGAATAAAAACACATTTAGGGACATAAATTAATGTTTTTTGTATCGCCATCTTCTGAGAGGCGTAACATTTTTATTTTTTGGTTGACAGTGTTGGTTGAGGGCTTATTTTTTGCGGGACAATGTGCGCTTTTTATTGGTACTGTTGTGGGGTGATTATGACTTTTTGATCACTTTTTATAGCATATTTTGTAAGGTGAGATGGCGAAAAATCACTACTTCCGGCGGGTTTTTTCCGTTTTTTTTTCCCCGACGTTCACCGTGTACATTAAATATTGTTGCAGTTTTATTGTACAGATTGTTACGGACGCGACGATACCAAATATGTATTGTTTTTATTAATTTTTAGGGTTTTTTTTAATATAATTCATTTTCTATAGAAAAAAGGGATTTTGGGGCTTTATAACTTTATTCATTTTTATCAGACACTTTATTTATTTTTTTACTTTTTTCTCTTACTTTTTCATGTGTCCCTTTAGGACACTTGGATTAGTGATGCTTTGATAAAAGCATCACTAATTCTCTATTAGACGCTGCAGGACACAGCTGTCAGTGTCTTGCAGCGTCTGGAGGAAGTCAGACGCAGGGGCTGCCTGCGTCTGACTTCCTCTTCCCCGGGCAGGATCAACCAGGTATTGGGGGTCTCTTGGAGCTTGGGGTCACTGGCCAGACCCCAGGCTCCATGTTAGAGACATCGGCACCCCCCGATCTCGCCGCGGGGGGTGCCGATTCGGCCGGCACCGTCACGGAACCGCTTCAGTTCCGTGATCATGTTTGATCACGGAACTGAAGGGGTTAAAAACCCCCGATCGGAGCCCCCTCCGATGGGAGGTTATGGAGCAAGGTCTTAGCTGTAAGATACAGCTAAGACTTGCTCCAATTACGTCGGCACTGACAGGGAATCCTTCCCTGACTGCCCGACGTAGTTTTCCTATAGGGCAGTCAGGAAGGACCTGCAAGTGCCGACGTAGATTCCCTATGGGCCGGTCGTTAAGGGGTTAAGAATTGAAAGGTTGTAGGAAAAGATCCGGTGATTGGAAGCTTGTTACTGGACAAGCCTCAGACTACATCAGAAAGCTAAAAATGTGAGTGATCAGAGTTAGAGTAACAATAGGTTCACACTAGCGCTGGGTTTCCATCGTTCAGGTCTGTCAGGGGAACCCAGTGACTATTTGAAACTGAAAGTAACAGAGAAAAATTCCGTCATGCAGGACTTTTTGCTCTGCCAATTTTTTCCAGTCCCTGTAACGGGGTCACAGATGTTAACTCATCCTAATAAGATTCATTGTAAGGGTGCATGCACACTGAGTAACGCCGGGCGTGTATGAGAGCCGTACACGCCGGCGTTACAGCAGGGCTGCCGAACACTTCCCATTCACTTCAATGGGAGCGCTCGTAAACGCCGCTGTTACGAGCGCTCCCATTGAAGTGAATGGGAAGTGTTCGGCAGTCTGCTGTAATGCCGGCGTGTACGGCTCTCATACACGCCCGGCGTTACTCAGTGTGCATGCACCCTAAAAGCTTTTTTCCTTGTTACTTTTCTACAGTATGTAAAGAAGCAAGACTGGGGATGGAGCACGGGAGGGGGGAAGGGTACTCATTTTTAGTTTTTGCTATTTCACATTATAGCTCCTGTGACACCAATGGAGTGGTTTTTATGCTGATTTGCCCAAAAACAATGAAGAACTTATAGGTAGTTAAAGGTCAAAATGACAGAACATGTTTGTTACATTAGAAAACAAAAATGTCATCATTGTGTTCCAGCACTTTATGCTTCTGTGCATTGTAAAAATCCTGCGGACACTAATTTTTTCAAAAATTTAATAGAAATAGGAGGATGAAATTTTTTATTAAAAGATGAATCGAGGAAAGTTACTGAATCCATTTGCTTAAAGACACTTTACTGGGTGGAATAAATGTATATTTGGAACTGAAATATATTCTAACATGAGAGTCACTTGTATTGTAGTAAATTTATTAAGAGGTGTATGGTCATTGAGTAAAGGTGCTTGTAAATAATCCCCTGTATTCTGTCAGTATGAATTGGAGGTTTTTGTGAATGGGAAACTAGAGTAAGTGTTACGACCTGAATATTTGTTAACAATTTGTGTGTTTTTCTGCTGGGGTTTGGAGGGGGATTGATCCGGTGTTCTGTGGTCTGCTGGCGGTTTCCTTGCCATTGGGTCGTCTGTTAGTGTATTGAGTATTGGCCTGTAGAATATACTTGAGGTTCTTTGGATTGAACCTCAGGTGTTGGTCATTACAATCATTCTATCGAATGGTTCTGGGGCCTGTATAAGGAGGAGGGCTGGCTTCACTGGTTGCTGGTTTTCGTTGTTACCAACTGGAATTCGTGGCTCTGGGAGGAGGATTGTTTGTGGAATTACAACTGACTAGGAAGTGGTGTGAGTGTTGCCTTGTGTGTGAGTCTGGTTTCTCCCTCCACACTTCTACTCTACCCTTTCCTTCAGTTTTGTTTGCCTGGCACTATCTGGTTATTTGTGAGGGTGGGTTCCGGTTTGTTTTGCCCCAACCCTCTGTTAACCCTTTCCTCACCCTTCCACTATCCCTCTGCTCATTCTCTTGTTGCGTATTGTGTTGTGCTGCATGTCTGTTGTCCAGCACATCCCATTCTGTTTGTTTTGTCTGCATCTGCACCTTGGTTTCCGTAGGGGTGACCACCTTAGTATCCCCAGTCCCTAACTCTCTTGTAGCTCTCGCCCTATCTGTCGGCTAAGCCTTCATGTTAGAGAGCCAGGAGTTGTCGGGGCCAAGGCCAACTTAGGAACAGCTGACCACCACCCGTAGGCAGGGCCTAGCTAGCTGCCGTAGCGTCAGGGAAAGTTTCCCTCCCCTGTTCCCTTAGCAGTGCAGTCTGCAGTCCAGATTCCGGGTCTGGGCATAGACATGAACGTAACAGTAAGAGTGTATTGGTCCAAGTGGATCACTTGGGTTAGACTATGTGGTATTTGCGACCTGTATGTTAGAGATTGGTGTCTTATGTGTTGAATGTCTATTGAAGAGTTGGTAACATGTAACCGATAGATTTTGGCTAATGCTTCAGGATTGAAATTGTCATTTGGTGTGGGGTAATGTATAAGTGAGGTAGTTATAAGATGAATAGTGAGGTCGTGCTTTTTTATGTATGGTGAAATGTGAATTGCAATTTTTTTCTGTGTGATTTTGATAGACATAAACTTCAATATTTTTATATGAATGAAGATATGTGTATGTTTATGTGTTCTATTATTTATAAGATATATAAACCTTGTAGCGTAGGGTATTGTAGCCAATTGTGTGGTAACGCTGTGTTTTCTTTGGGGTGGGATCTCTGTGTGCTGTGTTTCATTCATTGTTATGACCTACTTGACTAGTTTACCCAATTGGCATCAACACTAATAGGGCTCAAATCTTTTAAAACGCTGAACTGATTTGGATGAACAAAATACCAAAATGCTCAGAATTCTACTGAACTACTGAAAACTGTGAGAATTTAACATTCAGTATTCATTGGCATTAGAAGTCAGTGAATACTCATCTGGGTTGTGATACTTTATTCCTTTGTGCAGTCTACATTAGACCATTTTCTGTTGATGTAGCCAGTTTTTTGTAACTGGGGAGATGATGTCCTCATCTTTATTGAAGCACGGTGATGAAGCAGGGTGCGAAACACGTGTCGGGGCTCTGAGTGGAGGTCGCAGTGGTAAGCACATGGAGATACATTGTTTGTTGTTCTATTTTTGTATGTGGTGTGACTTTTATAGGTACTTTATCTCACACACAAATTAGTCCATTTTGAGGTGTTTAGAGGTGGTAACTTGATGCAATATATCCACCTCTTATAGTCCTACTACATCTATTTACTAATAATAAAACATTTTGGTGGCTTGGGGGACCCTATATTTATATTCTACCTCCCTATTAAGGAGTACCGTATTTTTCGGACTATAAGACGCACTGGACTATAAGACGCACCAGGTTTTAGAGGAGGAAAATAGGGGAAAAAAAATTTGAAGCAAAAAATGGTAAAATATTTAATATATGGGAGTTGTAGTTTTGCAACAGCTGCAAGGCCACATTGACAGGTGACCCTGCAGCTGTACGGGGATGCATAGAGTGGGTTTTTTTGCGGGGCCAGAAGTACTTTTTAGTTATACCATTTTGGGGAATATCTATTGCTTAGATCACCTTGTATTGAAAAAAAAACCCGGTGGTTTATGACATATGATTTTCTACTTTTATATATATATTCTAGGGACAGGAGGTGATTTAGAACTTTTATTTTTCATATTTTTATTATATATTTTTAAAGGTTTTTTTTTTTTTTGTTTTTTTTTTACTATTTTATTCCCCCCGGGGGCTTGAACCTGCGGTCACTTGATCGCAAGTCCCATAGACGGCAATACAAGTGTATTGCCGTCTATGGGACATTCTGTCTATTAGTATTACGGCTGGTCATAGAGACCAGCCGCAATACTAATATAGCCGTGACAGGCCGGGGAGCCTCATTAGGCTCCCGGATGTCACCCGAACAGGTCGGCTCCTGCGATATCGCCGCGCAGGAGCCGGCCTGCAACTCTACAGGTACGGGGCCGGTGGGGACCGGCCCCGGGGGAGAAGAGGCCGCTGACAGACTGCAGACCCGGCATCCGCTGTACTAGAGAGGCGGATGCCGGGGAGGGATAGACGCCGGGGCCTGAGACATCGCTACGATCCTCTGCCCTGCCTGAAGCCAGCGGCGGGGGGACGGAGGAGCGGAATAGCATCACTCCTCCCGCTGCTGGCTTCATTCAGGGCATAGGATCGCAGCGATGTCTCAGGCCCCGGCGTCTATCACTTGCCGGCATTCGCCTCTCTATTACGGCGGGTGCCAGGCCAGGCACATTCAGACTATAAGACGCACCCTTCTTTTCCCCCAAAATTTTGGGGAAAAAAAGTGCGTCTTATAGTCCGAAAAATACGGTATTTCAGAGGGTTCCAGCTACTTTGGATTGATATTATATTACCTTACTAAGGACTATATTCTGAGCATTTGAAATACACTCCAACCATGCATTAACCCCTTGGATACCTAATCTATTTAGTGTGCAAAAACCTCAATTCACACCATAACCTCTGGTACTGAAGGTATCTACATATATGTATTTGATGCACACAGTTGTGTACTTCTTATCATCTAAACACTGTTGTTGTATTTGATTATCTATACATGTGTGTGATTACTATATACTGTGCGGCAGTGCGACCTCCACTGATATCGATGCGATTTGAATTGTTTTTATTGTCTCATTTTTTTTCTTTGATGATTATAATAAAATTTATCTACCGGTATTTATTGGAAATACTGATTTTTGTGGTTATATTCATTACTTGATACAGATACCAAATAGGTCCAGAATCATCTTTATTGAAAGCCCATTTTTGCAGAAGTGTTGCTGTATTCTTTGGTGGAGGCAACTTGTTGGATTTCATTTATGGATATTAGAAGTTTTATGGGATAACGTCATCTTTATAGAATATTTTGTTAAGATCTTTAAATTGGAGTGAATTCTTTACGTTGATTTAGTGTATTTGCTGAACGATCCAAGAACACTAGAAGGTTTTGAGAGTGTTCTGGAAGTTTCCACCCTAGATATTCCTTCTCTAAGATGATAAAAAAGAATCCTTGCGATGACCTCTCTGGTTGCTGTGTTTAAGACGCTCTTAGTTTTGGGGACATGATGATTCCTTCTATCACAAAATCCTTTTGCTCAGGATTTGGAAGTAATGTGACAAACAAATTCATAAAAAACTCTTTTCTCATTTCTCATTTTCAATATTCTCTACTGTGCCTGTAAATCTCAGGTTATTCCTCTTAGCATCTATCTTCTAGCTCTTCCAGATGGAATGTTCTTTCTCTTATTTGCAAGCTTTCATTTTGAATAGATGTTACTGCGTTATTGATATTTTTTTGAGGGATATCCCACAGCTAAAACACCTAAAAAGTTGCCTATGTTCTTTCTGCCCCAGTCACAAAAAAAGAAAGTAGTGTCTAAAGCCATAAAGGATACCATAACTTGTCAAATGATAGACAGTGAAATAGATGAGAAAGGTAGGTTTATCCTCTTGATCACTGTAATAAATAACTCACCGTATACCTTGGCCCTGATTTATTCTTTTATCACAAATCATGTTCTTTTAAAGAAGAAATGATTGATTCTATTCAGTCTGTCAAACAAGAAAAAGTCCTATTGTGTGGAGATTTAACACAGTAGTATCTCCATTATTATATAGATCTTCTACTATGACTACTAAATTGGATATAAAACAAATCCAAATTTTATTAAATAATGATCGTATGATGCATAGAGAGTAACACATGAAAAAGACGGATTAAATTTATTACTCCAATCCTCGTAATCCATATTTCACAATAGATCTAAGGCCCGGTTCACATCTGCGCATGGGTTTCCATTCGAGGAGTCCACATGGGGAACCCCCCGAATGGAAACCTAATCCGCATAAAAAAGTGGTTACCTTCAGAAACCCACGGACCACATAGACAATAATGGGTCCGGTGTTGTTTCTGCTTTTTTGTTCCGCATGAAAAACGTGTGGTTTTTATGCGGAGGCGGAAATGGAATGGCCCCAACGCAGATGTGAACCGGGCCTAATAGTTTCAAGAATTTTGTTGAACTTAAAGCAGTTGACAGAGGCTGCTTGAGCGCCTTCTCTGCTCCTCTCGTTGGAAACGGAGAAAACATTTGTCTACTGGCATTGTATTCAAGCTGATCCTGTACAATTTGATCTTAAAGGTGCTGTTTTAAAGGCAATAATGGCACTCTATATGTTTCATCAGCACTGGTTTTTACTTCAGATTTCTTCTCAGAAAAATTCGTAAAGAAGTTTTCCAGGCTCAAATTATTTTTGTTCAAACTGATGACCTCTCCACAGGATGTATGTAATCTGCTGGGATCCAACATCCGAACCCTGCAAAGATCATCTATTGCATCAGCCTCCGGATGCCAGAAGTTGGTACTAGACTGGACTTTGACACTGGACTTGCTATTTGCCAATGTAAGGGAGGCATATAACTCATCAGCCTTACCACCCCTCGGTAGATCGGATTACAACATGGTGTACTTGCGACCTGTGTACACCATCATCCACCTATGTGCCATCATCCACCATCTTTGCAAAGCTCGTTCTCACCTGTAGAAACTAGAGAACACTCTTAGAATAATGTTCTTTGATTTTGATTTCTCCATTGGTTTTAACACCATACAGCCAGGGCTACTGAGGGACAATCTGGTCCTTGTTGGAGTGGACCACCACCTCTCCAACTGGATCCTAGACTACCTCACAAACCAACCTTAGTATGTGAGAGCCCGGGGCTCTGTGTCAGACACTGATCTGTAGTACAGGGACACCACAAGGTACAGTTCTTACCCCTTTCTTCTTCACACTGTACACTGCTGACTTTAGGCACAACTCATCTTGCTGCTACTTACAAAAGTACTCCGATGACTCTCAAATAGTTGGCCTCATCACAGACAGAGACAACAGGGAGTACCGAGACTTAAACCAGGATTTTGTGGAATTGTGCCAGTGGAATCACCTCAGGATTAAGGTTGGAAATACCAAGGAGATGATGGTGGACGTAAGAGGAGACGTGCTTCGAGTCCGGTGGACATCCAGGGTACAGGCATTGAGATAGTCAAGACCTATAAGTACCTGGGTGTGCTCCTCAATAATAAGCTGGACTGGGCAGATCACCTGGATGTGCTGCACAGAAATGGTCACAGCAGACTCTACCTGCTCAGGAGGCTGAGGGCCTTTGGAGTCCAAGGGGCACGTCTTAGGGCCTTTTTCAACTCTGTAGTAGCATCAGCCATCATCTTTGGAGTGGCCTGCTGGGGATTAGCATACAAGCCAGGGATAGAAATAGACTTGACAGGCTTATTAGAAGGGCCAGGTCTGTGTTGGGGAGGCCCCTGGACTCAGTACAGGTGGTGGGTGACAGAAGGATACTGTCTGTGGTGAGTTCCATGCTGGAGAATAACTCCCATCTCATGCATGAGACCGTGCAAGCACTGGGCAGTACTGTCAGTGACCGACTGCTTCACCCCAAGTCTGAGAAGGAGCGCTATCAGAGGTCCTTCCTCCCAACCATCCTTTTTTATCTTCTATTCTGAGCTTTTGTATGTTGTTTCTTCTTGTATTATTATTGTATTATCTATGCTACTGTAACACATTTAATTTCCCCATGGTGGGACTATTAAAGGATTATCTTATTAGACAGGGAGGATGTGCACCACTACTCCTATATAAGTAATAGGATTGGCATTGCAGTTCTGCAGAAGCACCACTATACAGGGGACGGGGCTGCTGTGCTGCAACTATTACTTGTATTGTGCAGTGTTGAATGGGCTCCCCACCCACTAGAAGCTTCGGGCACCCTTGAGGCTGCTGCACCAGCTGATCTGTGCAGTATCCGGGTTTCAACAGGTTATATAATGATTCTTTATCCTTTGGATAGCTCATCAGTATGAAAAAATGATTTTGAGCTGTGAAATCCCTTTACTAAACAATGGCATCTATTGGGGGTGCCCTCCCTTAATACACTGTAATCTCTCCAAATGACCTTGTCTTTGAGAAAACTACCCCCTTACCCGGACCACATTTAATCTGACAGATATTTAATTTTCCATACTAGTCATCTTCTATGAGAAGTCCATCCCTAAAAGACCACATTTTAATACAATTATGGGTGGTCATCTCAAAGAGGTATCACTGTATTTTTAAGATCATTAACCCCTTCCCGACATGCGCCGTAATAGTACGGCGCGTGTCGGGTCTGTAACTATGGCTTTAAGCAGTAGACAACCGGCTCTAATGCCTCCGATCGGTCCCCGGACCGATCGGAGGCATTAACCCCTCCGGCGCTGCTGTCAAAGGCGCCGGAGGCGCCATTTTCCCGGCGGCGCATGGGCGCCGCCATTTTGGCAAGGATCGCCGGCTCCTGGAGCATGCTCCAGGGCCGACGTCATGTTGCAGTGACAGCCGGGAGCCTTGTTAAAGGCTCCCAGCCGGTCTGCAAATTCTCTCTTTTGCAGGCTGGTGTATACAGCCTGCAAAAGAGATGATGCTTTTTTGCAATGCATTAGCATTGTAATGCATTGCATTAGTGATCAGACCCCCTGGGGTTCAACACCCCTAGGGGGTCTAATAAATGCAAAAAAAAAATAAAAAAAAAAGTAAAAAAAAATATAAAAAAAATATAAAAAGTATTAAAAGTTCAAATCACCCCCCTTTCCCTAGAACAAATATAAAAGTAGTTAAAAACTGTGAAACATATACATGTTAGGTATCCCCGCGTCCGAAATCGCCCGCTCTACAAATCTATAAAAATATTTTTCCTGTTCGGTAAACGCCGTAGCAGGAAAAATAGTCAAAAGTGCCAAACCGCCGTTTTTTCACTGTTTTAATTCTGATAAAAATTTGAATAAAAAGTGATCAAAGCAATAACATTTCCCGAAAATGGTAGAACTAAAAAGTACACCCGGCCCCGCAAAAAAAAAGACGCCCTATGCATCCCCGTACACCTATGTATAAAAAAGTTACGGCCGTCGGAATATGGCGACTTTTAGAAAAAAAATATTTTTTAACACCGTTTTGGAATTTTTTTTAGGGGTCAAAATGTAAATAAAACCATATAAATTTGGTATCCCTGGAACCGTACCGAAACACAGAATACAGGGGACATGTCATTTTGGCTGCACAGTGAACGCCGTAAAACCAAAGCCCGTAAGAAAGTCGCAGAAATGCATTTTTTCTTCAAATCCACCCCATTCTGAATTTTTTTCCTGCTTCCCAGTACATTATATAGAATAATTAATGGTGGCATCATGAAGAAAAAATTGTCCCGCAAAAATTAAGACCTCATATGACTCTGGGAGCGGAGAAATAAAAAAGTTATGGGGTTTAGAAGGAGGGGAGTCAAAAACGAAAATCAAAAAATGCCATCGGCGGGAAGGGGTTAAACATCTATATTCTGGACATGTGTGCGTGCACTAAATATCAGGAATGAAAATAGCTCCGAAAATTCATAAAATAGGCTTATTTGATGATGACACCATTTTAATAGTTACAAAGTCAAGTCGATTTCCATAGCAATGGAATTTATAAGAAAATAAGGTGAAGTCTCTTATTACAAACTAAACAAAATAGCATATCTTAAGCCTAGGAGTAAAGCATGCTGTACTCGAGGACCCTCGTAAAAATTCCACTTTCAATGAAACAATTCGCAAATAACATAGTTAGGCATTAAGTTTACTAATCCAACGTCTTATGTGTTAGAGGTTAGCTTTAGAGCACTTTATAGAACAAAATAAAGGAAGAATTACAAAGATGTAAACATCTAGCGATATCATGTCAGAGTGGCAACCATCAAAATGATGATAATACCACACTTAATATTCTTATATAGAAATCTCCCTACGAAACTATTAAAAGATCTTCATGTTCCAGAAGGGAACTATATATGGAACAATAACAAATAAGAGCTGACTATGTATTCCAACCATTAGAAAAAGGAGGTTTAGTTAACCAGTGGCTCAGTATTATAGCGGGTGGATGTTGGATCTGCTCAGGTTTTTGTGGAATAACGTTAGCTCCAAATATTGGGTAATAATAGAAACTTACAGAATTAGAAACTCGAACTTTTAAACTCTATTGTATGCCTTCTCTTTATTTCCTTCCCATATTCCAAGGAGTTATACAAGGAAGCTCTTGAAATTTAGGAACTCTTAATTAAGAAATAATGCTATTAAACATTTCCCTATTGCAAATACCACTACAAATATTAAAAGTAGGCATTCCAAACCTATATATACCAAACTGGATGGCATTAAGAATGAGAAAAATAGGAGACTTGTTTAAAAATTCATTTCAGATTTTATATCAGACCTATGTTATCATCAATAGTGATTTATTAAAATATTTGCAGATGAGACATGCTTTATAAAAATGTCAAATTTCAGCTATTCTCCAACAACACATGTAATGATATATAAGCAAAAATATCAATACAAATGCAAAGGCATAAGATAACTCTATCAAGTACTCAGTTGAGCCTTCCTAAATCTACTTCACCCAGTCTTAAATTGGCTTTAAGACTGAGGCCACACATTGCGGAAAAGTCACTTTTTTTGTTGCAGTTTGCTCTGTTTTTTTGAGCCAAAGTTAAGGAATGAGAATTACAGTCCTATGAAAAAGTTTGGGCACCCCTATTAATCTTAATCATTTTTAGTTCTAAATATTTTGGTGTTTCAGCCATTTCAGTTTGATATATCTAATAACTGATGGACACAGTAATATTTCAGGATTGAAATGAGGTTTATTGTACTAACAGAAAATGCGCAATATGCATTAAACCAAAATTTGACCGGTGCAAAAATATGGGCACCTCAACAGAAAAGTGACATTAATATTTAGTACATCCTCCTTTTGCAAAGATAACAGCCTCTAGTCGCTTCCTGTAGCTTTTAATCAGTTCCTGGATCCTGGATGAAGGTATTTTGGACAAACAATTCAAGTTCAGTTAAGTTAGATGGTCGCCGAGCATGGACAGCCCGCTCTCAAATGATCTGAAAACAAAGATTGTTCAACATAGTTGTTCAGGGGAAGGATACAAAACGTTGTCTCAGAGATTTAACCTGTCAGTTTCCACTGTGAGGAACATAGTAAGGAAATGGAAGACCACAGGGACAGTTCTTGTTAAGCCCAGAAGTGGCAGGCCAAGAAAAATATCAGAAAGGCAGAGAAGAAGAATGGTGAGAACAGTCAAGGACAATCCACAGACCACCTCCAAAGAGCTGCAGCATCATCTTGCTGCAGATGGTGTCACTGTGCATCGGTCAACTATACAGCGCACTTTGCACAAATAGAAGCTGTATGGGAGAGTGATGAGAAAGAAGCCGTTTCTGCACGTACGCCACAAATAGAGTTGCCTGAGGTATGAAAAAGCACATTTGGACAAGGCAGCTTCATTTTGGAAACAAAAATTGAGTTGTTTGGTTATAAAAAAAAGGCGTTATGCATGGCGTCCAAAAAGAAACAGCATTCCAAGAAAAACACATGCTACCCACTGTAAAATTTGGTGGAGGTTCCATCATGCTTTGGGGCTGTGTGGCCAATGCCGGCATCGGGAATCTTGTTAAAGTTGAGAGTCGCATGGATTCCACTCAGTATCAGCAGATTCTTGAGAATAATGTTCAAGAATCAGTGACGAAGTTGAAGTTACGCCGGGGTTGGATATTTCAGCAAGACAATGATCCAAAACACCGCTCCAAATCCTCAGGCATTCATGCAGAGGAACAATTACAATGTTCTGGAATGGCCATCCCAGTCCCCAGACCTGAATATCATTGAACATCTGTGGGATGATTTGAAGCGGGCTGTCCATGCTCGGCGACCATCTAACTTAACTGAACTTGAATTGTTTGTCCAAAATACCTTTATCCAGGATCCAGGAACTGATTAAAAGCTACAGGAAGCGACTAGAGGCTGTTATCTTTGCAAAAGGAGGATCTACTAAATATTAATGTCACTTTTCTGTTGAGGTGCCCATACTTTTGCACCGGTCAAATTTTGGTTTAATGCATATTGCACATTTTCTGTTAGTACAATAAACCTCATTTCAATCCTGAAATATTACTGTGTCCATCAGTTATTAGATATATCAAACTGAAATGGCTGTTGCAAATACCAAAATATTTAGAACTAAAAATGATTAAGATTAATAGGGGTGCCCAAACTTTTTCATAGGACTGTATAATGTTAATTCACCCAAGCACTGTGAAGGTAAGCACTAAAGGGTCCAGTCACCAAGTAGAAAGTGCTCAATGAAATACAATATTTGATTCTTGCAATTCCATTGGACATTTTTATGTTGTTCTTTTTAAAATCTGTCCATACATTAAAAATATACGGGCCCTTGAAGATTATATGTTAACTAGCTCTGATGATACGTGTTGGCAGGAACCTTTTCACATAGAAAAACATAAAGTTACTACCAACTTGGAGAAACAAAGCCAATTTACTTAGAACCTTCCAGGGATGGATAGATTTTAAAAAGAAAAACATCAACTTTTCCCAGGGAATGGCATGTTATTTATCAATTTCTACTTGGCGAAAGTTCCTTTTTAAGGCCTCGTTCACATCTGCATCAGTAATATGTTTGGGGGAGCGCATGGGGACCCCCCCTCCGAACGTGTTACTAAAAGCAGATGTGAACTAAGGGTAAGGCTGAACTATTAGGGAATTATCATCTGCTCTTCTTGGCTACTTTTCTCCTTGTTCTAGTTTTAGCTCAGCTTCTATGAGGGAAGAATTAATAAGTTTCAAGATGTATCAACAATTTAGAAGGTGGATGAAAACTAATATACAGATGAGATTTTGCCTCACACAGGAATATATATAGTAAATATATATAAAGACTTCTCAAATGCATGCTGACATTGTTATATAGAAGAGTGCAGGACTTTTCTCTCTGTATTTTTCAAGTGGAATGGGGGACGGAATTCCCGAACTGTCACCAAACGCAGATGTGAACCTAGCCTGACTGACAAGAATATGCAGTATAAACATAAAACTTACAGCAGAACAAGCATTACTATTAGAGATGAGCGAACAGTGTTCTATCGAACTCATGTTCGATCGGATATTAGGCTGTTCGGCATGTTCGAATCGAATCGAACACCGCGTGGTAAAGTGCGCCATTACTCGATTCCCCTCCCACCTTCCCTGGCGCCTTTTTTGCTCCAATAACAGCGCAGGGTAGGTGGGACAGGAACTACGACACCGGTGACGTTGAGAAAAGTAGGCAAAACCCATTGGCTGCCGAAAACATGTGACCTCTAATTTAAAAGAACAGCGCCGCCCAGGTTCGCGTCATTCTGAGCTTGCAATTCACCGAGGACGGAGGTTTCCGTCCAGCTAGCTAGGGCTTAGATTCTGGGTAGGCAGGGACAGGCTAGGATAGGAAGGAGAAGACAACCACAACAGCTCTTGTAAGAGCTAAATTCCAGGGAGAAGCTTGTCAGTGTAACGTGGCACTGACGGGCTCAATCGCCGCAACCCAGCTTTCCCAGGATCCTGAATGGAATACACTGTCAGTGTATTCCCGTATACCCGATATATACCCCCGATACCCGTTCCAACGGTGTGCCCCCCCACCTTCACCCCAGAAATACCCTGCAAGTCCCCTAGCAATAGAATTGGGGCTATATACACCCACTATTTTTGCTACTGCCATATAGTGCCATTGTCTGACTGGGAATTCAAAGAATATATTGGGGTTACGTGCACCCACAATTTTTACTACTGGTATACAGTGCCAGTTTCTGACTGGGAATTCAAAGAATATATTGGGGTTATAAATACCCTCATTTCTTGCTACTGCCATATAGTGCCAGTTTCTGACTGATAATTCAAAGAATATATTGGGGTTATAAATACCCTCATTTCTTGCTACTGGTATATAGTGCCATTGTCTGACTGGGAATTCAAAGAATATATTGGGGTTACGTGCACCCACAATTTTTGCTACTGGTATATAGTGCCAATTTCTAACTGGGAATTCAAAATGCGCAAGGCTCCCGGAAAGGGACGTGGACGAGGCCGTGGGCGAGGTCGGGGGAATGGTTCTGGGGAGCAAGGTAGCAGTGAAGCCACAGGGCGTCCCGTGCCTACTCCTGTGGGGCAGCAAGCATTGCGCCACTCCACAGTGCCAGGGTTGCTTGCCACATTAACTAAACTGCAGGGTACAAACCTTAGTAGGCCCGAGAACCAGGAACAGGTCTTGCAATGGCTGTCAGAGAACGCTTACAGCACATTGTCCAGCAGCCAGTCAGACTCTGCCTCCTCTCCTCCTATTACCCAACAGTCTTGTCCTCCTTCCTCCCAAAATTCCCAAGCTTCACAGAACAATAACCCCAACTGTCCCTGCTCCCCAGAGCTGTTCTCCGCTCCTTTCATTGTCCCTCAACCTGCCTCTCCACGTCACGATTCCACGAACCTAACAGAGGAGCATCTGTGTCCAGATGCTCAAACACTAGAGTCTCCTCCATCTCCGTTCGATTTGGTGGTGGATGACCAGCAACCCACCCTCATCGACGATGATGTGACGCAGTTGCCGTCAGGGCATCCAGTTGACCGGCGCATTGTGCGGGAGGAGGAGATGAGACAGGAGTTGGAAGAGGAAGTGGTGGATGATGAGGACACTGACCCGACCTGGACAGGGGGGATGTCAAGCGGGGAAAGTAGTGTGGATGTTGAGGCAAGTGCAGCACCAAAAAGGGTAGCTAGAGGCAGAGGCAGAGGTCAGCAGCTTAGGCGAAGCCAGGCCACACCCGGAATCTCCCAAGATGTTCCAGTTCGTACCCAGCCCCGAAAAACTCCCACCTCGAGGGCACGTTTCTCGAAGGTGTGGAGTTTTTTCAAGGAATGCGCCGAGGACAGATATAGTGTTGTCTGCACAATTTGCCTCTCGAAATTGATTAGGGGCTCTGAGAAGAGCAACCTGTCCACCACTTCAATGCGCCGTCATTTGGAATCCAAGCACTGGAATCAGTGGCAGGCAGCAACGGCAGGACAAAGGCCGCCTGCCGTTCACGCCACTGCCACTGCCTCTGCCACTGCCTCTGCCACTGCCACTGCTGACTGTGCTGGCGATGCACTCCAGAGGACGAGCCAGGACACCACTTCATCTGCCTCCGCCACTTTGTTGACTTCTCCCTCATCCTCCCCTGTTCCTGTCTTATCTCCTTCTCCTGCACCATCAAAGGCACCATCAGGCGCTTCTTTACAACAACCCACCATCTCTCAGACATTGGAGCGGCGGCAGAAATACACTGCTAACCACCCACACGCGCAAGCCTTGAACGCCAACATCGCTAAACTGCTGGCCCAGGAGATGTTGGCGTTCCGGCTTGTTGAAACTCCCGCCTTCCTGGACCTGATGGCAACTGCGGCACCTCGCTATGCCGTCCCTAGCCGTCACTACTTCTCCCGGTGTGCCGTCCCCGCCTTGCATCAGCACGTGTCACTCAACATCAGGCGGGCCCTTAGTTCCGCGCTTTGCACAAAGGTCCACTTGACCACCGACGCGTGGACAAGTGCATGCGGACAGGGACGCTACATTTCACTGACGGCACACTGGGTGAATGTAGTTGAGGCTGGGACTGCTTCCCAAACTGGCCCGGTGTACCTCGTCTCCCCGCCTAACATTCCTGGCAGGGACACGAGAAGAACACCCCCCTCCTCCTCCTCCTCTACCGCCTCCTCCTCCGCCACCGCCTCCTCCTCCGCCACCGCCTCCTCCTCCGCTGTTAGATTGACCCCAGCTACGAGTTGGAAACGTTGCAGCACTGGCGTTGGTAGACGTCAGCAGGCTGTGCTGAAGCTGATCAGCTTGGGGGACAGACAGCACACTGCCTCCGAGGTGAGGGATGCCCTCCTCGATGAGACGGCAATATGGTTTGAGCCGCTGCACCTGGGCCCAGGCATGGTCGTTTGTGATAACGGCCGGAACCTGGTAGCAGCTCTGGAGCTTACCGGACTCCAACATGTTCCATGCCTGGCCCACGTCTTCAACCTAGTGGTGCAACGTTTCCTAAAGAGCTACCCCAATGTTCCAGAGCTACTGGTGAAAGTGCGGCGCATGTGCGCCCACTTTCGCAAGTCGACAGTAGCCGCTGCTAGCTTAAAATCTCTCCAGCAACGCCTGCATGTGCCACAACACCGGCTTTTGTGCGACGTCCCCACACGCTGGAACTCAACGTTTCAGATGTTGAATAGAGTGGTTGAGCAGCAGAGACCTTTGATGGAATACCAGCTACAAAACCCTAGGGTGCCACAAAGTCAGCTGCCTCAGTTTCTCATCCATGAGTGGCCATGGATGAGAGACCTTTGTGACATCCTACGGGTGTTTGAGGAGTCCACAAGGAGGGTGAGCTCTGAGGATGCGATGGTGAGCCTTACAATCCCGCTCTTGTGTGTTCTGAGAGAATCCCTGATTGACATCAGGGATAACTCAGATCACACAGAGGAGTCAGGGATAGCATCCGATCCGTCACAGCTGGAGAGTAGGTCCACACATCTGTCCGCTTCATCGCGTTTAATGGAGGAGGAGGAGGAGGAGGAGGAGGAAGAAGAGTTGTCCGATGATGTGATGGTGATACAGGAGGCTTCCGGGCAACTTCAAATCGTCCCATTGTTGCAGCGCGGATGGGTAGACATGGAGGATGAGGAGGAAATGGAGATTGAACTTTCCGGTGGGGCCAGAGGAGTCATGCCAACTAACACTGTGGCAGATATGGCTGAGTTCATGTTGGGGTGCTTTACAACCGACAAGCGTATTGTCAAAATCATGGAGGACAACCAGTACTGGATCTTTGCTATCCTTGACCCCCGGTATAAAAACAACATCTCGTCTTTTATTCCGGTAGAGGGGAGGGCCAATCGCATCAATGCTTGCCACAGGCAATTGGTGCAGAATATGATGGAGATGTTTCCAGCATGTGACGTTGGCGGCAGGGAGGACAGTTCCTCCAGTAGGCGACCAAGTTCTCACCGGTCCACACAAACGAGGGGCACACTGTCTAAGGTCTGGGACACCTTGATGGCACCCCCTCGCCAAAGTGCCACCACAGAGGGTCCTAGTGTCACCAGGCGTGAGAAGTATAGGCGCATGTTGCGGGAATACCTTTCCGACCACAGCCCTGTCCTCTCCGACCCCTCTGCGCCCTACACGTATTGGGTGTCGAAGTTGGACCTGTGGCTTGAACTTGCCCTATATGCCTTGGAGGTGCTGTCCTGTCCTGCCGCCAGCGTCCTATCTGAGAGGGTGTTCAGTGCAGCCGGTGGCATCATCACTGACAAGCGCACCCGTCTGTCAGCTGAGAGTGCCGACCGGCTCACTTTGATAAAAATGAACCACCACTGGATAGAGCCTTCATTTTTGTGCCCACCTGTGTAAAGCACCCCAACATGAAACTCCATGTCTGTACTCAACCTCTCCAATTCCTCCGCATCCTCATACTCATCCACCATAAGCGTTGCACAATTCTGCTAATACTAGGGTCCCTCCAACATGATTTCCCCCAACTCTGCTGGTTAGAGGCTCCCTCCACCCTGATTTCCACCAACTCTGCTGGTTAGAGGCTCCCTCCACCCTGCTTTCCCACAACTCTGCTGGTTAGAGGCTCCCTCCACCATGAATTTGCCCAAACTGGGCTGGTTAGAGGCTCCCTCCACCATGAATTGGTCCAAACTGGGGTTTTTAGAGGCTCCCTCCACCATGAATTTGCCAAAACTGGGCTGTTTAGAGGCTCCCTCCACCATGAATTGGTCCAAATTGGGGTTTTTAGAGGCTCCCTCCACCATGAATTTGCCCAAACTGGGCTGGTTAGAGGCTCCCTCCACCATGAATTGGTCCAAACTGGGCTGGTTAGAGGCTCCCTCCACCATGAATTGGTCCAAATTGGGGTTTTTAGAGGCTCCCTCCACCATGAATTGGTCCAAACTGGGCTGTTTAGAGGCTCCCTCCACCATGAATTGGTCCAAACTGGGGTTTTTAGAGGCTCCCTCCACCATGAATTGGTCCAAACTGGGCTGGTTAGAGGCTCCCTCCACCATGAATTGGTCCAAACTGGGTTTTTTAGAGGCTCCCTCCACCATGAATTGGTCCAAACTGGGGTTTTTAGAGGCTCCCTCCACCATGAATTGGTCCAAACTGGGGTTTTTAGAGGCTCCCTCCACCATGAATTGGTCCAAACTGGGGTTTTTAGAGGCTCCCTCCACCATGAATTGGTCCAAACTGGGGTTTTTAGAGGCTCCCTCCACCATGAATTGGTCCAAACTGGGCTGGTTAGAGGCTCCCTCCACCATGAATTTGCCCAAACTGGGCTGTTTAGAGGCTCCCTCCACCATGAATTGGTCCAAACGGGGGTTTTTAGAGGCTCCCTCCACCATGAATTTGCCCAAACTGGGCTGGTTAGAGGCTCCCTCCACCATGAATTTGCCCAAACTGGGCTGTTTAGAGGCTCCCTCCACCATGAATTGGTCCAAACTGGGCTGTTTAGAGGCTCCCTCCACCATGAATTGGTCCAAACTGGGGTTTTTAGAGGCTCCCTCCACCATGAATTTGCCCAAACTCTGCTGGTTAGAGGCTCAATCCACCCTGATTTTCAAAACAAATGTTGGTGCCAACCTCAACTTACTACAAGGGCCAAATTAACTGCTGGTGACAAGCTCTCCTCACTGCAAGTGCCAAATACACATGTTTCAAGGTGTTTTCCTACTGTCAGAGAGGTGGTATTGAGTGTGTAAAGTGTGTAGTTGTTAGGCTGTGATGTTGGGGTAATAGAGGGTCTTTGGTGTGTTAGATGCCCCCAGACATGCTTCCCCTGCTGTCCCAGTGTCATTCCAGAGGTGTTGGCATCATTTCCTGTGGTGTCATAGTGGACTTGGTGACCCTCCAGACACGGATTTGGGTTTCCCCCTTAACGAGTATATGTTCCCCATAGACTATAATGGGGTTCGAAACCCGTTCGAACACACGAACAGTGAGCGGCTGTTCGATTCGAATTTCGAACCTCGAACATTTTAGTGTTCGCTCATCTCTAATTACTATCTATTCATTTTTACAGATAATTTAAGAACTTAGATAAAACACATTAATCCTTATCACAATAAAAGGGTGTATCAAGTGCTCTCAAAGCAAAATTCTCATAGAGTAAATAACACAGGAACTAAAATATAACTTTTATTTTGAACCTTTTAAAACTCATCGGTATAGACTACACACATGTACGTAAATACACAAGAAATGGTGAAGATAAAAATGGATTGAATTGGATGTCGGCTATTATCCAACACTGCTGTTATCCTTCAGAACCCCAGTAACTGTAGTTTTCACTGCATTACATTCCATATTGGCTCAGCTTTCATCTAACTATCCTCCTGAGGAACCCATCAAGTGGGGGGGAAATGCGTTGAAGGCCATAGTTATATAGAACCTTTTCCTTGCTACATATGCTTACTGGATTGCACTCTTGCATTATTGGCGGTAGTGGTTTTACTAAGCTAACCACACTGCCTCAACGAAGCAAGAACTTTTAATTGTTGTAGTGGGCTATGATTTTTAGCATCTACTATTTTTTATCCAGTATCATGTATGTGATGGAGCGGGTAATTTTTACTTGACCACGCTACTATCTATATCATACTAGTCATCCAGTATGATTTGGTCCGTAGATATCATTTAGTGTGACTCAGTATGTTGCAGTCCTTTGACTTATCTAACAACAAACAGCTAGACTAAGTCTTTAGGTGTCAAGGATGGACAGTCCTTGTTATGAATAGACAGGTACAGTGTTGGCCAAAAGTATTGGCACCCCTGCAATTCTATCAGATAATACTCATTTTCTTCCAGAAAATGATTGCAATCACAAATTCTTTGGTATTAATATCTTCATTCTTCATTTAATTTGTCTTCAATGGAAAACCACAACAAAAAGAATTGTCAAAAAGCCAAATTGGATATAATTCCACTGCCAACATAAAAAAGGGGTGGACAAAAGTATTGGCACTGTTTGAAAAATCATGTGATGCTTCTCTAATTTGTGTAATTAACAGCACCTGTTACTTACCTGAGCATCTAACAGGTGGTGGCAATAACTAAATCACACTTGCAGCCAGTTGAAATGGATTAAAGTTTACTCAGCCTCTGCCCTGTGTCCTTGTGTGCACCACATTGAGCATGGAGGTTCCCTGATGTTTTGGGGTTGCTTTGCTGCCTCTGGCACTGGACTGCTTGACCGTGTACATGGCATTATGAAGTCTGAAGACTACCAACAAATTTTGCAGCATAATGTAAGGCCCAGTGTGAGAAAGCTGGGTCTCCCTCAGAGGTCATGGGTCTTCCAGCAGGACAATGACCCAAAATACACTTCAAAAAGCACTAGAAAGCGGTTTGAGAGAAAGTACTGGAGACTTCTAAAGTGACCAACAATAGTCCAGACCTGAATCCCATAGAACACCTGTGGAGAGATCTCTTGATGGCAGTTTGGAGAAGGCCCCCTTCACATCTCAGGGACCTGGAGCAGTTTGCCAAAGAAGAATGGTCTAAAATTCCAGCAGAGCATTGTAAGAAATTCATTGATAGTTACCGGAAGCGATTGTTCGCAGTTATTTTGTCTAAAGGTTGTGCTACCAAGTATTAGGCTGAGGGGGCCAATACTTTTGTGCGGCCCATTTTTGGAGTTTTGTGTAAAATGATCAATGATTTGACTTTTTTTTTCATTCTCTTTTGTGTTTTTTCATTGCAAGCAAAATAAATGAAGATATTAATACCAAAGAGCTTGTGCTTGCAATCATTTTCTGGAAGAAACTCAGTATTATCTGACAGAATTGCAGGGGTGCCAGTACTTTTGGCCAACACTGTAACTTTTACTGCAGAGCCGATTTTCCATTATATGTAGTGTTTTTGGATTCACACCCGCTGTGATCCTTTATACCTCTTAGCTCATTAATTCTAGAAGCCATAGTCATTACTGACATTTTGGGGGATACCAGTATATGTTGCGCACCATATCTTCAAAGCTTCTACTGGGAGGTTCATGTTAGAGTATAACACATGTACAGATTCACTTTGCACTTATTGACTCCTTTATATGGATCTTGAGTTGACATAGAGGGTCAGGTGACCCACTGTGATCCATATATTAGGCTACAGTTGTGATACCATCACTGCCTGGTTGCGCATCCACTTTTCTACATTTTTATCTTATCCATTTCTTGTGTATCTACGTATATACTGTATGTGTGTAGTCTATACTGATGAGTTTCAATATGTTTAGATTAAAAGTTATATTTTAGTTCCCGTGCTATTTACTCTATGAGAATTAACCTTTATCAGTTTAAAGCTGGTAACCCCTTTTCATGGGTTCACTCAAGAAATCTCCTCACAAAATCATAAATACATATAATTGTTAAACCTAAAGAATGAAGGTAAAATGAAAATAAAACATGTTTTTATCTTGCAAGAGCGCTAAATATACCCATAGAATAAGATGTTAGCTTTACTGCCTTGTGAAAAACACAAAGAGTGTGCGGATACTTGGCCACGTGTGGTCATTACAGGGGTTAGCTGAACAGTTTAGAAGTTGAGTCACCAGTAAAGCACAATTGAAAAACAAACCTGAAAACAGCATTGTGGCCGCAGCAGAGACGGCACTGCAAAAAAACGCTGTGTTTGACATTACGTGCAAAGTGGATGGGATTCTGGATAGTTTCATCCACATTTCTGAAGTTTCCACATGGTGGGACTATTAAAGGATTATCTTATCTTATTTGCACGAAAAAATCAGCAGCGGAAATTCTGTGATTTCAAAAACACAAGCGTTCTTGCATATCGCAGCATGTTTTTATTATACCTACGTAAACTATAGCATTTTCCATATAGGCATAATAGAAGCAGAAACTCTGCAGTGGAAACAACCATGATGCAGTTCCACCGCAGTCAACTTTTTTTGCAGCAATTTGATTTGTGGAGCCTTAGCCCCAGGCTAGGTCCTCACGTTGCAGGAACACACCTGTTTTTGTTGCAGATTTTGTTGCCTTTTTTTTTTTGAGCCAAAGCCAGGAGTGTATTGAGCAGAAGGGAGAAGTATAAGAACTTCCTATATATTTCCTATTGTAGCCACTTGGCTTTGGTTCAAATGATGAAATTATGAAAATCCAATCCAATAGACTACATGGAAAATGTCACTCAACAGTGCTCTCTCCTGACAGCTCTGCACTAAGTCCCCTTACAGTGTCCTGGTACTGATGCATCAGGATATAGGGTAGCACCACCAGAAGTGAAGAGATCTTGGGAGCCAGAACTTTGGTGTATGATCTGAAGTTTTTTATCATGTTCCTAGAGTTTATTATGGGGGAAATGATGTAAAGTCTGAATTTATTTATGGGCCATCTAGGAGTCCAGTTTAATTTAGGATCTGGTGTCTATTAGGGTCGGTGGTCAAAATTTATTTAGGGTCTGATTTGAGGTCTGAATAAATTTGGTTTGGGGACGACTTAGATGACTTTGTTCTTGCATGTTCCAAAGCTTTCTTTATTCAGTTCACAAACTACCCATTTTTCTCCATTTATGATCAGACACATTTTAATTTTTTTTCTGTACATGTCATCTTGAATATGATACTATGTTTTTTTTTTGCTTTTTATTTATGTCAAGTGTTATAGGATATACATATACACAAAAAAGTGCCACTAAGATACTTTTTAAAGCTAAAGCCCCACATAGTAAGCTGTGGGAAATACCATGCCAGAAGCTCATTGCGGTTTTCCTGTAGTGCTTTTCACAGTTTTCCTTCAGACTTTCTGCTTCAATGATACTTATACGGAGAATGCCGATACAATAAATGCGACAGATTTTGAAATCAGAGAAGGACCGCAATGTGTGGATGAGATTAGACAGAATCCCATTCCCTTTGCAGGTACAGTGAAATACCATGGGTTTTGCTGTGGTTTTTCCACTCTGGCAAAATTGCGGCACGTACGTTATGTGGGGCCCCGACCTAAAAATGTTTCCACTCTCTGTTACCAACATTTTTCTATTATAAATACATGAACTGATGTTACTAATCATGCTTGGGGCTAGTTCTTTCTTATCCATTTTGTTTTATGTATTTAATCATTTTCATAAATCATTTCATTTTTTTTTTTTTTTTTTTATTTTGCACATTGTGTCGACCATAAAGGTCATAAAAGACCTTTGGGGGGTATTTCAACATTACATAGTTAAAGCTAAATGAGATATTAGAGGGGTTATCCTAATCATCTAGACTGCTGCTTTAATGCATCAATGTGTTGGAGTAAATTAAAGATTCACATAAGCCATCCTTCAGTTCCTGTGTCAGCTGCCCAGTAATTGTTGCTGTCATTTCAGCAGTGCTGTTGGCTTCTCATGCATTGTTAGCGGAAAAATCACCACTGTAGTCAATAACAGGCCTCAACGGTGCCCTCTACATAAACATCATGTCACTGCTGATGCCAGTCAGTGACATGCTGTGTAGATAGAGGTCATCATTGAAGGCTTTTATTGGTGATCTTGATCAGTGACTTGCCCTCAAATGGAGCATGATAAGACAACAGCACTGCTGAGCAAGCGGATGTGTGAATGGAGGTATATGTTATGTGTTTTTTTTCTAGTCTAACACTAAATGCTGCATTTTACTTTAGTTGACCCTTGTGATACAAAGAAAATCATTGCTATATAATATAATACTCATAGGAATGGACTGTTTAAATGTCATCTAATGGGTTAACTACAGATATCTCTCGGCCAAGCACCCACACATAGGTTCCCTCTACCTGTACACATTACAAAGCATGGAAATAAAAATGATTAGAGATGAGCGAACACTAAAATGTTCGAGGTTCGAAATTCGATTCGAACAGCCGCTCACTGTTCGAGTGTTCGAATGGGTTTCGAACCCCATTATAGTCTATGGGGAACATAAACTCGTTAAGGGGGAAACCCAAATTCGTGTCTGGAGGGTCACCAAGTCCACTATGACACCCCAGGAAATGATACCAACACCCTGGAATGACACTGGGACAGCAGGGGAAGCATGTCTGGGGGCATAAAAGTCACTTTATTTCATGGAAATCCCTGTCAGTTTGCGATTTTCGCAAGCTAACTTTTCCCCATAGAAATGCATTGGCCAGTGCTGATTGGCCAGAGTACGGAACTCGACCAATCAGCGCTGGCTCTGCTGGAGGAGGCGGAGTCTAAGATAGCTCCACACCAGTCTCCATTCAGGTCCGACCTTAGACTCCGCCTCCTCCGGCAGAGCCAGCGCTGATTGGCCGAAGGCTGGCCAATGCATTCCTATGCGAATGCAGACTTAGCAGTGCTGAGTCAGTTTTGCTCAACTACACATCTGATGCACACTCGGCACTGCTACATCAGATGTAGCAATCTGATGTAGCAGAGCCGAGGGTGCACTAGAACCCCTGTGCAAACTCAGTTCACGCTAATAGAATGCATTGGCCAGCGCTGATTGGCCAATGCATTCTATTAGCCCGATGAAGTAGAGCTGAATGTGTGTGCTAAGCACACACATTCAGCACTGCTTCATCAAGCCAATACAATGCATTAGCCAGTGCTGATTGGCCAGAGTACGGAATTCGGCCAATCAGCGCTGGCTCTGCTGGAGGAGGCGGAGTCTAAGATAGCTCCACACCAGTCTCCATTCAGGTCCGACCTTAGACTCCGCCTCCTCCGGCAGAGCCAGCGCTGATTGGCCGAAGGCTGGCCAATGCATTCCTATGCGAATGCAGACTTAGCAGTGCTGAGTCAGTTTTGCTCAACTACACATCTGATGCACACTCGGCACTGCTACATCAGATGTAGCAATCTGATGTAGCAGAGCCGAGGGTGCACTAGAACCCCTGTGCAAACTCAGTTCACGCTAATAGAATGCATTGGCCAGCGCTGATTGGCCAATGCATTCTATTAGCCCGATGAAGTAGAGCTGAATGTGTGTGCTAAGCACACACATTCAGCACTGCTTCATCAAGCCAATACAATGCATTAGCCAGTGCTGATTGGCCAGAGTACGGAATTCGGCCAATCAGCGCTGGCTCTGCTGGAGGAGGCGGAGTCTAAGATAGCTCCACACCAGTCTCCATTCAGGTCCGACCTTAGACTCCGCCTCCTCCGGCAGAGCCAGCGCTGATTGGCCGAAGGCTGGCCAATGCATTCCTATGCGAATGCAGACTTAGCAGTGCTGAGTCAGTTTTGCTCAACTACACATCTGATGCACACTCGGCACTGCTACATCAGATGTAGCAATCTGATGTAGCAGAGCCGAGGGTGCACTAGAACCCCTGTGCAAACTCAGTTCACGCTAATAGAATGCATTGGCCAGCGCTGATTGGCCAATGCATTCTATTAGCCCGATGAAGTAGAGCTGAATGTGTGTGCTAAGCACACACATTCAGCACTGCTTCATCAAGCCAATACAATGCATTAGGCAGTGCTGATTGGCCAGAGTACGGAATTCGGCCAATCAGCGCTGGCTCTGCTGGAGGAGGCGGAGTCTAAGATCGCTCCACACCAGTCTCCATTCAGGTCCGACCTTAGACTCCGCCTCCTCCGGCAGAGCCAGCGCTGATTGGCCGAAGGCTGGCCAATGCATTCCTATGCGAATGCAGACTTAGCAGTGCTGAGTCAGTTTTGCTCAACTACACATCTGATGCACACTCGGCACTGCTACATCAGATGTAGCAATCTGATGTAGCAGAGCCGAGGGTGCACTAGAACCCCTGTGCAAACTCAGTTCACGCTAATAGAATGCATTGGCCAGCGCTGATTGGCCAATGCATTCTATTAGCCCGATGAAGTAGAGCTGAATGTGTGTGCTAAGCACACACATTCAGCACTGCTTCATCAAGCCAATACAATGCATTAGCCAGTGCTGATTGGCCAGAGTACGGAATTCGGCCAATCAGCGCTGGCCAATGCATTCTATTAGCCCGATGAAGTAGAGCTGAATGTGTGTGCTAAGCACACACATTCAGCACTGCTTCATCAAGCCAATACAATGCATTAGCCAGTGCTGATTGGCCAGAGTACGGAATTCGGCCAATCAGCGCTGGCTCTGCTGGAGGAGGCGGAGTCTAAGATCGCTCCACACCAGTCTCCATTCAGGTCCGACCTTAGACTCCGCCTCCTCCGGCAGAGCCAGCGCTGATTGGCCGAAGGCTGGCCAATGCATTCCTATGCGAATGCAGACTTAGCAGTGCTGAGTCAGTTTTGCTCAACTACACATCTGATGCACACTCGGCACTGCTACATCAGATGTAGCAATCTGATGTAGCAGAGCCGAGGGTGCACTAGAACCCCTGTGCAAACTCAGTTCACGCTAATAGAATGCATTGGCCAGCGCTGATTGGCCAATGCATTCTATTAGCCCGATGAAGTAGAGCTGAATGTGTGTGCTAAGCACACACATTCAGCACTGCTTCATCAAGCCAATACAATGCATTAGCCAGTGCTGATTGGCCAGAGTACGGAATTCGGCCAATCAGCGCTGGCCAATGCATTCTATTAGCCCGATGAAGTAGAGCTGAATGTGTGTGCTAAGCACACACATTCAGCACTGCTTCATCAAGCCAATACAATGCATTAGCCAGTGCTGATTGGCCAGAGTACGGAATTCGGCCAATCAGCGCTGGCTCTGCTGGAGGAGGCGGAGTCTAAGGTCGGACCTGAATGGAGACTGGTGTGGAGCGATCTTAGACTCAGCCTCCTCCAGCAGAGCCAGCGCTGATTGGCCGAATTCCGTACTCTGGCCAATCAGCACTGGCTAATGCATTGTATTGGCTTGATGAAGCAGTGCTGAATGTGTGTGCTTAGCACACACATTCAGCTCTACTTCATCGGGCTAATAGAATGCATTGGCCAATCAGCGCTGGCCAATGCATTCTATTAGCGTGAACTGAGTTTGCACAGGGGTTCTAGTGCACCCTCGGCTCTGCTACATCAGATTGCTACATCTGATGTAGCAGTGCCGAGTGTGCATCAGATGTGTAGTTGAGCAAAACTGACTCAGTACTGCTAAGTCTGCATTCGCATAGGAATGCATTGGCCAGCCTTCGGCCAATCAGCGCTGGCTCTGCCGGAGGAGGCGGAGTCTAAGGTCGGACCTGAATGGAGACTGGTGTGGAGCGATCTTAGACTCCGCCTCCTCCAGCAGAGCCAGCGCTGATTGGCCGAATTCCGTACTCTGGCCAATCAGCACTGGCTAATGCATTGTATTGGCTTGATGAAGCAGTGCTGAATGTGTGTGCTTAGCACACACATTCAGCTCTACTTCATCGGGCTAATAGAATGCATTGGCCAATCAGCGCTGGCCAATGCATTCTATTAGCGTGAACTGAGTTTGCACAGGGGTTCTAGTGCACCCTCGGCTCTGCTACATCAGATTGCTACATCTGATGTAGCAGTGCCGAGTGTGCATCAGATGTGTAGTTGAGCAAAACTGACTCAGCACTGCTAAGTCTCTGCATTCGCATAGGAATGCATTGGCCAGCCTTCGGCCAATCAGCGCTGGCTCTGCCGGAGGAGGCGGAGTCTAAGGTCGGACCTGAATGGAGACTGGTGTGGAGCGATCTTAGACTCCGCCTCCTCCAGCAGAGCCAGCGCTGATTGGTCGAGTTCCGTACTCTGGCCAATCAGCGCTGGCCAATGCATTCTATTAGCCCGATGAAGTAGAGCTGAATGTGTGTGCTTAGCACACACATTCAGCTCTACTTCATCAGGCTAATAGAATACATTGGCCAATCAGCGCTGGCCAATGCATTCTATTAGCTTGATGAAGCAGAGTGTGCACAAGGGTTCAAGCGCACCCTCGGCTCTGATGTAGCAGAGCTGAGGGTGCACAAGGGTTCAAGTGCACCCTCGGCTCTCCTACATCAGAGCCGAGGGTGCGCTTGAACCCTTGTGCAGCCTCGGCTCTGCTACATCAGAGCCGAGGGTGCGCTTGAACCCTTGTGCACACTCTGCTTCATCAAGCTAATAGAATGCATTGGCCAGCACTGATTGGCCAGAGTACGGAATTCGGCCAATCAGCACTGGCCAATGCATCCCTATGGGAAAAAGTTTATCTCACAAAAATCACAATTACACACCCGATAGAGCCCCAAAAAGTTATTTTTAATAACATTCCCCCCTAAATAAAGGTTATCCCTAGCTATCCCTGCCTGTACAGCTATCCCTGTCTCATAGTCACAAAGTTCACATTCTCATATGACCCGGATTTGAAATCCACTATTCGTCTAAAATGGAGGTCACCTGATTTCGGCAGCCAATGACTTTTTCCAATTTTTTTCAATGCCCCCAGTGTCGTAGTTCCTGTCCCACCTCCCCTGCGCTGTTATTGGTGCAAAAAAGGCGCCAGGGAAGGTGGGAGGGGAATCGAATTTTGGCGCACTTTACCACGTGGTGTTCGATTCGATTCGAACATGGCGAACACCCTGATATCCGATCGAACATGTGTTCGATAGAACACTGTTCGCTCATCTCTAAAAATGATTTGAAGACATTTATAAGTACCAAAAATGATTGCAACAATATCAATAAAAGTTCATGTTAATCTTCATCTGAAGATACAGCCGAGGCAATATTAGTATCCAATAAGAGGTATCAATGTCTTCTGCAGATATCCGAGTATTGATGTCTTTTATAGAAACAAGCTGTTTCATGTCTCCTGTATCTCCGATAACACCCTTTCCCATATGGACTCTATCAATCCTTCCCATTCTGATTCCTTACAGAGGCTTTCAGAGGTTTTATATATGGCATTCCCTATGTACCATAAACAGAAGGTGAATGCCAAGTCTATGTGTTATTAGCCATATCTTTGGAATGGATGGATGGATTTTAAAAAGAAACACACCAAATTGATCAGGAGAATGGCAAGAATCCAATGATGTAATGTATTTAGCATTTCCTATTTGGTGACAGATCCTCTCTAAGGCTAAGACCCCAAGTAAGTGTCATGCAGCAAAAAAGCGCTGTGGGAAAAACCGCATCGGCAGTGCATCATGGTTAAAAAACAGCAGCGCTTTTCACAGACAACATTAAATTGCATCAACACTTCAGAGGGTGTATACACCAGTATACAAATGGTATTATGCTCCACACAAATAGCAAATCTATGTCCAGACTTCTGCACAACATCAACAAGACATTTTACATTGGATGCTTCATCTGCCTGTCTTCTTTATCGCTTTTATTTCTGCTGGTATAAATAAATATTCAATACGCTATGTATATAATTTAGGAAAGTTGAGATACATTTTGGATCAGTTTGTTCCAAGTATGTTATTAAGCTGCAGCACCATATTAGTCAGATGTAATTCTTAAGCAAGCCTGTATTTCAAAGTGTAACCATGGGAACTTAAATAAAGATAGCTGTACCATAGAAAACAATGATAGGAAAAGGTATTAAAAATCAATTGCATACATACGGCAAAAAAAATTGCAGTGTACATTTCACTGAAAACTGTAAGCACAGTTGTGACTTCTGAAAACCCAAGCCATAAACTGATCAGGACTAGTCTACTAATTCTGTTTGTAGCTTTCTTTGTCTTTATTTACCCTAACTGATCACTGAAACTTCTCATTCACAGAACAGATCCGTTTTAATGGATCCCTCATAGACATGAGTCTGCTGAGGGATCCGTGAAATCATCCCAAGAAATAACATGTTTTATCGTTTCTCAGATCATTGATAAAACATTGGTCATGTGAATAGATACATTAACCTCTTCACGCATTATCACATACATGCACGTGGGAGAATGTGGTTACTTACCGTATCCCCACGTGCATGTAGCTTCTGAGCCCGTGCGATTACCATGGGAGCCAGGCTACCGCTGTAACAGCGGGGATGGTGATAACACCGATGATTGCTGTTTAACTCTTAAAATGCTGCGATCAATAGAGATCACGGCATCTTAGGGGTTTGTCACGGGCGGCATCAGGAGCAGGTGTTAGCTGTATCTGACAGCTAACACCCTGTGCTTAACCCCCCTTCGGAGCTCAGCTCCAATGGGGTTTTTTAACCCCTTGGATGCCACAGTCAAACATGACTGCGGTATCCAAAGGGTTCTGTCAAGTTTGTGACACCTCCCCCCCACCGGCACCCCCCGCGGCGAGATCGGGGGTGCCGGCAACTAGAATTTGCAGTCTGGGCCCCAAGTACCTGGTTAATCCTGCCTGCGATGGAGGAAGTCAACCTATGCACCCCTCAAAGAATTTATCAGGGGGTGTAGTGAGCATTAGTATCGCAGGCAGGAATGCACAGCGGATGGTGAATAGTGAATATGTAAACTGTGGCCCCAAGTACCTGGTTGATCCTTAAAAAATCCTTTAAAAAAGTTAAAAAAAATAAAAAATAAAGTGTGTAAAACAAAATTAATATAGTTACAAAGCCCCCAAAATTCCCTTTTCCTATATAAAATGAACTATATACACCGCGGAAATCCATGTGCCCCCATTCCATCTGTGGGCGCTGTGGCGGCCCTGTCCCCATCCCCCTTCCAGGGGCCCCTGGGTTTACCTGCCCAGGCCCCTGCATTCCCGCATCCCCCACTGGACCGGCAACCTCCTCACTCCCAACACCCCACCCCTCTCCCTTATCAAAGTCCCCTAACTCACTTGTCGTCACAACCCTTCTCCTGCGGCCGAATGACACTGTAGATAGCCCTGAGCTGACATCGGCGACATCCCCGACGGACATGCAGAGTCCAGAGGCCGCAGCCGCCACGGGACAGCAGGCCGAACCGGCGTTCCAGACCGCGGTTCAGGCGACCCCCTGTCCGGCCGCGGCCAAGCACTGCGGTCCTGTGGTAAGCCCACACAGGCAGGGCAGCGTACGCACTTCTCGCTGCCCCAGAGTACAGGCGCTGGTTCAGAACGCTCTGGACCTCTGAGAGCCACCATGTTCTTGTGGACGCCGGCCGATAGCTCCGCCCACATAGAGAAGCGGTACCCATCCAGGTGAGCTGCTGATGGGGCTGGGATGACGTCATACCAGGTCCTACAGCGTCCCAGGTCCTGCAGCAAATTCAAAAGTGAAAAGCACCGGTCACGGGAGTGAATTGCGGTGGTGTACGGGAATTCCATGTAGCCTATCGTTCAAGCCGGGACCCAAGGTATGTATGTGTGCAATTTCAGCCAAATCCGTTCGTCCGTCTAGTTATCATTGCGTCCCCTTTCCAACCCCCCTTCCCCCCCTTCCCCTGACCCCTTTGCACCCACCCCCGCAACCCCGGCCTCGGCCTCCTCCCCTGCCTGGGGTTAGGAGCTCGGCCCAAGAGGGCAACAGGGAGTTTGTGGCTTGCTATGCTAAAAAGTGTGTGGGATTGCAGAGCTGGTAGTATGAGTTCTGGATTTGTGGGGGTCCTGGCAAAAACTTATGTCTGCGATTGTGACGAAAAGTAGCCTATCGTTCAATCCTGCCTAGGAACTATGTTTGTTGAAAATTTGAGCCAAATCGGTTGAGTGGTTTTTGCGTGATTAAGGAACAAACATCCAAACATCTAAACATCCTAGTAGGATTCATAAAAATACCAGAAGAAAACACTATACCCAGGGCAAAAAAATACGCCACAAACTTCAGAATCATGGTTTTGGTTGTATGTATCAGGACTTAATAAAAAAACAAAGCAATCTTAGAAGCTCATAATATCAAGTAAATAATTTTGGATGAACCACACAGAGGCAAAAGGGAAAATCCATATCTGAAAAGAATAAATGCATCCCATGCATTAAGGGCTAGTTCACACGTGAACTGCCCGCGCAGGTTTTGACACCGAGAGAGCCGCGTCTCTCTCTGGTCAAAACCCGCCTGCTGCAACCATCGCGGTCGCGGCTTTCCCCTCCGCTGTCGGCTCAAATGAATGAGCCGACATAGGAGGGTGCTGCCGGGGGCGGAAGCCGCGCGGCTTCCGCCTGAAGAAAGGACATGTCACTTCTTTTCTCCGCTAGCAGCAGCCTGCCGCTAGCAGAAAAAAGAAGCCTGGCGGTCTGCATAGACCACCATTGTAAAGGGGAGGTTTTTGACGCGAAATCCGCTGTCAAAAACCTCCCCTGTGCTCACGTGTGAACGAGCCCTAATAGTTTCCCCAAACGCCTTAGTTGCAATAATTTAAAGTACATACTCGAGTATAAGCTGCATTTTTCAGCACAGTTTTTTGGGAAGGGGGGGGGGGGGGGGGGGTTTATGACCAGCCGCAATAATAATGTATAGAATCTCCCATAAAATAGTGAAAAAAAAAGCTTAAAAAAATATAAAGAAATAAAGTAAATGAAATTTCTAAATCACTCCTTTCCCTAGAATATATATAAAAGTTGAAAATTACTGTGAAACACATACACATTAGGTATCCCTGTGTTAATAGGAGCACTGCAGATACCCTATATTCAGCCAGGCTGAATTCCAAGTGGGGGGAAAAAAAAAAAAACAGTTCACAAGCTCAGGGAAGGGGCAGACAGACAACCAAAACACCCCCTCCCCTTCCCCAGCATCCAACAACTACTGCACTCAAAAACTCCGACCATTTTAATTTTTGAAATTTTCCAGTAGCTGCTACATTCCCCCCTTGGCTTATACTGGAGTCAATAAGTTTTCCCAATTTATTGTGGTAAAATTAGGGGCCTCGGCTTATACTCGGGTCGGCTTATACTCGAGTATATACAGTAATAGTTTTATATATGACAAACACCTCATAGCAACTGTCGAGCACAGTGGTGAAGGGGTCATGGTTTGGGCTTTATTTTTTTTCTAACCTCAGGACCTGAACACCTTACAGCCATTCAGTTGACCAAGAACTCCTCTGTATACTAAAGAGTTCTAAAGTCAAATGTGAGGCCATATATCCAACTGTAAGCTGAGCTGAACCTTCTTAAGCACAATAGCAAATATACAACATATCAGAAAAGAAACAAGGTGTTGAAAATGGCCATATGGTAGTCTCGGAAGTCTAGACCTCAATCCAATCGAATTGTTGTGGTAGGAACTTAAAGGGTACCTGTCACCAGGAAAGTGCAGTGCAGTCTGTTGTCAGCATGTTATAAAACAGGGAGAGCTGAGCAAATTGTGATATATTGTTGTTTTTGGGAATAGATTCAGTATAACTTTTCATTTATTCATTGAAATCTCTGTTCTTTATAGAGTCAAGACGGCAGTCCTATCAGAGATTGACACCCTCCACTCTATGACTGAGGATACTGAGATTGCTGTCAATCACTGATAACCTTGCTGTCATTTCTTTTTTTTTTTTAAACATATAGACTGTCTCCTGTCATTCTTTGCAAGCAAGCTATATTTGTTCAGTCTTTCTCTAAGTATTGCCTGGTTCAGTCTTGCGTGATCGCATTGCGGTTCTTTCTGCAGCGCTTTGAAGAGAAAATTCACAGCGTTTTCCTCTGCGGACTTTCTCTTCCCATTATATCTATGGGAAAGGCGACGGCGTTTCCGTAGATATAATTGACATGCTGCGATTTGCAAAGCCGCAACTGCTTTTTTTCCCGCAAAGTGGGCATTCACATGAATCCCATCCCCTTTGCTTGCACTGTAAAACGGCGCGATTTTTCCCGCAGCGTCTCCACCGCAGGCAAATCGCGGCGTTTACGTCCCGTGGCACCTCGGCCTTACTGCAGAATTATGGCCTTTAAATTGTTTGGAAATGGCTTTAAAGCCTTTTCAGTTTCCTGAATAGCAACAGTTGCTTCTCTAAGATTATTCCTGATGTCTTTCCTCCTTGGCATTGTCTTAACATTTGAATACACTAAACACAATGCACAGCCAAACTCAGTGATCTTTGTATAAGTAGAGGCTTCACAACTGCACGAATACGTCCTCCGGGCCAGGACACACAAGCAAAAAATCAAGTAGAAAAAAATGTATCCAGCACGATGCAATAGAAGTCTCTAAAATGTAACTTTTATTATAAAATCAAAAATAGTCCATAAAAATCTGCTCACAACATGACATAAAGCATAAAATGAAAATCCGGACTAAACAAGACATGATGATCCGCTGACGCGTTTCGGGGGAGTACCCCTTAGTCATCGCATCAGCGGATCATCATGTCATGTTGAGAGTCTTGTTTAGTCTGGTATGTCTCTGGATTTTCATTTTATGCTTTATGTTGTGTTGTGAGCAGATTTTTATGGACTATTTTTGATGTCATAATAAAAGTTACATTTTAGAGACTTCTATTGCATCGTGCTGGATACATTTTTTCCACTTGATTTTTTGATTGTCTTAACATTTTCCTGAATGCTCCATACCAGCAAACATACAAAACTTTTTTTTTTTTGCTTTTTTGTTATATTAACACTAGGGTTCTAGATATTTTGGTATGTTGCAGCCTTTAATTTTCCTCTTAATAGCAGTAAATAACAGTTCTATTGTTGTTTGTAGGTACTAAATAGATTACTAGATAGATAAATAAATAGATAGATAGATAGATAGATAGATAGATAGATAGATAGATAGATAGCACCGGTAGATATTATTATTGATGTACACTTGTGGAGAAAAAAAAGATATGGCCCAGACATCCCAATCTTGGTCGAATGCTTTTAAGAAAAATCTACAAAAATCAAAATGCGTTTCTTAGTATACATATTGATCACTTCTTGGTGATCTCTGTATAGTGGGTCCCTACTCTACTGGGTTTGGAGCTGCGCAGTGACCACCCCCAGCGTAAAGCAGTGCCCACAGGGGGAGCGACACTATGGTTCAGGAACACTCTTGCCACCAGACCAATCCACCAGGCTCTGGGCCACACCACATCACAGGAGCCTCAGACACCATGCAGCACCGCACCATGTGAACACATCTCCAAAAATTCACCTTGATGTAGGTCCTTGTTGTAATTTCTCATGTGTTATGCATCTGAGGTTGTATTTACCTAAATTTAACACCTTCTAAGGACCTTCTACATCCTAATACATGAAAACATGGAATTCAAAGAGGTTATACTTTGTTTTTCTCACGACTGTACAGTATGTGCTTTATCGTTACTGCAGCTTGTTGCTGTGAAGATTTATTTGGTGACTATTTACACAATGTACTATGAATGTAATAAGTAGGAACTTATTAAATAGTTTGTTCTACCTTTAGGAAAACAAGATAATAGCAAACTGGAGAGGTAATTGTGTTTAGTTGAGGCACACAAGTTTCTGAAGTAGTTTCCCGCAATTATAAAATTGACTCATCCTTGTTTTGCAAGAGATTACTGGTATATATGCGGAGTTGTAACATGGGAGGTGTTATTGGTCATATATAATATATCATCAGTCTTAAAGATCAGTGTTTCTGATGGGCTGTCTTCTAGGGATGAAATCAAAATGCTTAATACAGGCACTGAAAAATGGAAGCAATACATATAAAATACTGATGTCATACTGATGCAATATGCAGCACAGACATACGCATCTGTATTTTAATCATTCTCCATTCACCTCACTAAGCTGATCAGCTGTGGTGCCAGAAGTTGCATTCCCAACAATCTGACATTGATGACCTATCCTAAAAATCGCCATCAATATTCCTGGAAAGCCCTATTTATTTATTTACAATTATTATTATTTCTTACACTTATGCTTATAACATAAGGCTGCATCACTGTAAAGACTGTGAATCTGTGGAATAGCCTACCCCAGGAGCTGGTCACAGAAGTTACAGCTTCAAAAAAGGCCTTTTTAGAGAACAATAGCACTTATGGAAGTGCACAGAATACTTATTGCCTTAAGCCATGCCCTTTTCCATCCCCTGGTTGAACTAGATTGACATATGTCTTCTTTCAACCATACTAACTATGGAACTATGTAAGCCATTACAAGCCATAATGTTCAGCCTTCCTCTTCTAGTAGGTCACCTCTAAGCACATATTTAATTTGACTTTTGTAAAACATGTATTACAAGTTTTGATGACATGGATAAAATTGAAGAGCCGAGGGACTGATATCCAGCTATCCGAATAGCTAGAGACAGATTCGAGCTGTGCCAAGAGAAGTGACCTGAGACAGAACAGTTATTGCACTGTACTATATGATATTTCTAACTAATATATGTGAAAAAAGTGTTTGGGAAATGTCCAAATACAGTTACTTGCAAAAACTGAACTGATTTAACTACACTGCCGCAGTTCCTTACTAGCTCTGAATACACATAGAAAACAAGTAAATCACATCAACTAAGCAATGTTGAAATAGCTGTTTTTAATCTGTCATTAGCTATGTAATCTGTTTAGTGCACCAGCAATATATGCTAGTCATGTTTTATATGCAGGATATTCAAACCTCAGATATAATATTGTGTCAAGTTTTAAGTTGACCACATCCGCACCAACATCCTGGATTACAATTTGATTCATTTCCTCATAGATGACAACAAATATGATATAATTTGCATATCTTAAACTAAGGTTACACCCAGGGCTGCATTGTTCACGCTGCCTAACATTGAATAAGCCCCTATTTAGTTAATAGAGGTACATTCGTCTATCTACCTATGTGGGTGGGTGAAATAAATATTGAACACGTTATCAATTTTCTAAGTAAATATATTTGTAAAGGTGCTATTGACATGATATTTTCACCAGATGTCGGTAACAACTCATCCACACGGGTAAAAAAAATAATACCGTAGATGTGCATAAGATGTGTCAAAATGAGAAATTGAGGTTGAGGGCAATACTTATTGTTTTCTTTGAAACAATTGTACCTTTTGATTCCAGGTCTTTCTGTAGCACTTCACAGGTGGTCCTTGGCTCTTGGACAACTTTTCTAATAATTGATAATTCTTTTCTCTCCTCTGCTTGCAATCTAGGGAGACGCACCTGGTCATGGTCAGTGTATGGTGACATGATGTTCTTTCCACTTCCGGATTATGTCTCCAGTAGTTAGGAAATTCTTCTGTAGCCAATGCCATCAGTATGTTTGGCAACAATAAGGTTGTGAAGTTCTTGAGACAGCTCACTGGTTTTACCCATCATGAGATGTTTCTTCTGTGGCACCTTAGTAATGAGACTCCTTCTTATAGGCTGTCAGGTGAACCAGGTGACAGGATTGCTTTCTAATTCCTGATAGATTTCAGCTGGTGTCATACCTTTCCATGGCTTCTTGCACCTCTCATTTTTCAAGTGTTCAATACTTTTTCCCTCTATCATTTCTCATTATTACACATAACTTAATTTATGGACATCTATGGTATGAAGAATATCACCTGGCAAAGCTGCTTGCCACACCTGCAAACACTCTTCTTACTCATGCTTCCACTCATGCTCGGCTCATTCCGAACCGTACACACGAGCGCTTCCCATTCACTTCAATGGGAGCGCTCGTAGAGAAAAAAGCAGCCCATTCATTTCAATGGGGAGCACTCGTATGCCGGCTCCCGTTGAAATGAATGGATCTGCTTTATACGCCGCTGATTCTGAACGTGTTTTAACATAATAAGTCAGCGTATCCGTAGTGTGAATGCACCCTAATATCAGACTCTACATTACCTCTACAGGGTTCTGATCAGGTGTTAATAGTCCAAACAACATGCTCCAGTACTTTAGATGTAGATCAGAAACCACTTTGCCTTCCGACACCAGTTTTAACCAAGCTTCTTCATCATCATCATCATCATCATCACCATCCTACTGAGATGGAGCCACTAAAGGAAACCTTGCCTTCCAAGGCATATTCTGGAGCTGTGACTGAGCCAAATCTAAACACAGAGTCCTTTGGAACTGAACAAGATTCACCAGCAGTGTTTTTGGCCCTTGAGGTTAGTTGAGCCTTGCACCAACAGTGTTTTTGGCCCTTGAGGTTAGTTGAGCCTTGCACCAGCAGTGTTTTTGGCCCTTGAGGTTAGTTGAGCCTTGCACCAGCAGTGTTTTTGGCCCTTGGAGTGAGCAGGGCCTTGCACCAGCAGTGTTTTTGGCCCTTGGAGTGAGCAGAGCCTTGCACCAGCAGTGTTTTTGGCCCTTGAGGTTAGTTGAGCCTTGCACCAGCAGTGTTTTTGGCCCTTGGAATGAGTAGAGCCTTGCACCAGCAGTGTTTTTGGCCCTTGGGGTTAGTTGAGCCTTGCACCAGCAGTGTTTTTGGCCCTTGAGGTTGGTTGAGTCTTGCACCAGCAGTGTTTTTGGCCCTTGGAGTGAGTAGAGCCTTGCAGCAGCAGTGTTTTTGACCCTTGAGGTGAGTTGAGCCTTTTAGCAGCAGTATTTTTTGACCTTCAGGTGAGTTGAGCTATTCACCAGCAGTGTTTTATTTTTTGCCCCTTGGGGTGACTAGAGCCTTGTAGCAGCAGTGTTTTTGGCCCTTGAGGTTATTTGAGCCTTGCACCAGCAGTGTTTTTGGCCCTTGGGGTTAGTTGAGCCTTGCACCAGCAGTGTTTTTGGCCCTTGAGGTGAGTTGAGCCTTGCACCAGCAGTGTTTTTGGCCCTTGGAGTGAGTAGAGTATTGCACCAGCAGTGTTTTGGCCCTTGAGGTGAGTTGAGCCTTGTAGCAGCAGTATTTTTTGACCTTCAGGTGAGTTAAGCTATTCACCAGCAGTGTTTTATTTTTTGGCACTTGGGGTGACTAGAGCCTTGTAGCAGCAGTGTTTTATTTTTTTGGCCCTTGGGGTGACTAGAGCCATGCAGAAGCAGTGTTTTATTTTTTGCCCTTGGGGTGACTAGAGCCTTGTAGCAGCAGTGTTTTATTTTCTGGCCCTTGGGGTTACCCCTAAAAAATTAGATTTCAGGACCTTGGGGGTGAGCCCTAAAACATTAATTTTCAGGCCCTTAAGGGGAGCCCTAAAAAATTATTCTGCAGGCCCTTGGGCTGGAGCCCTAAAAAATTGCTTTATAGGCCCTTGGGGGGTATCCATGAAAAATTAATTAAAGTAAAAAAATAAAATAAAGTTTTTTAGGAATTACATTAGGGTGAAGGGGCTGGGGTTGGAGGAGGAGGAGGAGGATGATGATAATGAGGGAATTGGGTGCTGGTAGCCTCTCTACAGTACCTGGACTGTGGATTGGATACCCAGCTGGATATCCACGTCCTCGCCCACGTCCCCTGCTGCTACTGGCGACGGGCACTGCTGGCAGCTCCTCTCCAGTACCTGGACTATGGACTGGATACCCAGCTGGATATCCACATCCTCGCCCATGTCCTATGCTGCTACTGATTAGATTTTCTTAAGAATTGAAATTTGAGGGGGAATTTATAAATCCCTTCACAATAGGGTTTTAGTTTTTTTAAATAGGGTTTTATGACTTTTTGGGCTTATTTTTACAAAAAAAAGTGTGACTGTTTGCATATTCACACCACTCACTCTACTTGTAAAAAATGGATGGGAAAGTGAATGTGATTATGCTGTTAAGCCGTTGGACACCAGATTTATCAAATGCAACTATTTCAAGGGTCACAAAAATTAGAAGGTAGAAGTTGTAACTGGTTCTGTTCCTGTATTACCCTTTGTGAGAAGGTGACAGGCAGAGTGCCGGAGTCCAGATATATCAGCCCCAGGTTTCTGACATATGTGTGGTCCAGGGCCGATCTGGAGTAGGTCTCAGCCCAGGTGTAGGTACTGGGCTCATTACTGGGCTAGAAAAGGCTGCAGCTCTTGCATTGCAGGGCAGTTCCATGAGGTGAAAGGAGGTGTGTGGTTCTGTCCTGTAACCCTGAGTATGGAGAGACTATATTGCTCCTGTTTTGTTTGTGTGGCTGGAAGTAAGGCACACGTATAATAGGTTATCAGTTCTGTTTAGTTAGTCGCTCAGACGAGCAGATATTTATTTATTTATTTATTTGCCTGAAGTTAAGGCTGTATTTTGTTTTGCTCATTTTGTGCCTGAAGTCAAGGTTTATTTATTTTCCTGTTTTTTTCTAAATAAACCCGTTTGCTGCATATTTTGTGTTCCTGTCTTGAAGGGGTCTGCACCAATACTTCTACCGATCTAACTTCCCACACCTAGAAAAGAATCATCTGAGGATCACAATTCACCTATAGGACCCCTTTTCTCATTATTGCAGTCAGGTAAAGGAGGATTGTGCAGAACAGTGGACAGTCCACAGGTTGTCCAGCAATGCTGGACTTCTAGGAGAAAGAACAAACACAAACCAAAACAAGGTAGAAACGCCTATAACTGTCCAGTATATGGCTGATGTTAATAGCCTGGATAGTGTCACACTATCCTATCACTGACCTTTGTTGACAATGTCCCAGTTTTCACAGCAGTGCTGACAAGTGAGCCTCAGGATACACAGGAAATATCAGCCTATTGTGTGTGTGCTACAGTGGTCGATATAAAACTGACATGTTTCAGGATTCTTTTTCCATGGATATAATCATAAAAAACCCTCTGAAATGATATGTGATTTTCTGATGATAAAACTTCCTTTAATTGTTGGAATTTAATAGTCACTCTCAAGTATTTGATTGTCATTTTTAACAAGCTGTTATATAAACTATGTCAAGACACCTCAGACTGCTATTAATGAATATGTATAAGTTCAGAAAAAAACCTTACAAACGAATCATTCCTTTTCACACTCTGCTTAATGTGAAGTAAAATAGAGCTTTTGTTAACTAGAAAGCTAAGTAAATATTGTGAGAAATGATATGTTATTGAGATTTACAGATCTGAAATTATGCTTTGTGGAGGTCTAGTATGATTTACTGTGTGCAACTGTCTGGCAAAACACGACATATTGTTACGGATGGTAGAGGCTAATCTATGCCCAATTGGTTTATCTACAGCAGGGGCGGATCCAGAGAAACTGCCAGGCGTGGCCCGGACCCAGCGCCGCACCTCTAATGGGGGCGGCATCCCGGGCGATTTATTATTTCTTTTTTTTTTTTTCTTTGAACCAGCGCAGGAGAGCTGCCGCTCTCCGTGCGCTGGTTCAGACGTCTACGTATCAGCGTCATCACACCACCTACGCTGATACGTCTGATGTCTGCAGAGAGAAGAGACTCGAAGAGACAGCGGGAGCAGCAGCAGCGCGATCGGTAAGTATAATAACATTTTTTTTTGTTTTATTTACCAACCTCCCCGGACCTGATCACTGCCGCCCCCGCTTCCCCTTGTACTATAGGCCGCGGAGGTCGGCAGTGAATAGGCCCGGGCCAGGCCACGATCCCACTGCCGCTATTATTATACTCGGGGGTCTTTTCAGACCCTCTGAGTATAATAATCGGAGCCCCAAGGGAGGTGAGGGAACATAATAAACAATGTTACTACCTCTTCGGGATCCAATGTTAATCCTAGCTGGCTTCCGGCCCAAATGGTAATGCCCAGACGTCACGTGGTCTGGTATATTACCATATAGGCCCAAAGCCTGTGCTAACAGTACCATATAGGCCCAAAGCCTGTGCTAACAGTACCATATAGGCCCAAAGCCTGTGCTAACAGTACCATATAGGCCCAAAGCCTGTGCTAACAGTACCATATAGGCCCGAAGTCTGCTAGGATTAAAGGGATTCTACCACTAAAGCAACATTTTTTCTAATTACCACGTCGGAATAGTCTTAAGAAAGGCTATTCGTCTCTTACCTTTAGACGTGGTCTCCACGGCGCCCTTCCTTAGAAATACCGGTTTTAACCGGTATGCAAATGAGTTCTCCGCACCAATGAGGGCGGGCCCCAGCGCACAAACGGCGATGGGAGTGTCCCCACTGCTGCCAGAGAGCTCACTCCAGCGCCGCCTCCATCTTCAGCTGCAAAAAAAAGCTGCGGAAAAAAAGCTAGCAGAACCCATTGAAATCAATGGGATCTTGTTCTAGTTCTTGCTCCTGTCCAGCATTTATTGTGGCACTGTGACCTCTTGACCTCTAGCCTATTTCATATGACACTTCTGGTTTCCCTATTATTGGTGGGTAAGTAATTTTCTATTGATCAGAACTTATATATGTCTTTGAGGCCCACAAGCATCTCTAACAGATGAAAGCAAGAATCTTCTGATTAACTTTAGAAGAAGGTAGGCAAAATAAGGGCCCCTGAATTGTATCTGTGGACTAAATGGTAAAGACGCTTTAAAACTTTGAAATAAATAAGATGTTTATCTCCAGTGTTAACTACACGTGCTACTTTTTTCCCCACAAGTTAGTAGCAACGTAAGTAACAGGTCTCATGAAGAATTCACACAGCATGACACAGAGGACAGAAATACACCTAGTATCAAACAGCAGGATTCTTTGTGAACACTTACGTCATTTACTGCCAGGAATCAATAGTGATGAGGTGCTTTATAAATAGAATAGACTCATAGAAACACAAAAGGGGATATTATGCTGAAGAAGATCAGTGGAAGGCTAAATATATTCCCCTTATTTATGTGCAAAATAACTTTCCAGAACATTTTTGCTTTGAATATTAAAATCTGGATTCGACTTATAATTAGGTTTTCGTATCTGTGCAACATAATAAAAACGAGACCCAGTAATTCAGCCAAAGCCTGGAGTAGAGACCTCCATCCTACTCACAACGGCTGTCAAGACTAATTGAGGTCCAGATTTATGTGCATTAGGTAAATGTAGGGTATTCAGAATTTTAGCTTATGCAACAGAGTTTCACAAAAAAAAAAAAAAAAAAAAATTGGCAATTTTTTTTTAGCATGGGGCATGACTATTTCATTGGTTGGATGTCCAACCCCTGGAAATCTGGCTGATCAACAGAGTGAATGGGGCTGTATTGTACTATGCATGTATGGACACACTGCCTATAGACAGATAGGGCTAAGGTGAGCACTGCAGCCCTTTTACTGCAGGTCAAATCCCCACCCATCAATCATTTTAAGGAGTCGTGTGAGGGTTTTTACAATAGACATGTCTTGTATAAGGAACATACAGGGAACATGTTCACAAAGAAATACAGGGTGGCCATAATATAACCTGAGGTGTTTGGAGACGTGTGCAGACTGACCCAATGGACGGAATTGACTGAAAATTTGTATGTGTGCTAATCAAGGCATGGGGAAACGGACGGCATAAAAAAAAAACAAAACTAAAAATCATCACCAACTGCTTCCTCGTGACAATGACACTCGCATGACATTTGCATTAATGTTTCTGGCCAGAGTGGAAGTGGATACCAATTGGCCATGGAATATCCTGTGGAGCGATGAAGCGCATTTTTACCTGAATGGAACAGTCAACACACAGAACTGTTGCATACGGGTCACCGAACACCCGCGTGCGCTCGAGGGGGTTTCCGCTGCATTCACCCAAGGTGACTGTTTGGTGTGGGTTCACCTCATCATTCATGATCGGACCGTTCTTTTTCGAAGATTTGGGCCCAACTGGGGTTGCCACCTGTTCCGTCACAGCAGCGAGGTACTGGACAATGCTGGAAACAGTGGTCGTTCCCCAACTCCAACAGCGGCAGTGTCTGCAGACGATCACCTTCAAGCATGATGGAGCCCCTCCTCACATCGCAAATCCTGTGAAGAACGCTCTTCATGCACATTTTCCCGATGACAGGATTTTGAGCCACTCATTCCCTACAGCGTGGCCACTGCGCTCTCCGGATCTCACTCCTTGTGATTATCGGGGAATGTCAAAACCCTGCCTGACCTCAAATACCGCATCATGTTGGAAGTGCGCAGAATCTCACCAGAGACGTTACACGCAAGCGTCGAGCACGTTCTGCATGGGATGACCATGCTCACCATGCATGATGGCGACCACATTGAACAGTCATGCTAGTTGGTGGTCCAAATGGGACATCCCCAAGTATTGACAGACGGGTTTTGCGCCGTGCGCTCACTGTACAGCGCCACATTATCCCCTGGTGGGTAGTTTCCGTATAAAATTTTTTTTTTTAATTTTTTTTCATGCCGTCCATTTCCCCATGCCTTGATTAGCACACATGCAAATTTTCAGGCAATTCCATCCTATTGGGTCAGCCTGCACACGACTCCAAACACCTGAGGTTATATTATGGCCACCCTGTATATAGCAGCCAAAACGTTCATCGATGGCATAGTCAGCATATCAGTAGATACATAAATCTTATAGTAATAATAGTGGACAGGAAATACAACACAAAATATTATCAAAAGAACAAATAAAATAGTGGTGGTGAAGCAAGACAGACCCTTTCAGAAATATACAGTGGGGCAAAAAAGTATTTAGTCAGTCACCAATAGTGCAAGTTCCACCACTTAAAAAGATGAGAGGCATCTGTAATTTACATCATAGGTAGACCTCAACTATGAGAGACAAAATGAGAAAACAAATCCAGAAAATCACATTGATTTTGTAAGAATTTTTTTTTCAAATTATGGTGGAAAATAAGTATTTGGTGACCTACAAACAATCAAGATTTCTGGCTCTCACAGACCTGTAACTTCTTCTTTAAGAGTCTCCTCTTTCCTCCACTTATTACCTGTAGTAATGGCACCTGTTTAAACTTGTTATCAGTATAAAAAGACAACTGTGCACACCCTCAAACCGTCAGACTCCAAACTCCACTATGGTGAAGACCAAAGAGCTGTCAAAGGACACCAGAAACAAAATTGTAGCCCTGCACCAGGCTGGGAAGACTGAATCTGCAATAGGCAACCAGCTTGGATTGAAGAAATCAACTGTGGGAGCAATAATTAGAAAATGGAAGACATACAAGACCACTGATAATCTCCCTCAATCTGGGGCTCCATGCAAAATCTCACCCCGTGGGGTCAAAATGATCACAAGAACGGTGAGCAAAAATCCCAGAACCACGCGGGGGACCTAGTGAATGAACTGCAGAGAGCTGGGACCAATGTAACAAAGGCTACCATCAGTAACACACTACGCCGCCAGGGACTCAGATCCTGCAGTGCCAGACGTGTCCCACTGCTTAAGCCAGTACATGTCCGGGCCCGTCTGAAGTTTGCTAGAGAGCATTTGGATGATCCAGAAGAGTATTGGGAGAATGTCCTATGGTCTGATGAAACCAAACTGGAACTGTTTGGTAGAAACACAACCTTTCGTGTTTGGAGGAAAAAGAATACTGAGTTGCATCCATCAAACACCATACCTACTGTAAAGCATGGGGGTGGAAACATCATGCTTTGGGGCTGTTTCTCTGCAAAGGGGCCAGGATGACTGATCCGGGTACATGAAAGAATGAATGGGGCCATGTATCGTGAGATTTTGAGTGCAAACCTCCTTCCATCAGCAAGGGCATTGAAGATGAAACGTGGCTGGGTCTTTCAACATGACAATGATCCAAAGCACACCGCCAGGGCAACGAAGGAGTGGCTTTGTAAGAAGCATTTCAAGGTCCTGGAGTGGCCTAGCCAGTCTCCAGATCTCAACCCTATAGAAAACCTTTGGAGGGAGTTGAAAGTCTGTGTTGCCAAGCGACAGCCCCAAAACATCACTGCTCTAGAGGAGATCTGCATGGAGGAATGGGCCAACATACCAACAACAGTGTGTGCCAACCTTGTGAAGACTTACAGAAAACGTTTGACCTCTGATTACAAAATCAGACAATGTGATTTTCTGGATTTGTTTTCTCATTTTGTCTCTCATAGTTGAGGTCTACCTATGATGTAAATTACAGACGCCTCTCATCTTTTTAAGTGGTGGAACTTGCACTATTGGTGACTGACTAAATACTTTTTTGCCCCACTGTATATAAATAGGTGGATTGCATTAAATGATGTTATAAACTGATAGAATATTTATGTGGAAGCAAACAGATGTGTAGTAAATAGGTTCAGTGGCCCATTTATTTAGAAAAGTGGGCTTTTAACCCTTTGATGTACCAAAGTGGAGTTCATCCTGGAAATGTACGAAGACTCTCTTAAGTATTTCCAATATGTTTAAAGCTTCGGCTGTTTTCTACTTTGTTGCTATGAGGAATCTAGTAGGTATAAGCATATGTCCAACTGGCCATCTAAATTTTGTAGGAATAACACTAAAGTGTATAATATGCTAGAAAGGTATCTGGCTTAAAGGGGTTATCCATTTTTAGTCCAATATTGAGGAACAAATGTTACTGTTTGTGTAATAAAAAGTTATTCCTCAGTTTTTCAATATTTGGTATTCATTGTGCTTACTTCCAGTGGATAAACATCCATGGTCAAGTTATATACAGTCCATGGTCATTTGATGGACAAACAGTTGCGTGGTTCATTACCAGGCCGATGCCTGATTACTGAGCTGTGACTGTAACAAGCTGTGCACTGAGTGTACATCACATAAAGTAAGTAGAATGGATGAAAGCAAGTAGAGATCTAGAAAACCACAAGGAATTGATATAGAAAGTATACTGGAAAATTGTCTATAAACTATATTTTGGATAACTGTAGTCCATTTACTATAAGGGGGTCCACTGGATGTCCACCATTTTAAAGATGTCCATCTTCAACTAGAGGAAATAAAAAAATGCCCTTTAAGATATGACTAGTGTTAAAATAATATTAAATAATGTTACAGCAGAAAATAAAAACCATTACTCACCTATTAGATCCTTGGCACTCCAGCACCTATGCTCCTGCGGTCTCTGCCAGTCTTTGATGTGCCATACCTGCACATGACCACTGGCCTCCGGAATGACAAAGAGTGTTGGCACAAGTGGCAGGAATAGCACAAGATGAATAATGGATTTTTTATTCTTTAAAGGGTATTCTTTAAAGGGATCCTAACACGTAGGAATGATCTTAAGAAAGGCTATTTGTTTCCTACCTTTAGATGTCTTCTCCGGGCCACCGTTCGGTATATAATACAGTTTTTGACGGTATGCAAATGCTTCTCTTGCAGCACTGGAGGCGGTCCCAGCGCTCAAACAGCTGAGAGAGAACGCTCCAGTGCCGCCTCCATCTTTTTCAGGAATGGGTCTTCTTCATGTCTTCTTCCGGGGGTTGGCTTCAGACTTCTAAGTCTAGGGCAAAGCCGACTGCGAATGCCCGCCGGCCACAAGAAAATGGCCGCTTACAATACTGTGCAATTTACAATTTGCTACACTTAAGTACTTTTCTCACTGAAACTTTCACTTTATAACCTGCATATCTCATATCAAGATTCAGTTGCAAAAACATCATGGCAAATATATTTTATTAAAGAGGTCTTTTGTGAGTTTTAAAAAAAATCCATTATTCATCTTGTGCTATTCCTGCCACTTGTGCCAACACTCTTTGTCATTCCGGAGGCCAGTGGTCATGTGCAGGTATGGCACATCAAAGACTGGCAGAGACCGCAGGAGCATAGGTGCTGGAGTGCCAAGGATCTAATAGGTGAGTAATGGTTTTTATTTTCTGCTGTAACATTATTTAATATTATTTTAACACTAGTCATATCTTAAAGGGCATTTTTTTATTTCCTCTAGTTGAAGATGGACATGCAAAGATAATTGTTATAGCCCTTCATCGAACGTGTGAAATATAAGACGCACCGATTGGATGATATAGATATCCTTGGCATCTCTGTTCTGTCACCAGAAGTGCAGAAGATTATGATTTATTATGCACTGCTGATATAGTGGCCAACACATGGACTGCCTCCTCTATCTCATTAGAACATGTTTATCTGGCAAAGTAGTGTCTGCTCCTTTGTACAGACTGTAGGTGCAGCTTTGGCTTTCTGCCAGTGATGTCTAGTTTTGGGAGTGGTAGAGATGAGATGGGCCTGCTCTGTTTCCCATACTCTTTGCTGCAAAGCAACCACTTGTTTTGATTTATTCTTAGCCTGACAATTGGCCTTAGTCAGAATCAGTATCGGACCCTCTGAATAGCTGCTAGAGAACCAGGGGATAGAATATTCCCATGATCAATTATTGGGAGCCATACCGAAAGGGTCACAATGCTTTCAACAAACATTGCATAAAACAATACTACACGTGAACATACAGTAAAAAGAACTTTGTAATATGTCAGAGTAAATGTATGCTGGGCGGCTGTATAAGTCACCCGGCTGCTGACCGGGCGTGCTTGCTGCTCGCCCCTCCCCTTCCCCGGAGGCCGGCTTACCGTGGGCTGATGGGTAAGGGGGCGGAGTCTCCCCATCTATTTATATCTTGACGCGGGGCGGGGATTCCCCTTTTGGATCCCCGCCGGCGTCAAGATTGTTTTTTCATCGACCCTCCCACCCACCCCCTTTTTTGTTGGTTTGTTTTGGTAGTTCTTGCTGGGTTTCCTTTGTTATATTTATTGTTTTATTAATTTTCTTTTGGTTTTTTATAGGTGTCACAGCTGACATATCGGCAGGACCTTGTCCCCTCTAGCCTCAGTCATCAGGAGAAGGTAGACGCATCACCCGTTAAAACATCTCCGACATGCACACCGGTATCGGTGTCTGGACATACTGGTGACGCGTCATATATGTCATCGGGATTATCAAGGTTCTGCTCATATGTGTAATTTCCATTTAATAAAGTTGTGGCCGACCTCCACTATTTTATCCATAATTGGTGTCTGTGTTGTTATTTACTTATTGTTATGTGGGATCCGGGGAAGCTGTTTGTTTTTGGTGGGGTTAAAATTTAGTTCGGTCAGTCATGCTTCTTTCTCACCTTTTTCTTTTATGATGCTCTTCTCCTGTTCTCTTCTCCCCCCTCTGATTCTCACTATGCTAAAGTATATATATCTTCAGATGGACTGTAGCTCAGATGTGTTAAATTATATGTCCAAGGAAGACTATGGACGGAGAATGAAGCAGGATCTGAGGGAGACTGAAGAAGAAACATAGACTTAAGCTACATGCATATGAACGTGCACATTTAATGGCACAAACAGCACATGGATGGTATCTGTGAGCCGTCTGTGTCCTCCACGGGCCCGTACATTTCAGTTAATGCGCCCAGGCCACAAAACAGACAGGAATATGACCTGTCCGGAGTTTGCCTTTAAGGTCACATGTTTTTCCTCATAGACCTGTGATAATATATGGCCGTGTGTATGAGTCCATGAGAAAAGAATGGATAAGTGTTCTAGCTGTTAAAACATGAATAGCACAATTACATAGGACACCTTAGTCTGCATGGACCCTTAGGCTGATGCTGCAGTGTTTAATTCACACCCATACAGGCCATTACTTCTCTCTTCTCTGCATCATCCGAGCCATACTTCTGACTGAGCGAGTAGAAAAATGTCAGGGAGCAGATTTCTCCCTACTTACTGAGTGCAGTAAATGGCAGCTAATCTCCATCCATTAACTGAAAACTAGAAGTGGGGCTTACAGAGGGGAAAGAATGCTAGAACATTCAGGATACAAGTCATAGAATAGTCACAAATAGTGTCATTCTTCATATGCATATACAGGGCAGCTTATCCTGAAAAGTCCCCTGAGCGACAGGTATTCTTTAACCACTTCTGGACCACCCATTGGGTTTTCACGTCCAGAAGGTGGTTGCCTTGTTCTGCAAGGACGTACTGGTTACCATACCTTCCCTGCCTTCCCAATTGCTGTGTATACAGTGCTCAATGAGTGCTTTATACACGCCATGATGTGGCTGGCCTCTGCTTCGGCGGTCACGTGATCCGCCGAGATCAGTGTGTGTTATCAGTCCAGTCTAATGTATAGTGGTGGTAATGGGGTACTGCACTCCTGCTTCTATTATTAGACTAGGAACCAAGGTGCTTCAGGCTTTATTATTCTATACAGCATCTGGTGTGGGTTGCCATGCCATCACTGAACAAATACTGGTGACCTTTTCTGTGAATACGTCAGCAGTATGAAAATGACTGTTGGGCCCAGAAAACTCCTTAACCACTTCCGGACTGCCCATTGAGTATACACGTCTGGAAGGAGGTTGTCTAGTTCTGCAAGGACATACCAGTATGTCCTTGCAGTTTTTAGCAGCTGCACAAAATCTTGCATCTGCTGAAACAGAGAGCTGGCTATAACCTCAGCCCAATACTGATGTGGTTGAGTAAGGTTAAAGGGGTTTTCCAGGCAAAAATGATTGCTTCTCCTCTTGTTATTACTGCCAGCGCACAGCAGTCCCGACACTGTGCTGTAGCCTTCAATACATCTCTATTACGCAGGCTTCTAGCTTGTGCAATAGAGATGTTGTGTTGGCATCAGTGCTAAGCCAGGACTCTGGCTCTTTTGTACACATACGGGTTGACGTCAAGGCAGGAAGAGGAGACATTCCCCGTAAGGAAACTTAGACTGGAAGAAGATAGGTAAGTATGATGTAGTGGATGGTAAAGAGTAGTAGTGATGATCTGTTTTTGGAAATGGAGAAACAGATCAACACCGGATAATCAGAAAATGTCCCTGGAGCGGTCATGTGATTGCCCCAGGATTATGGGTAAATATACATTTTTGATTAATAATGTAATCTAGAAAGCATGAGGTGGGTGTTTAGAATAAAATAGAGTTTTATAGTTATCCCAGACAACCCCTTTAAATTAAAGGGATTTTCTGGAGCTAACATATAGCTGTCCTTTGCTTGGGATAGGTCATCAATGTAAGATAAATGGGGCTGAAGTGTATGGGACAACGGTGCAGCACCAAAAAGTCAATGCTACACACCATACAGTGAGTGAGCAGGCCAGCTCTCGGTATGTAAACCTTGCAGGGTATTGTTCTGTCCTGAAACAGCTGATCTGTGGGGGTCCTTGCTGTCAGACCCTGCACATGTATCCTTAGGATGGGCCATCAATATTGGAAAGATAACGCCTTTATTGACATATAGCCCAAGATGCAGCAATATAGTTAACTGAATAGTAGAATAGACACATAACTCCTGATAACTAGAACAAAACCTCTATAGTAAACCATTAAAATGCAACAGGTAGTCAGTATGAACAGGAAATTGTTAAACTACATACAACAACTACACAGTCCTTTAGGCTTTCATGCTTCTCAAAGCTGAAGAAATATTACAGGACCCCTGATATAATGTATGGTATTCTCATGAATTCATTTACAGACCCAGCAGTTACTGGAGAAGCCTTCCTGGACAGTACACACAAAGCTGTTACATCACCTGTCAGGGGCTGGCCCTTGTAGGATGTCCATGCATCTTAAATTAGAGATGAGCGAGTACTGTTCGGATCAGCTGATCCGAACAGCACGCACGCATTGAAATTAATGGATGCACCTGGTACTTCCGCTTTGACGCCGGCCGCTTAACCCCCCGCGTGCCGGCTACGTCCATTCATTTCAATGCGTGCGTGCTGTTCGGATCGGCTGATCCGAACAGTACTCGCTCATCTCTAAACTGACTCAAAGCAAATAACTGGTTACAAGAGGGCCATAACATCTAGTTCCGTTTTGTAAGGGCCAGCAATTGGCGCGTCTTTTTCTACAACGTTACAGCATTACGTTTGGTGCCGCGTCCTATCCTACTGACCACCTCTTTGCTTCTTAAGCGGACCCTGTTGGTTTATATGTGGAGAATCCGCTATTACCACATTGGACATACAGGAGCATTCCCATTATGTTAATTTCGTCCTTTATTAAGAGTCTGATGAAGGTATTTCCTGATACCGAAAAACGTTTAACTCTGTCTCTACTGATAAATAAATGAACTCTTGTTTCGGCACAATTCAACGTGTGACGTACCATTATTACTGCAAACCTAGGGGCGGGACCCTACGTTCACACCCACGACCATCTCTTATTGCAACCCTCTACCATATGGTTACTAGTCTTGTTACACCTGTCTCCTCCTGGGTATTACTCCCAGGATCTAGTAGATCAATAAAATTTTTGCCTAAAGTGTTTTTATAGGCTTCCTTCAGAACTGAATCTGAATAGCCTCGTTCATGAAACCTGCACCTAAGTTCTATTGCTGTTTCACATATGCTGTGGTTTTTGAACAGTTCCTCCTGAGAATAAGATATTGACCTCTAGGGATTCTCTCATCCCAGGAGGGAATTAGTTGTTGTTGGCTTCCTATATATGTCGGTCACTAGTTCACCATTCTCATTCCTGGTGATCGTACATCCAAGAAAGGCAACATTGTTTTGTCATTCATACGTGACCCTAAAGCCAATGCAGATGTGGTTTAGCTGTTCGACAAACCCTTTAAAGGTCTCCTCAGTACCCCTCCAGATGACAAGGATGTCATATATATATATATATATATATATATATATATATATATATCACCCACAATTCTATGCCACCATTCTAATTCCCACCAGCCAAAGACCAAATTAGCATAGGTAGGTGCACATGCGCACTCCATAGCTGTGCCCCTGAGCTGGTGGTGTAGCTTACCATTAAAGTGGGAAAAGTTTTTTGTGAGCACAAACCTCAACAGATTCAAGATGAGGTTATTGTCGGTACAATACTGATATCTCTGCATCTTGGGGCATTACTATACAGCTGACAGTCTGGACTCATGTGAATAGATCTTCCACGTCTATATTCGCTAATAGGCAATTGTCATCCATCATTACCCCTTCCAAGCGTCTGAGCAGTTCTGTAGTGTCTTGTGTGTATGACGGTACTGCTGTCACAAGTCTGGGGAATTGGTCTACATATATCCCCACTTTTTCACTGATGTTACCAATATCCAATACTATGGGTCTGCCCTTTAAGGGAGTTCACCCTTTGTGACTATAAAAATAGCTATCATTAGGTGTTTTGGTAATAAGTAGTTGAACTCCGCTGCATCAAGAAAACCTTCCTTCTCAGACTCAATTCTGTCTCTTAGCCTAAAAAAAATGAGCTGGAACAACCTTTTAACCTCACCTTGTGCATCTGACCAACTGTTCAAAGTATGCTTCTAAACTACCTTACTTTCACTGAACCCAAAAGGTAATCTCTGCTACAAACTACAACATATCATTCAATAGTGAAAATAAAATGTTACTAGCACTATATTAATATATACACATTATTGACAAGAAAGTCAATTCAAAGGTATTGACTGTGTCAAGTAGTTCTCGCACAGGAAATAGCAAATAGTCAAGGATCACAGAATGACATGTCAATCATGCTCAGTCAGGTAGCATTGTGACCTTGCAAAGTATTGTTATTCAGGTATGGACATTCTGATCTAACTAACAAGTAGTAAAGGAAGGCTAGTTCACACATAGTTATTTGGTCCAGATTTTGACACAGAATCCGCGTCAAAATCCAGGTAAAAAAACGCCTCCCATTGAATTCAATGGGAGCCGGTCAAGAAGCGACCTGCCCTATCTTAACGCGGATTCCGCGGCGGAAACCGCCACGGTGTCCGCGTTAAGACAATTCCTCCGGACTAGGCCTATTCATTTGGCCCTAGTCCATAGTGGAAAGCAGCGACTGTCGGAAGCCGCGACAGTCATGGCTAGCCGCAGCAGGCACATTTTGGTCCGGATTCTGACGCGGCTTCCTGTGTCAAAATCCGGACCAAATAACTATGTGTGTGAACTAGCCCTTATACTTTCACTCAGCATAAAATATCTGTATCAGAGGCTAAAAATATTAGCCTCTGTGGTGATTTTAGCATAATCGTACAGCCTATATGAGACCCAGCAGACCACCAGAAGCCAGCTAGAGGGTGTATGCACCATAATAATATCAATAGATAACAAGTACCAAATGTTGCCTCATGTAAGACTGTTCACAAACAGGCATGCTAGTTTATTTAAAGGGATTCTACAATTGAAATGAATTTTTTTGGTGATCACACGTCGGAATAGCCTTTAGAAAGGCTATTCATCTCTTACCTTTAGACGTGGTCTCCGCCGCGCCGTTCCTTAGAAATACCGGTTTTTACCAGTATGCAAATTAGTTCTCTCGCAGCGATGGGAGTGGGCCCCCGCAATGTAAATGTGATGGGGGCGTCCCCACTGCTGCTCGAGAACACACTCCAGCGACGCCTCTATCTTCGGCTGGATCCTCCCCTTCTTTTGTTGTCTTCCTTCTGTGTCACCTCCGACGCCTGCGCAGTTGGCTCTGCCAGTGAGACACCAGCAGAGTTGAGCGTGCAGAGCCGAGCCGAATAGCCTTTCTAAAGTCTATTCCGACGTGTGATCGCCAAAAAAATTCATTTCAATGGTAGAATCCCTTTAATCTGAGAACATTGTAACTGCTAAGATTGTTGCCTCCCTGTGACTGAAGTTCTCCAGTTACATCTATGTCTTTGCTTCGATGAGAGTGCTTTTGCCTAAAGGGGAACCACTGCAACAACAAGATCCAATAGGCCGAGCAACATAAAATTATGGCTGACTGCACTTTCTTGATGTCTGTGTATGTACTGTGAAAGCTCAAAAGAAACGAAAAAGCCCAAAAACAGGCAATAAATACACAATAATTATAAAATAGTAATAATTTATTGATATAATAATATAAAAATTAGGTAGCAGTAGGGCAGATGACAAAAGCCACAAAAGATACACTAAGACATCAAGTGGGTCGATCGACCAAATATATTCACCATATATCAATCAATAAAGGTGCAAGTTAATGCCATCTCACATTTCTGGCTATGCAATGGATAAAATATCCAAATGCTGAAAGTCACAAAGCATATCAGAATAATTATCTCAAATAATATACTGCTCCCCTATCAAGTATCCCAAAAAGATACATATATACAGATATTCACCAGTCTATACCTAGGGCAAAATAAACGGGGGTAAAGGTATATCTATATCTCATGTAAACAATGCAGACCCAGCAATATAAAGCACCAAAATTAAAAAAATGAATACTATACCTATAGACATTGTGAAAAAGCAGGTCCAAGGTACCCACAATGTACACAGAGATCTCACACCACTTCTATGCGTTTCGCCTACAAGTAGGCTTCCTCAGGAGGTAAGTATAGACAAAAACACAAAGCGCAGCCTTTATATACTTACAAAATGTCTGGATCGATAACAGGAGCGCATGCCATCTGTGATGGTGTCCAATGAACCGGTCTGCGCATGTGCACAGGCGCCGCCAACGTCATAGATGTGCCGGCCACATGATTGCAATGCTAGGTCATGTGACGCCAGCGCAACAGATGGAGGCGCATCTCACCAGTCCAGGAAATAGGATATAGATAAAGATAGATGATTCAAAACAAATAGCCGGGTAATGATGGGATAAATATTATGAACATTATAAAAAAAAAAGTAATCGTAATTTTAATTATGACTAGAGACGAGCGAGTAGTGAAATATTCGATATTCATTTCGAGTAGCCCCTCAATATTCGACCGAATATCGAATCCCATTATAGCCTATGGGGAAAAAATGCTCGTTTCTGGGGAAACCACAATTCGACTAATGAGAGTCACCAAGTCCACAATGACACCCCAGGAAATGATGCCAACACCTCTGGAATGCAACTGGGACAGCAGGGGAAACATGTCTGGGGGCATCTAACATGCCCAAGTCCCAGGATTACACCACTATCACAGCCTATCAACTAGACGCTCTAAACTCAATATGGAAAATGGAAAAATACTTGGAAACCGCTTTCCTCCACAATAGTATGGACAGAAACACAAATTTAAAGCTAAAGAAACATTAGTGTGCACCCCTTTAAATTACGTTGCCTATGACAACTACAGATGGCATAGGTAATGGGAAATCCAACAGCCCCCACCCTTAACTGTCATTGTTTATGTGCAGGGGCGGATCCAGGGCCGGGCAAGCCGGGCAACCGCCCGGGGCCCCGCGCTTAGCGGGGCCCCGCGGCCCGGCCCTAACAAAATGGTCCCGGTCAGCTCAGCATAGTCGGGCAAGTGCCGGGGCCCTCAGAGCCTCTGGGGGCCCCCCGGCACTTGCCTGTCACGATTTCAGCTCATCGGCGTCCGTCCGCCGATGAGCTGAATACATACGCGATTAAAGCAGGAGCTGTGAGATCAGCTCCTGTTTTAAAGCTCCGGCCCGGCTTGCGTGTGTAGGCGCGATGACGTCATCACATCGCGCCTACACACGCAAGCCGGGCCGGAGCTAAGCAGGAGCTGAGGTCACAGCTCCTTCTTTAATCGCGTATGTGACTGGAGTGAGGAGCGTCGGGGGAACGATGGAAGGTGAGTGATAGAAGGTGAGTGTAAGTGTTTGTTTTGTATTAAATATTAAGGTGGAACATAATGAAGGGGGCCCATGAAACTGGGGGGCAAATGAAGGGGAGGGGGGAACCGCATGACACTGGGGAAGATGAAGGGGGTGGGGAGAGAACGGCATGAAACTGGGGACAGAGATGGAGGGGGCCCAATGAAACTGGGGGCAAATGAAGGGGAGGGGGGAACGGCATGACACTGGGGCAGAGACGGGGGACATTAAACTGTGGACAGATGAAGAGGGAGAATGTGATGAAACTGGGGACAGAGATGGAGGGGGGACATGAAACTGGGGGCGGAAGAAGGGTGTATATGAAACTGGGGGAGAAATGGAGGGGGGCATATAATTTACGGGTGACTGTAGGAGGATTATACTGTGTGGGAGCACATGATAAATGAATGAGAATGTGTGGAATCAACATAAAAGTGGGTGGAGCAAAATTTGCCGCGGCGCACAGAGCGCCGCACATTTTACCCCTCTTTCTGCTCTTTAAAACTTGGGAGGTATGGCGTTGGTGACGCCACACTCCTGTATGATATCACTCGCTTCATCTGCGACGCACAGTGTCTCAACTCCCCCGCCTCCTTTACAAGGGGGCCCACTGAGGCTCTGTCGCCCAAAGGCCCATAAAAACCTGGAGCCGGCCCTGGGTCAGCATGTCCCGATGCCGATGAGCTGAATACATAGGCGTTTAAAGCAGGAGCTGTCACAGCTCAGCTCCTGTTTTAACGCTGAGCTCCGGCATTTGTAGTCACGATGTGATGACGTCACATCGCGCCTACAATATGTGTATGAGGGAGAGAGCTGCGGGGGAACGAGGAAAGGTGAGCGTGTGTGTGTGTGTGTGTGTGTGTGAGAACAGCATGACACTGGGGCAGATGAAGGGGGGAGAACGGCATGACACTGGGGCAGATGGAGGGGGAGAATAGCATGACACTGGGGTGGATGAAGGGGCGAGAACGGCATGACACTGGGGCAAATGAAGGGGGAGAGAACGGCATGACACTGGGGCAAATGAAGGGGGAGAGAACGGCATGATACTGGGGCAGATGAAGGGGGGGATGGCATGACACTGGGGCAGATAAAGGGGGGGAGAATGGCATGACATTGGGGCAGATGAAGGGGGGGATAATGGCATGACATTGGGACAGATGAAGGGGGGAGAACGGCATGACACTGGGGCAGAGACGGGGGGGACATGAAACTGTGGGCAGATAAAGGGGTAGAATGGCATTAAACTGTGGACATAGAGGGGGGGACATGAAACTAGGGGTAGATGAAGGGTGTATATGAAAATGGGGGAGAGATGGAGGGGGGACATATAATTTACGGGTGACTGTAGGAGGATTATACTGTGTGGAATCACATGAAAAATGAATGAGAATGGGTGGAGTCAACATAAAAGTGGGCTGGGCCTAATTTGCTGCGGCGCGCTGCGCGTAGGGCCCCGCCAAAGTCAATTGCCCAGGGCCCCGCAAACCCTGGATCCGCCACTGTTTATGTGTGTGTGATGTGGTGAGACCTCCAAAAATTACTTTTCTGGGCCTTCACGTGAGCCCTTCCAAATTAAGTTCGAGGTCCTTAAACTGAACTGCCAGTAGAGATTGAGGCCTATGAGGTGACTTCAGCCTTTTACCAGCAGAGTGTTAGCCCCTTTAAAATTGTTATCCCCTAAAACGGTGGTTCCAAAACCTTCACTCTCACTGTGTGGGATTGATGCAGTGGATTGGACTGAGGACCCAGACATTGATCTTGATTTTGATTGTGAAATTGATAACATTTTGGCATCAAGTCCTGGGGGTAACTTTTATTTAGAGGACTGCAAAGGTGGAGAATTGGCTGAAACCACTACTACCGGTAATGGTCCTCTAATATGGGACTCTACATTACCTATACAGGGTTCTGATCAGATGTTAATAGTCCAAACAACATACTCCAGTACTTTAGATGTAGATCAGTAACCACTTTCCCTTCTGACACTCAGCAGATCATCCTGCTGAGATGGAGCCACTAAAGGAAACCTTGCCTTCCAAGGCATGTTCTATAGCTGCGACTGAGCCAAATCTAAACACAGAGTCCTTTGGAACAGAACAAAATTCAAAGTGTCAAAAGACTTTAGAGACTGTAATAATAATAATAATAATAATAATAAATATTATTTATATAGCGCCAACATATTCCGCAGCGCTGTACAATTTGTAGGCTTCAAATACAGACAGAAAGATACATTACAAAGAAAATCATTTCAATGGGGCCACACAGTGGCTCAGTGGTTAGCACTGCAGCCTTGCAGCGCTGGAGTCCTTGTGTTCAAATCCCGCCAAGGGCAAAAAACCATCTGCAAGGAGTTTGTATGTTCTCCCTGTGTTTACATGGATTTCCATCCCATATTCCAAAAAAAGACATACTGATAGGGAAAAATGTACATTGTGAGCTCTATGTGGGGCTCACAATCTACATTTAAAAAAAAAAAAAGAAAATCATTTCACACAATGGGACTGAGGGCCCTGCTCGCAAGAGCTTACAATCTATGAGGTAGAGGGGGTGACACAAGAGGTAGCAGGGGCGGCATTGCTTATACAGAGGTCAGGCACTTTTGTAATAGAGGTAACTGACATTACATAAACATAAGTAAGTGTTGAAAGTAATGGGATCCAGAATGAGGAATTCATCACAAGGCTGACAGACCCAACTCCAAATGCTGCAGCACAAGCAACCAGCAGTCAGCCTTAGATTGTCTCTTCTTCAAGTAAGGCACAAGATTCTTTAGAACCAGAACAGGAAAACCCAGTGATTGCCATTGCAGCAGTGCCTAGGCCATCTTTCAGAGCAGTTCATTCAGAGATTGAATTAGAGAAAAATAAGAACATTTACTGTGATTGAGTCTTCATGCACATTAGTGAGCATGGACAACGTAACATAGAAGATCCTCATGCTGAGCTGGCCTCTTTACTGAACAAGATCAACCAGGATAATCAGCACTGGAAACAGCCATCAGATCTTACCGAAAGGAATCACCCTCGGTTTGGAAAGAAGCCATCTAAATGTTGCACCTTTAATTGAGTTGAGCATTGCACCAGCAGAATGTTAGGCCCTTTGGGTGAGTTGAGCCTCTAACCAGCTGCGGCCTGGATCCCCAGCTGGATTTCCACGTCCCCGTCCTCGTCCCCGTGTGCTAATGACGAGGGGCACTGCTGGCTGCCCCTCTCCAGTAGTTGGACTGTGGACTGGATCCCCAGCTGGATTTCCATGTCCCCGTCCCTTGATACTACCTTGACGCATCCAGCCAATAAATTTCCTAGGACCCAGATCGTAGATGCCAAAGAAATAGATCATCCACAACACATGAAGAAATCAACTATCTAAACACATAAACACAAAATTATTATACACAAAACACAACAATAAACATAACGACCACACCACTGCAGCCACTGAGATTCTAGAGTGGAGGAGACAGGGGAACAAGATTTAGGATACACAGACTGCCAGATGTTGCTCACTATTAGGGGAAATACACAATGAGGACATTTTCCTAGCTGAAAAATCTGCATCAAATTCAGTGGCTGCCAGGCAGTATTTTCTGCCTCCCATTCACTTCCATGGGAGTTATCAGGCAGAATCTACTTGAAGCTGGAGCATGATGCTTATTTTTCTGCTATCTGAAAAAACCCGCTAGAGACAAAATTCAACATGGTAGCTCAGTCATGAGCCTGGAGTCCTAGGTTCGAATCCAACAGAACAATGTGTTATGGAAACCTCCATTTGTAAAACATCTTAGTGTGGTTGCTATTGGCTGCAAAATCTAAGGGGTAAAATTGCAGGTTTAGAAGTTATCTCAGATTCTGGTGGATGCTGCAGGAGCTGTCACCGGTTACTATCCATGTGTATTAGCACAAAGTAAAATACTACTAATTCAATAAGGAGTATTCAGATGTGCTCTTGTTGATAGAAAAAGGAAAACTCACTCTAGTGCCACTTCTGGAAGATAGCTCCCTATAGATCAATATCTAGTTTTCTATGAAACTTAGAGACATTGTCTGGGAGTAAAGCCAAACCAGAATGGACACTCATCCATAGACAGTTGTTTTGGTGCTATTGCCCCTCACCAATGTAAAGCAGGGCACTGATTTGGCTGGGTGAGAGGTCATAGACGTGGGTTATTCCTTAGCGTTACATCAATGGGTCACTTAAGAGACTCGATAATGCTGTTAGAAGGTATGGACGAGCTGTGGTCGGCAGGCTGTGGGAAGAAGTTGTGCTGGGAGTTCCAAGCTAAACTTTTGTATTCAGACTGTGAGCCTCTAGCTAGGACCCCGCACTAGTCAGTAAATGACCATAACATAAAGTTCCTGCAATAAGTGTCGGTGCCATTTTCTAGTAGGGCGTTCTTATCCTGTTGCTTTCTGTTACCTTTGTCTTCTCTGGATCCTGTTCTTTAACAGGAAAACGTAAAAAGCCTGCATTATTTATGTATTCTGTTTTTGACAAAAACACCGGACAAAAAAACCCCGCAGTGTCCTTTAACAAGATGCAAAAAGTGATCAAAAAGACCTTTATTGAGACGAGATGTTCATAAATCTGGGTTGCAATTTTACTTTTCACCACCAGGTAGCAGCATTGTTACATTATTTAGTTTTTCTCTTACGCTATATCTAATCTTATCATGAAGTTTCTATGGACTATATCTGTGACATTAGCAGCTGACAAGTTACTATAATTCCTTTTTTTTATTACACATCTCCATTTAGTACAATATTCTTCAGTTTGCATCTATTTGTGTACAGCCATGATATAATGCAAAACAGTAATGTCCTGTTATGATCATATAGAGTGTGTCTTCTGTGCTACCATAAACTACAGCCTTTATTCTGCTAAGACCTCATTTACATTGCAGAGATGGATACATGGAGCTGATATAGGCACATACAAGCCCTGAGGATTCCAGAGACTCTCCATGTGCCAGTGTATAGTGTCTTTGTACAGTAATGTATTACAGAAATACGTTCCCTTAGAAGTAATGGTTCTCCATGAAAATATTTCATCAGATGGATCATGCTGCAACATATTTCTTTACAATTAGGCAGAAAAAGAAGCCGGCTACATGACTGTCATTGCTAGATGTGGTCTGTGCTTTTCTGCCATCTAGTGGTGAAATAGAAAACTATGTAATATCATGATTTTATTCATCCTACTAATATTATAAATTAGAAAGTTTGTGTGTTTGAGTTTTTAATGTAATCACGCAAAAACGGCATCGCAGCAAGCTGCTGAGATATCGGAACAATTACAGGCACAGTGCGAAGAACAACTTCAGTGCCATGCCAACTTGAGACCTGCCGAAAAGCAAATCATCAATGCCAACAACATGCTCATTATATGGCTTCCCAGCATGCTGCTGAGATGCCGTTACAATCCCGGGCACAGCGCGAGTTATGTGTTCAGCGACAGGCCAGCTTGACAGCTGTCGAAACGCCAGAGCAGGTGGATCATCAACAACAACAACACACTCATTATATGGCTTCCCAGCGAGCTGCTGAGATGCCAGAACAATCACAGGCATGGTGTGAGGAACAAGTTCAGCAGCAGGACAGCTTAAGAGCTGCCAAAACACCAGAGCAGGCAAACCATTGACGGCAGCAATTTGCTGAATATAGATGGATCATCCAACAACCCGTAGACGAAGTTGCAGGCAGAGGCTAATCTATGATAAAGCTCCTTTCTAGTAACCAAAAATCGCCACACCAATCTTTGATTCCTTCAGTTATTTCATGAGTGTGCCACAGCCATTTAAAAAAACGCACACAGGATTGTGTGTGACTCCATTAACAAACATGAATGAAGGAGTCACTCACAGAATGACATGTCTGTCTTTGGTCAGTTGACGGGAGATTTTCTGTTCTCTTGTCGGTAAACAGTAAAGACTGTTCCATCTAATAACGGAAAACAGTAAAGCCCATGGGACCCCACTGACCACAATAAAATATTGGTTGTGTTCTCTGTGATTTTGATGGAATAAAAGTTGTACTTACTGATCTTTTCTGTTCACAATTTTAGGGTCTAATAGTAAAAGAAAAAAGTCAAATGTTTTTGAAAAACAAAATCTTGACCCCCTTCCCCAAATCACGTACAAAAATAAATATAAACATATTAGGTATCTCTATAGCTGAAGATTCCCAGCATCAGTTGCTCCCCAGCACCTCCCGCGCTCATCCCCTGCTCCGGGTGCACAGCTGCGACATATTTGTGCCTGGAACAGGGGAATAGAGTGTGACTGGCAGCATTGACCCCATTATAACCAACACACAGAACAGCTGGAAAGTAGATCGTGAACTACTTTTTTGACCGCATATTCCATGAGGAGACTGTGCGGAAAGCACACGGACCCTATTATAGTCTATGGGGTCCGTGTGCTTTCACTGTACACCGCTTGCCAATGCATTCGGTAGTTCGTTCGTGGGGTCCCCATGCAGACTCCCCCGAACGGATTACTGACGCAGATGTGAACGAGGCCTCACTCTCCATCATTCAAGTCCCAAATGACAGAGAGCCTGGCACTAGTGTGAACCTTGTATAAACTGTGTGAGGCTACTCTGCAGGGATATTACATTATGTGGGTAATAAATGCCCTAAAAATAAAATTCTAGTGTTTTACTATTCATTCACTGGTCTAAAAGTGTTTATGTTTGGGATGAATATGGAGCTTCTGGTGAAATTCACTTCCCATTATATAATAAATGGTAATACTTATAAGGAAATACTATAGAAACTGAAGCATGGCGCTCATCACAAGAGATCAGAATTAACTAGAAAAGCATGTGAAAGAAGCATGCGGGATATGATGGCGCTATATATAGCAAAATAGATATAAGCTATATAAATAAAATATTGGTCACATACTGCTCATGACCAGAGATACGTCATCCCTTTTGCTATCTTTGAGATTCACAGAAAAATAACTGAAAGTTTGTCTGAAAACATTATTACGGTAGTTCTGCTTTAGTAACTTATACATACGGTAACACCTGCAAATGCTGATGCTCTTCCTTTACAGTATATAGTACCTGACAAAGCAGCGCTATATAAGTTGGTGTGTCAGACCAGGCTCAGTTGTAACCAAGAAAGTTGTGCTGTATTAACAGACCTTATAAGTAGATGATAAACACTATTACTATGTTTTACGGTGAACTACAAGTGCAAACATTTCCAAAATGGAAGCCTCTACCAGTCTCTAAAATCACTAGGAGCTTTTGTAGCTAAATAATTTCAATTACTATAAAATTTCAGACACAAAGAACTGATTTATTTGCCCTCTGCTTCCCTTATTTAGACTACATGTACACAAACTGCAAAAAACGGGTGTAAAAATCAAATAGCTTTAGTGTTTAACAGTCTCTACCAGGCCCCAGCCCGCGAGGGGGCTCGAAACACATACAATATACCACTATTCTAAATGGTACAAGGTAAGTCAGGGCCCCATTACAGATTTTGCATTGGACCTAGGTGCTTCAGGCTACGTCTCTGATAGATGTGGCAATAGTGACCAGGCCCCTAAGCCAGGGTGGCCCACAGGGTTCCCACATCATGTTCAGGCTTATTGAGGACTTTCTAAACACGTGTCTTCTTACACATCATAATCGCAGTGTATGGCCGTGTGCACATCTTGATTCTTCTTTCCCAGTTGCTTCCACTCTGCAGTGTCAAAGAACCTGCAGTACCAGTAAGCAGGAGACAGGAAAGTAGAGAACAAGGCGCACATCCCACCATACACTGCAGCCACGCACATGTTTAAAGTGTGAAAAGACTATATATTTGGGTTTGGATCATTTCAAAGCTTCTCTATAGGACCTGAAAAACAGCAAAATAAATGTCATAAAATAAAAATGTCATACAATGGAATGAAAATATTTTGCAACCCATGGAGTTTCTACAGGCATATAAAAATAATGCAAAAACAGCGAGTGAAGAAAACCATAATGTCATATCAAGATACATTTACAATGTATGTGAATGCGAACTTATAGATCCTGTGTAGTGAGGGAGGGACGTCTAGTCAGGGAGCGCTAGATTTGAGGAGCTATTTTCTGACTGGGGAGGGGTGTCTCATGGCCTGATGAGTGTTTTGCTGACAACTATATGCTTATGGTTTTATCACAGTTTTTGTAGTAACTTCTAAAAACTGAATGTTCAACATCTGCGTCACAAACCTACAACAGTCTTGGTAAAACCGTGTGCGGTTTAAAACATTTTTGACGGGGCCTTCACTGCGCTGTCAAGTGCGCCAAGTAGGGATATACCTTGAGGCTAAGGCCCCACGTAATGAGCCGCAGCCAAAAAGTGCTGCAGTAAAAAACGCAGCGGAAACGCATTCAAAATGCAATGTAAAACGCCTTTTTACCCGCAGCACTTTTCACAGAAAGTCTGCATCGTTTTCGTCTGCAGATTTCTGCTTCACTTATACAATAGAGCCTGTATATAATTGACATGCTGTGATTTACAAGAAGATGGGTTCTGAAATTGCAGCATGTTTGCTTTGGATATTTTTAGCCAGACTCCAGTCCACTATGACTATGATGAAAATCCTTTTGGGAATGGGCAACTCCTTGAATAGGTCATCAATATTAGATAGGCAGTGGACCAACACCCAGGAACCGCACGAATGACTCCAGTGAGCAATGCTTCTGCATCATAGGTCATATGACATCACAGTCCATTTTGTCTATTGTGTTCTGTCTAGCAGGTGTTTTTTCCCCATCCAACCATTTAGTTTTTACTTACTTATGACTCTTTTCATGCACCCATCATTTTGCTGCCATTACAATTGTCAGAAAGAAAGAAATATACAGTCTTATTGCTCAAACCCCAGACCTGGTGATGCCTCATGATCCTCATGGCCCTAAATATAATAAATTGACCCAGAAGATGCACAGATAATAGCCTTGTATTGGCAGGGAGTGACAATGTGCCAGTTGTCAGTATATTGGCAGGCAGACATGTTCTTATGATTGTTTTTCCTTCTCCCTGCAGCCCTTCTGACCTTAGGGACTTCAAGGACCAGTCTGATTTCAACATGACTGTGGTCTACGATTTTGATGTGAAGATGGATGGCAGTCAGGATTACTATCAGGTAGCTGCTGCTATTGTGAAAGAGGTGAAGGAGGACGTGGAGACTTATATGGAGATTCTGAGCATGTTTAGCTACTCTATGGGCATTGTCTATATCCTCCCGTACATCCCATAAGAGCCTCTCTCTGTATATATATATTCCTCTCATCTCCAATGATGTAAACATGTAACCATAATATGTGTGACTTTCCCCCAGGGCCTTGCGCTACCCCAGAAAATACCTGATCTACCGTAATCATGACAACCTCTACATCACTGGCATTCACTGACTTACATGTAGTGAGAGCAGAACAATACGCAATACTCTCCTTCCTCTGTCCAGAAACAAAGGATGTCCATTCGTCTATTTACAAAGTGGATTTATTCATAAAATCTTCTACTATGTTCTCTCATGGACACTAACGTTCCTCAGACATGGTTTGGAGGTGTGAGTGTATATATATATATATATATATATATATATATATATATATATATATAATATATATATATGTAATATATATATATGTATATGTAATATATATATGTTATATATATATATATATATATATATATATATATATATATATATATATATATATAATATATATATATATATATATATATATATATATATATATATATATATATTGCTATATGGGTTAACTTTCAAAGTTTTCAGGGTAGAATCTTACTCAGGCACTAATGACTATTAAAAGAGTGCCATGCATCTTTATCCCCTTATATTTGGAGTATGCCCCCTTCTGTCTTATCATGTGTATGACAGGGCCTTCCTGTGTGATGTGAATATGTTGACTGTGTTTAGTGGTAAAATCAGGACTGTTATGAAAATACAATTCCCAGAACATTTGCTCAACTGGTTTTTAAAATTCAATGGAAGTGAATGGATTATGTTCTGCACTGTTCACTCTACCCTACATTGATCCAAAATGCATCAAATCCAGTGATCTCTCAGCCTCTCACTTCTACCATGTTAGTTCTCTCTAGGCTGCGCTGATGAAGTCCAACCAGACAGAAACGGTGCAGTCTGTAGCTGAGAAACTAACTTGGTAAAAACCCCACATTATGCAGTAAAGGCTTCTGGGAAAGTCGGGCATGATGTTCAGGGTGCTTCCTATAGAGGGCAGCATAACAGAGGCACTGTCTCCCTGTTTACATCTTGGGAGACAGATTTGCATATTCCTCCCTCAAATCCAGTGTTCAGTTAGACAATTCACTGACATGTAGGTGTCACTAAAACTAGGTTCACACTTGCACTGGGCTCTCCCTCCACCAGATGGACGACCATAGACTATAATGGGGTCTGCCGGGTATCACCAGGTTTCCGCTGTTCTTATACTGAAACAGGCAGAGAGAAAAGTACTCCATGCAGGACTTATATGTCCGCCGATTTTTGGCAGATTCTGTGACGGAGTCAGACATAGATGTGAACCTAGCCTTAGGCTTATGCCCCATGTTGTGGAAATGCAGTTTTTTTCACTGCAGATTTTGCTGCGGTTCTGCTAGCAGAAAAAGGAACCCATTGAAGTCAATGGGAGGCTTTTTTTTTCAGCACTGAAATGCCACACCAAATTCCTCACCATTTTCCTCGGTGTTGGTGTGGAGGAAATATGGAGCAATATTCTGGTGCTAAGTCAGCCAGCTAATAGGTGGTATAAACTTATAAATTGCTTGCACCAAAAGAGACTTCACTTTTAGGACCAAAGTCTGGCGCACTGCCAATAAAAAATCTGCATTGATCTGTGCATCCAACATTTCTATTCCCATAACTCAGAAAGAGAGAAAGAAAAATGGCCTCAAGGCCCGATAGGTTGACAATAACAAGGTGAAGGGGCCAGCGGAGGTTGCAGAAAAAAAAGCTTTAATCTTTCCTTGCATGAATTCTTCAATGAGATTTTCACCCACTCATTTCAGGTGCTATACCGCTCTCCAAATGTTGGCATGATCTGTGCATAATATTATAATGCAGTTGTACATACACAGTTTCAGCAAACAAGTCTTAACACAAATCCGCCTTCTCGGGGCATACATTCAATAAAATATATGTGCTCTGTTTTCTTCTCTAGTGTTTCCTCCAGGGTTCTCTCTTTCTGAAAAAAATGCGTTTCTATGATTTATTAGCTGTTGAGAAATGTTTGCATTAAATATGTTTTATAGTCAACATCTGGTATTATATGTACCAGTGTACCTTCATTCCTTACCCACAATGCACTGGACTGTCTACAACCCCACATGCATTGTCAGGCTGGCTTACCTCATTCCAACCTTGCAAAAATAGTTGCTTCCATGTTGGTATTTTATACAGATATAAATTTTCTGTCCGACTGGACTATATCATTCAGAATGTGGGGGGTTTCGTCCCTTCTGGGCTCATTACAAGGCAGTAATTGGACTGGGCGATGGGCTATACAGTAAAATACTTGCCTGAATTTGTCTCATCTCTTTAGTACAGTCTGATGTAATCTCAGTCTTATCTGCTTTATGTTAATTGTATCAGTGAAAGAATCTTAACCCAAGGTAGGGCATGAAGGAATTCCAGACTACAAATTACACATCTTCTGCTACTACCAGAACTACTTTACCCAGGTTAGCAGCCATTATATTGACGGATGTTACTACTGGGAGAGATAAAGTGACTATAATCTCCATTTAGAAGATGACCATTGGTTATCTTTCCAAATCTTAAAGGCTTTATAGAAACAGACTTTTAGGTTAGTGCCGTAGTGTAAGGGTTAAATGTGTTGGAAAAAATGGGAGTGCAGGTCTGTCCTCAGGCAGCAGAATTTTTAGCTCATAAATAGCTGAGATGGCTGTGCTTAGTTTATCAGCTAGGTACAGAATATGAATACCTGTGTAAACAAATACATGAGATACTCTTATCTTCATCAGTAAAACCCAGATCTTTAACTCCTTCCAGCCTGCCAGCTGCGCGTTTACAGTCGACTTGGGAGGGACTCGGCCTTCAGCCATGCAGCTGTGTGTCTATGGAGCACAAACATTTATGGGTCTGAAGTAAAAGCCTATATGTCATTATAGGGGTAGTCCACAGACAAGAGAAAATGAACTGTATGTAATGCCCCGGCTAGACAGGGATGTCTGCTGCCATACACGAGTCATATTGCACAATGCAACTTTACTGATTCATATTGCAAAAGACGGAGTGAATCTTGTTCTGCCATTGAGCAACCGTTTATTGATAGGGGATGAGTAGAGCATTGTGCAGTAATTTTGTACAGCCTTAGACCTGCAGGGCTAAAGAAAATTCTAAATGTGAATGAATGATTGGAATGACGCTGTGACGTGTAGTTGGTGGAGGAGGTGACAGGTCCTCTTTAACTCTTAGGTTCTATCATGCTGTCTATCATAATGATATGTGTATGATAGTGGTGTATGATAGACACCATGATAGTACTTAAGGGTATGGATCATAAAAATCAAAATAATCTCTGGTAAAACGCAATAGACTAGTCATTGCAGCCCTACTAAAACTGGTGTTGCTTATGCTACTATTAGGCCGGGGCCCCACATAGTGTATATGTGAGATTTGACCATGGTGGAATCACAGTGTTGCAGTGTTTTTACAGTACTAGCAAAGTGGTTAGGATTATGGCTACCTTCATCCACATATTGCAGAAAAAAATCTGCAGCGGATATGCTGCGATTTAAAAAAAACTAGCTTTTTAAAAAAAAATCGTAGCATGTCAATTATACCTACGAAAATGCTTTTCCATATAGGTATCATTGAAGCAGAAAGTCTGCAGAGGAAAGCCCTGCGGAATTTCTGTGAAAAGCATTGCAGGAAAAACCGCAATGTGTTCCCGTCACAGTTTTTCCCACGGCGCTTTTTGGCTGTGGCTCACTACATGGGGCCTTAACCTTAAAAGGATTGTTCAGGACTGTGGGATTCTCAGGCCAGTGATATCATAGTCATGGGTCGCATAAGCATGCTGCAGCTGGCTGCCATTCAAATAAATGGGTTTGAGCTGCCATACCAAGCGCAACCACTATACATGTGCAGTGTCAGTGGCGTAACTAGGAATGGCGGGGCCCCGTGGCGAACTTTTGACATGGGCCCCCCCCCAACACCGAAGATCTCGACCGAGTCCCTCCTACGCATTCCTGCGCGCTCTATTATGACCAATAGTGGTCCCTGCACACAGTATTATGTCCCATAGTGGCCCCAGAACACAGTATTATGCCCCATAGTGGCCCCTGCACACAGTATTATGTCCCATAGTGTCCCCTGCACACAGTATTATGCCCAATAGTGGCCCCTGCACACAGTATTATGTCCCATAGTGGCCCCTGCACACAGTATTATACCCCATAGTGGCCCCTGCACACAGTATTATCCCCCATAGTGGCCCCTGCACACAGTATTATGCCCCATAGTGGCCCCTGCACACAGTATTATGTCCCATAGTGTCCCCTGCACACAGTATTATGCCCAATAGTGGCCCCTGCACACAGTATTATGTCCCATAGTGGCCCCTGGACACAGTATTATGCCACATAGTGGCCCCTGCACACAGTATTATGTCCCTTAGAGGCCCCTGCACACAGTATTATGCCCTAACTCCTTATAGCAATTATTTTCACAGCCTTGCACACCCCCTTTAAATTAAAGTGCAATGGAGTATAATATACCAAATTTATTAAAGGGAGTGTGTTACCAGGAAAATGACCTTTTTTAATGAAGTTTTATGTTAAATTTATTTTTAAAGAATTTTTGGAAAGGTTTTTATAATAATAATATGCTGAGACTCCCTGTTTTCTGTAGGAGTCCCTCACTTATCAGCACATCACAGAGATCATATATACAGTATGTAGATAAGATATAGAATCCCGCAGTTATAATAGAGAATTTTACAGCTTATCCACTCCCCCTCCTCATAGTGACCTACGGAGGTCACAGAGCTTGCCTAGAAAACTCTACCATCTATGAATTTTTTTTAAATATAGATAAATAACATAGAAAATTAAACCCAAAAGGTTTTCAAAAATATATAAACATAAAAAAGTGATTTAAACAATTGGTCATGTGCTGGCAACACTTTGCCTTTAAGAGGCATATACCCTCGTAATACATTTGGCTCATCTTTAGATTCCTCATACATCAAAAAAAGCATTTGAGCAGGCACAGATCATGTGATAGGAAGCCATCGCGTCAATGTAAGCTTCCTTCACATGCTCTTTAAGTGCAAGGATTCACAGCATATATATTATATGTGAATAATGTATAGAAGTTGTTTGTAAGATTCATAAAAAATGTAGAGGAATCTGAAATGCAGAGGAGGAGGAGGAGATCTTAGCGGCGTATTTTCCACTTGATAAGATAAAAATGTATATTGCACAAGACATTTCCTTTTCGTGCTGATTTCTGGAAATATATTATCTACCCATTTCTTCCAGTAAAACAAAAAATGAGTAAAGAATAATAACTTTATCCTATAGGTAATATAATTTGAAGGTGATATATTTCTATCGTTATTGTGATGGCAACCACACTCGCATAGAGACATTTGTCCGCTCGGCATGCCATGAATGTTTATAGAAATAAACAAAATCTAGATATTTTTTTGAGGAAGCCATCCGTCAGAATAAAATCTCTTTTGTGACTGTATAATTCTGAATTTAGCACAATCTTGGATGCTACTGCATTGGTGCATTCACACCGTGAGGCTGAGGCCCCACGGTACATTGGCGTTTTTGGTATAGGTATAATAGGGGCAGAAAGTCCACAGAGGAAAACTCTGCAAAAATGCAATGGAAAACTCTGCAGAAAAAAAATGATGCGTTTCCACCACCTTTTTTTTCCGCAGGGGTTTTCGTTTTTGCTGTGTTTCACAACGTGGGGCCGTAGGCTGAGGCCGCACATTGTGGAAACGCTGCTTTTTTTGTTGCAGATGTTGCTGCAGTTTTTTGAGCCAAAGCTTTTTTTGCATTGGAAAAACAGCACTCACCAGGTTCTTCTGTCAGCCAAGGCTAGGTTCACACTTGCACCTTGCTCTTCATCGTAGAGATCTGCCAGGGGAGCCGAATCCCTTCTACACACTGCGGAAAGGTATGTGCAGTGGACATGATGCGATTTCCAAGACCGTTGCAGTTTTGCAAATTGCAGCATGTCAATTATACCAACTGAAAAGCCAGCAGTATCCCTATAGGTATAATGGAAGCAGAAACTCCAGAGGAAAACTCTTCGGATATTTTGGTGAAAAGTGCTACAGGAAAAACCGTGATGCGTTGCTGCCATGGTTTTTCCTGCAGCACTTTTAAGCTGCGGCCCGCTACATGGGGACTCAGCCTAAAGATAGTTACCAAATCCTTATGGTGATGACCAAGCTACAGAGCATCTTTACCAAAGACTGAACTATGTTGAATTTGGATATGCTTTTGGAAGTGACTTTTTTTTTCAACAATAGAGATGAGCGAGTACTGTTCGGATCAGCCGATCCGAACAGCACGCACGCATTGAAATGAATGGAAGCACCTGGTACTTCCGCTTTGACGCCGGCCGGCTGCTTAACCCCCCCGCGTGCCGGCTACGTCCATTCATTTCAATGCGTGCGTGCTGTTCGGATCGGCTGATCCGAACAGTACTCGCTCATCTCTAAACATGACGGTTTTTGTGGTTCAAAGGTGTTCTTTGAAAATGTCAGAATTCTCCGGCTATGGCATTATTTCAGAATTCCCTAAGGAAAAAAAGATGTCTAGGTATAAAAATGCCACCACAACACATTGTAAAAATGAATGAATTTTATGGAAATTCTTTAACATTTATTGAAATTAATGAATATTTCACAAGACTCAAAAAACTGTCACTGACGCTCAAGCCCCACGTTTTCAAAAATACAGTGTTCTTACCATTGCGGAAATGCTACTACAAAAAATGCTGCATTTTACGTACCTGCAAAGTGAATAAGATTGTGGCTAATCCCATCCACACATCCACAGAGGAAAGGCTGCGTTTCTAAAAATGACCAGATTCATGAAAATAGCAGCATGTCAGTTATACAAGCAGAAACATTGGTGTTTCTCTATAGGTTTAATAAGGCAAGAAAATACACTGAGGGGGCCACACGGTGGCTCAGTGGTTAGCACTGCAGCCTTGCAGCACTGGAGTCCTAGTGTTCAAATCCCGCCAACAGCATTAAACCATCTGCAAGGAGTTTGTATGTTCTCCCCGTGTTTGCATGGATTTCCATCCCATATTCCAAAGACATACTGATAGGGAAAAATGTACATTGTGAGCCCTATGTGGGGCTCACAATCTACATTTAAAAAAAAAAAAAAAAAGAAAATACACTGAGAAAAAAATCATCAAAAACACTACGGAAAAAAATGTGATGCATTTTTTGCTGCAGCGTTTTTTAGTTGCATTATTATTATTGTTTATTTATATAGAACCATTAATTCCATGGTGCGGTACATTATTATATTAATTCCATGGTGCTGTACATTATTATATTAATTCCATGGTGCTGTACATTATTATATTAATTCCATGGTGCTATACATTATTATATTAATTCCATGGTGTGGTACACTATTATATTAATTCCATGGTGCTGTACATTATTATATTAATTCCATGGTGCTGTACATTTGAGGGTTTAAATACAGTACACAAAATGTACAAACAAATATAATACTAACAATGACTGACTGGTACAGTGGGATAGAGCGCCCTGCCCGCAAGGGCTTACAGTCTACAGTCCCGGACAAAATTTCTGTCGCTTATCCATGTTGTGAAATCAAAAACTTATAACCTGTCTTTAAATTCATCCATTGGTTTAAGAAATGACTCATATAAAAGCTGAAACCCTCCCAAACATGTTTTTATTAAGAAAATAAATTGGCTTGAAAGGCGAAATATTGATCATTTAATGAACACAGAAAGGTCATATTTTGGCAAGACAAAAGTTTTGTCGCCTTGTCATGTGATGCCCCCAATCCTAGTGTATAGCCTAGCCGGTGATCACTAATTAATCGGTTAGTTAGTGGGTGTGTATAAGAAGAACTCCAGCACCTCAAACCTTCACTTGAAATGCAACTTCACCTCTGACAACATGCCAAAAATCAACCCTGTGACCAAAGTCTTGATTATCAATTGGCTGAAGACCAGATCCACTGCAGAGGTGGCTGGCACCTTTAATGTGTCTCATCGTCAAGTACAGAGAATTACAAAAAGATAACACAGACTGGAGATGTTTTTGGCAAGCCCAGGTCCAGCAGACCCCGCAAGACAACTGCTCAGGAGGAACGTTTGTTGGTTAGAAAATCAAAACCAGCCCCTCTTCCACTGCAGCAGAGCTCCAACAGGCCTGGTCACCTCAAGTCCCTGTGTCAACTAGAACAGTTTGTAGTAATTTGCCTCGAAATGTCCTCCATGGTCGAATTAGTGCCCAGAAGCCATCTGGATTTCTGAGATGAATCTTCAGTTGAATTACACCACAGCCGTCGCAAATACAGGAGACCTACTGGAGCCCGTATGGATCCAAGATTCCACCACCAAACTTAACTGTTTTCTGGGTGTAAGATCATGGTCTTGAGTTACATTCAGTATGGGGTATGCGAAACATTTGCAAGGTGGAAGGCAATATCAATAGCCTAAAATATCAAGAAGTATTAGCTTCCTCTTATATTCCCAATCATAAAAGGGATCAAATTTTGCCACAGGATGGTGATCATCTCATCCATCCATCTCTACATTAAAGTTCCTCAAGGCAAAGAAGATGACGGTGAACATCATTGAGCATGTTTGGGGTAGGATGAAAGAGGAAGCTTGGCAGACAACTCTGGGAGGCATGTTAGACTGCATTCTCTGCTATTACTGATGACTTCATCAATAAATTGTATGAATCATTGTCGAAACGCATGGATGCAGTCCTTCAAGCTCATGGAAGTCACACAAAATATTAAATATGGCTCTAATAGTACCACAACTTCATTCACCTATGTTAGTATCTATCTTTGTATTTGAACTGAATTATTGGTTTGATTTTCACATTACTTTATATGGATGACAAAACTTTTGTCTTGCCAAAATCTGACCTTTCTGTGTTCATTAAATGATCAATATTTATGCAGTCAAGCCAATTTATTTTCTTAACAAAAAAAAAAAAAAACATTTGGGAGGGTTCCAGCTTTCATGAGTCATGTCTAAAACCAATGGATGAATTTCATTTAAAGTCAGGTTATAAGCTTTTGATTCCACAACATGGATAAGTGACAGGACTTTTGTCAGGGACTGTATGAGGGAAGAGGCATAGAGACAAAAGGTGAGGGGAAACTGTTCAGATGGAGATGCGGTGACAGTAGTGTTATTGGAAGTTGTAGGCCTTCCTGAATAGGTGAGTCTTCAGGGCCTTCTTGAAGCTTGTGATTGTGGGGGTCAGTCTTATGTGTTTTGGTAAGGAGTTCCAGGGTTTTCAGACCCTGAGTATAATAATCGGAGCTCCAGGGGAGGTGAGGGAACATAATAAACACTGTTACTCACCTCTTCGGGATCTGATGTTATCCTAGCAGGCTTTAGGCCTGTATGGTAATGTCCCAGACGTCACGTGCCTAAAGCCTGTGCTAGCAGTACCATACAGGCCCAAATCCTGTGCTAGCAGTAACAGCCTATTACAATACAGGCCAAAAGCCTGTGCTAGCAGTACTTTGCATGGTTTAATAAAATCTTGCCTTCTTGCCTCCTTTGGGTCTTCACTGTTACTCCTTATAAGGCCCCCATGTTCTTCTGTGATTTTCTCTGTTTTTGTCAGCCACTGCTATAAGGGATATTAATGTCCTGATGGGGCATAGCACTGCAAGCCTATGTGCGATCTCTTGCATTTTTTCACCCATTGTTTTGAGGCTTGATATCGTCTGAAGGCCTTATCCTCTGCCTGTGTGAGTCGGTCTCTATTTGTACATCTATGATACCGATATATACAGTGTTGGCCAAAAGTATTGGCACCACTGCAATTCTGTCAGATAATACTCGTTTTCTTCCAGAAAATGATTGCAAGCACAAACTCTTTGGTATTAATATCTTCATTTATTTTGCTTGCAATGAAAAAACACAAAAGAGAATGAAAAAAACGTCAAATCATTGATCATTTTACACAAAACTCCAAAAATGGGCCAGACAAAAGTATTGGCACCCTCAGCCTAATACTTGGTAGCACAACCTTTAGACAAAATAACTGCGCACAACCGCTTCCGGTAACCATCAATGAGTTTCTTACAATGCTCTGCTGGAATTTCAGACCATTCTTCTTTGGCAAACTGCTCCAGGTCCCTGAGATGTGAAGGGTGCCTTCTCCAAACTGCCATCAAGAGATTTCTCCACAGGTGTTCTATGGCATTCAGGTCTGGACTCATTGCTGGTCACTTTACAAGTCTCCAGGGCTTTCACTCAAACCATTTTCTAGTGCTTTTTGGGTCATTGTCCTGCTGGAAGACCCATGACCTCTGAGGGAGACCCAGCTTTCTCACACTGGGCCCTACATTATGCTGCAAAATTTGTTGGTCGTCTTCAGACTTCATAATGCCATGCACACGGTCAAGCAGTCCAGTGCCAGTGGTTTGGTATCTGCCTCAGTGTATACTTGAGCTGGCTGGGTGTCTCAGTAGATGCGAGCTTCAGGTGTTTGACATTGCCATGAACCAATAAAGTAGTTCTGGGGTCTGTAAAAGACTCACTGTTGGCTTCATTCCTTGCTGGTTTTCATTGTTACCAACCAGGATTCTTGGCCCAGTTTAGTAGGAGAGTTTTGTGGAAGTTGTACGGTCTCAGGAGCTGATTTGAAAGTGGTGTGAGTTTTGTCTTGTGTGAAAGTCTGTTTTGCCCTCTACATTTCTTCTCAACCCCTGTCCTGCATTTCTGGTTGCCTGACACTGTCGTGGTATGAGTGAGTTTTTGTTTAAGGGTTTCAGGTTTATTTTACCCATGTCCTGTGATACCCTTTCCTTACGACTCTACTGCTCCTCTCCTCAAACTCCTGTTGTGGGTTTATGGCTGTGCTGCGCCTGCTAGTTCTCCAGCACGTCTCTTCCTAATTGTTACTATTTGCAGCTGCACCTATTCTTTTGTTAGGGGTGACCGCCTTTAGCAACCCACTCCCTAGCCTCTTTCAGCTCTCATCCCACCTGTCTCCTAGGTCTCCACGTTTAGAGAGCCAGAAGTTGTTGGGGCCAAGCTTAGCTTGGGTACAGCTGACCAACACCCTCAGGCAGGGCCTAGTCAGCCGTCGTAGCACCAGGGAAAGTTTTCCTACCCCATTTCCATAGAGGTGCAAGCAGCATTCAGCATACGGTTGCTCGGGCATGGACACAACCGTGACACCAATACGTGGACAAAGGATGCGGCCGGCGATGGGCATTGGTCACACCTCCTATGACATTTAGCATGAGGGGCGTGGTTTCGGATTTAAGCATCCAGCTGTGCGAAGCGCTTGCTGTGGCCATATACTACAGCTGACCAGGCAGAACTGCTGTCTGCTTGTAAAGGCCCAAACAATATTGAACTATTATCTTTCTTTCTGCCTCTGATGAACTGCTATATGCAGTAGAAACGCGTCAGTCAGTTCTTATATACAGGTGTGTATGTTATGAGTGACTTTTAACATAGGAGAGTGGTTGTTCCCTATCTACTACAGGAAGCTGGTGTTGCTTTGTAATCAGTGAGCTGTGGAGTGTATGGTGTGTTACATTTGGGTTATGTTATGGGAATAGGGGAAGGGTAATTCTTGGGTCTGAAACTGCTATTTTACTATAGAGCAGTGATGGCTAACCTTTTAGAGACCGAGTGCCCAAACTGCAACCCAAAACCCACTAATTTATCATACTGTGCCAGCATGGCAATTTAACCTTAATACTGCGTGGATCTACAATTGCGGACTCAAAAAAAAACAAACGGTCGTGTGAATAGGGGTTTACAAATCTTTCAATGATACAAACAAATTTTTAGTGAAAGGTAATAGTTTGCATTTGGTATAATTTTGAACAATTAACGTTCACTATTTACATTGTACATATCTTTTTAAAGTGACCGTGCAATGTTATTGCTGCCTGGAATAATATCACGTCTGCTATAAAACAGATACTGTGTGATATAAATAGTGAAGGGCCCTCAATCAGTTCAATCTACTCCACAGTGACCCTCACACAGTATAATCTGCTGCACAGTGGCCCCCACATAGTATAATCTGCTGCATGGTGCCCCCCATACAGTATAATCTGCTGCAAAGTGGCCTCCACACAGTACAATTTGCTCCACAGTAGCCCCTACAGAATATAATGTGTTCCACAGATGGGTGCCCACACTGAGGGTTCTGAGTGCCACCTCTGGCACCTGTGCCTTAGGTTCACCATCATGGCTATAGGGTACAGATCCTTTTGGCATACAAAGGCCCCTATGGGTTAAAATTATCCCTGAAATCCCGTACACCCTAGCACTATACCCACACAGATATTTCTTTTGCTCCTATACTACTTTAACTGGTGTATATGTGTGAATTACCTGGATATACAGTGCCTACAAGTAGTATTCAACCCCCTGCAGATTTAGAAGGTTTGATAAGATGCAAATAAGTTAGAGCCTTCAAACTTCAAACAAGAGCAGGATTTATTAACAGATGTATAAATCTTACAAACCAAAAAGTTATGTTACTCAGTTAAATTTTAATAAATTTTAAACATAAAAGTGTGGGTCAATTATTATTCAACCCCTAGGTTTAATATTTTGTGGAATAACCCTTGTTTGCAATTACAGCTAATATTCGTCTTTTATAAGACCTGATCAGGCCGGCACAGGTCTCTGGAGTTATCTTGGCTCACTCCTCCATGCAGATCTTCTCCAAGTTATCTAGGTTCTTTGGGTGTCTCATGTGGACTTTAATCTTGAGCTCCTTCCACAAGTTTTCAATTGGGTTAAGGTCAGAAAACTGACTAGGCCACTGCAACACCTTGATTTTTTCCCTCTTGAACCAGGCCTTGGTTTTCTTGGCTGTGTGCTTTGGGTCGTTGTCTTGTTGGAAGATGAAATGACGACCCATCTTAAGATCCTTGATGGAGGAGCGGAGGTTCTTGGCCAAAATCTCCAGGTAGGCCGTGCTATCCATCTTCCCATGGATGCGGACCAGATGGCCAGGCCCCTTGGCTGAGAAGCAGCCCCACAGCATGATGCTGCCACCACCATGCTTGACTGTAGGGATGGTATTCTTGGGGTCGTATGCAGTGCCATCCAGTCTCCAAACGTCATGTGTGTGGTTGGCACCAAAGATCTCGATCTTGGTCTCATCAGACCAGAGAACCTTGAACCAGTCTGTCTCAGAGCCCTCCAAGTGATCATGAGCAAACTGTAGACGAGCCTTGACATGACGCTTTGAAAGTAAAGGTACCTTACGGGCTCGTCTGGAACGGAGACCATTGCGGTGGAGTACGTTACTTATGGTATTGACTGAAACCAATGTCCCCACTGCCATGAGATCTTCCCGGAGCTCCTTCCTTGTTGTCCTTGGGTTAGCCTTGACTCTTCGGACAAGACTGGCCTCGGCACGGGAGGAAACTTTCAAAGGCTGTCCAGGCCGTGGAAGGCTAACATTAGTTCCATAAGCCTTCCACTTCCGGATGATGCTCCCAACAGTGGAGACAGGTAGGCCTCACTCCTTGGAAAGGGTTTTGTACCCCTTGCCAGCCTTGTGACCCTTCACGATCTTGTCTCTGATGGCCTTGAAATGCTCCTTTGTCTTTCCCATGTTGACCATGTATGAGTGTTGTTCACAAGTTTGGAGAGGGTCTTAAATAGTCAGAAAAGGCTGGAAAAAGAGATAATTAATCCAAACATGTGAAGCTCATTGTTCTTTGTGCCTGAACTACTTCTTAATACTTTAGGGGAACCAAACAGAATTCTGGTGGTTTGAGGGGTTGAATAATAAATGACCCTCTGAATAAACTTTTCACAATTTAAAAAAAATTAAACAAAGAAATAACATTCTTTTTTGCTGCAGTGCATTTCACACTTCCAGGCTGATCTACAGTCCAAATGTCACAATGCCAAGTTAATTCAGAATGTGTAAACCTGCTAAATCTGCAGGGGTTTGAATACTACTTGTAGGCACTGTATACTAACAAGGGGAAGACTCAGTGAGCTGCTGGTTGTGCCGAGTTGTGAATATCTTACACGGGACACTTATTGAAGACACTATGTTGTCTTTTGTGAGCTATTAATTTCTCACTACCCCTATTATTTGTAATATCTGAGTGTTCTTACACCACATGTATCCAATACCAACTATTAATGGCTCTGTGGATTTTCTGCTAACTCTTCCCTTTTTTGTCGCTCATACATATCCTATCATAGTCTATAGGGATTATTTATGATTAGTATACAAAATTGGCCATCCAATAATGATATATATACACTTTTAATGTATTAATAAAAGTTACATTTTAGTGTATCCTCTTTTAATACTAATACATAGAAAACTTTAGATTTGAGAAGAGTTTCTAAGTTGCAGCGGATACCATCTGTTATCTTTCAGTGATTCTCTGCCCTCCTCATTCCTCCCTCTATTTTCCATTCATTTATTCATCTAGAAATTAAACTTGCGGCATCCAAGCAGAATGACTTCTTATAACCTGAATTATACCAAGTCTAAGCAATAAATATATTCCAGCAATGATTTGTGGGCGATTTTCTGCTGCTCTTATGGAAAATCGCCGTCACTATCGTTCTATCTGTATAACAATCTATGGAACAGTAAATCTTTTTGAGTTGTTTAGTCGATGTGATTTTTGTACATCACACTTGGTTAGTTTACATCTTCACAATCTGTTATTTCTTCAGCTCTTTGTGTCGGCACTTGGGGCCTCCCATGAACATTTAATATCTCCCACTAATTGTTGCTAGGTGACAATCTCAGTCCCCACAACAATGGAGATCTGCATGGAATATATCATGAGAAACTAGTTTTTTTTCCAGAGTATTGAATCCTTCTTTTTGGCAAAATTATTTGAAGAATGTTATAGGGTGCAGCATGTGCTAGAGTCTTTGCTGTGAAAATTCTTTATGCAAGCTCAGCCCCCATAGACGGGATCTTTGCCAAAAGATGCAGGTGACACATATGCTGTATGTGCACAGGGAACGAACATCATATTTTCCCATTGTTTAGCAGTATTTTATGAAATATTTAGTATATAGGTTTGTTCATACTGATATTGTCGGTGTTATGCATTTCCCAACGCATAAAACAATGCCTACATGTGGCTGTATAGGGTTACAGTTTGGCCCCATCAAAAACCACAACGTTTTACAGTCCCTGCAAAGCAGATGCCATCCACATATTGCAGAGGAAATGCTGCAGAATGTCAATTATACCTACGAAAATGCTGGCGCTATAATGGAGCAGAAAATTTGCAGAGGAAAACTCTGCGGACTTTGTGTGAAATGCTCTGCAGGAAAAACCGTGATGTGTTCCACTGCGGCCCGTTACGTTATAGTCCCACTGGTTTCAATAGGAACTGATGCCATATTTTTGCACGACACAGATTTTTTTTCCTGTGGTAGTATTTGGCAAAAACAGTGCAGAAGTCATGTCAGGATGCCCCACATACATAAGATCCATTGAATGTGACTTTACCTATGTGCGGACACACGGACGAAACCTGCCGATGTGGACTGGTGACTGTGGCTGAAATCTGATCCTTGAGTATTTTTGCCATGTGGGCATATGGTTGAAAAAAAGGGATGTAAAAATGGATGAAACTTGACGTTTTCCAGCAGAATGTCACATATTTTCCGTACATTTTCTGACCATATGCCAGTTTTAGCATCAGTTTGTCATAGTTAAAGAAAAAAAAAAGAACTTCATTGGTCTTTTTTTTTTTTTTTTTTTGGCCCAACAGATTCACCTTCTTTTAATGTCAGCTGAAAATCGAACATTAAAGATATACCCATAAACTTATATTGAGTCCGTCAGGCCAGCAAAATGGAAAAAATAGCATCTGTCCTATTTTTTTAACGGATATTATTCACAGACTGTTAAAAATAAAACATTTGTATGTGCTCATTGACTTCTATTGATCTAAAGATGGATGTGTGAGGGATGTTAGAGAACATTACATGTTCATTTTGCTCTGTCTCATGAATTAACAAATAGAGATGGAGCCTGCAAAGGGAGAAACTGGTTATAAATGCAGAGTACAAACCGTACAATGGTCATATACAGTGTTATTCCTCACGTACACAAGGTAGCTTATACACAAGGTAGCTTATTCTGAAAAGTCATCTGAAAAGTGAGTGAGTGTGACCTCCCTGTATAAGGCACAAAGTGTAGCATTAGCTTTACATTTATTTATTAAATACATTTATGTTATTATTTATATTTTTTTCCCCTAGGCCTTCACTTTCTATGGTGTAATTTATGCTGACACAGCAGATCTCACCATTACACAATCAATGCTCATCAGGATCTTGTAAAACTCAGCAACTCTGAAGAAAGTTCGGTGAGCACTGTCTGAAAGCATTGCGCTGTCTCTGGGAAGCCTGACTGTCACTGACAGCAGGACTCCTGTCCCAACTAGAAGTGGCATTAAAAGTTCTACCCTGTCATCAAGCCGCCTGGCAATAGTAGATTTTATAATATAAAAAACGTCCTTTAGTATCTAATGTGTATTGTGTATTGTCCCAATGGCAGATTTCATGGGGGAGAGAAGGATCAGAAGTTTGTTTTGGTGGGTGAGCAGCATATTTAGGGCGAAGTCCCACGTTGCAAATGCACAGTGTTTTGGCGTATTACAGTCCCTGCAAAGATTCTGGCTAATCCCATGCACACATAGCAGAAAAAAATCCACCATGGAAATTCTGCAAAGTCCAGAGACTTTCGGTGGAAAAAAATGTAATGCTTTTCCGCTACGGTTTGATGTCTCCCAACACCACATGAAATGCTATAAGATGCCTGTTTAGCCAATCACTTGCTGAGAGGGGTCACTGGTCTGGTCAATGATTGAATGGTGTCTTGGAGCATTTCCTGCGGTATCAGGAGACACTAGGAAATGCTTCTTAGCAGGATCCTGCGGACCACATCAGCAGCGGATCATGGAGTGGCCAATACTGTAGCTTTTTATTATGTTAATATGCCCCTTTTATGCCCTTTGACAGTACAATGATATCTGTAGCCAAAACTAACAGCACCAATATCTCTAGAATGAAGGAATGGTATATAAATTCCCTATTTTAGAAGACATGCAAGGCTTTCTTTGAGTCTTGTTCACATCTACGTTTGGTAATCCGTTCGGGGAGTCCACATGGGGACCTCCCGGACTGACTACCGAACCCATTTGCAAGTGGTGTGCAGTGAAAGCACAAGGACCCCATAGACTATAATGGGATCCGTGTGCTTGCCGCGAGATCTCCGTATGAATCATGTGGACAGAAAGGTAGATTGTGAAGTACTTTCCTATCCGTATGTTCCCACGGAGATCTCGCGGCAAGCACACGGACCCCATTATAGTCTATGGGGATCTGTGTGCTTTTACTGCACACCGCATGCAGATGCGTTCAGTAGTCCGTGATGTGAGCGAGGCCTAAGGGTGGTAGGGTGGTGACGCACAATTCACTTGGATAGGGCTATAGTCGCATCCAGCCCTAGAGTCATCTGTGCTTTCACTTCTCAGTAAATTAAACAAAGATTAATTTAATCTGTATCTCATTAATAGTGATTTAGATACTAGTGTATCTCAGAAGAGCAAAACCGCATTGCCAGTCATGAAATATAACTGAAATAGATTAGCGCTTCTCATACTGACATGTGAAGACATCGGCACCCCAAGAACTGAATGCAGCTATAGTTGCCTCATTGCATCTTGTGGCACCATCTAAATCTGGGTTTCATTTTATGACATGAAAAAAACCAAGCACCTGCAGTCACTAAGCTTAATATATATATATTAGCTTAGCGTTTCAGCAGCAATATTGTAGCTGCTCCACTATAAAAGATCCCTATGTTTAGAACTGTTAAATCAGAAGATAAAGTTGTGAAACATCAGTGATTAAATCTCTCGCTTCAAGGACATCAATTCTGTAAGAAAATAGGAAGCACGTAGGAAATGTGCTAACATTTTAAGTTGTGTACCTAAAAGAGCAGTCTGTTCCAGCCTGGAAGTTTTGCAAAACACTCTGTTTTGCAACTTATGGCTAACAAAACTCAATAGGAAGTTCAGTTGTGGCCAAAAAATGTTTTTTGCTACGTGACCAGTGAAAGCATTCCCACTTTCAATGGATTGTTATTCCCTTTAAGACAACCACTTTTATAAATTAGGCAGAAGTGGCTTAAAACCCCCAAAGTGCAGTTACCGCCAACCAGCCAATGTTGCACAATGTTACTTGACTATGAATGAGTAACAAAAATTTTATTATTACATTATACATTGCTACTTTATATTACTAAATGACATTATTGTCTAAAAATATCTGCACAGTGTAGAGATGAAGGCTTTGTACACAAGAAGACAGGAAAGCTGCTTATACAGTAACTGCTGCAAAATGGCACAAATTATTTATATTCAGTTTTAATCTGCATATTGTGCTGTGCCTGTATAAAGAGGATAGAGGTCTGCAGCAAGAAACTTCTTTCAAGGCGTAGAAAATAACACACAGACCCATGTAACAGATTTTAAAAAAACTAACATGAAAACCTATGACAGGTAAGTGAATAGCATTGATCATCTATTGACCATCTGACATGGACTGGGATACTTCAGGCAGCAAGTTTATAGACTGTTATTGAAGTTGATGTGTTCGAAGCAGGAAAAATGGGCAAGTGTAAGGATCTGAACGACTCAGACAACTGGCTCAGAGCATCTTAGAGATGTCAGGTCTTGTAGGTAGAAGGAGGTCCTGGTATGCAGTGGATAGTACCTACCAGCAGGGGCGTAACTTGAGGGGGTGCAGAGGGTGCAGTTGCAGCGGGGCCAGGAGCTTTAAGGGAACCATAGGTACTGTCATCAGTATGAAGATTGCAGATTCCATCTGGTCCATAAACCAAGGAGACCCACAGATTACCCTAACCACACTAAGGATGATGAAAGTCCTTAGCACCCGTAACCATCACTATAAAGAATTCACTGTAGGGATGAGGTAGGGGGCCCCAGACAAAAGATTGCACCGCAGGGCCCACAAGACTTTAGTCATTACTGCCTACAAGTAATGGTTGCTGAAGCCTTAATCTAAGTTCACTTCAGAGGTCTTGTGGGGTTCATGACTTCATTGGTCAGAGCTGTTTGGTGCCATGAGAGGCATACAGTATAACTAAGGTGTGACAGTGTTCATATGTCTATTTTGACCCAAATTAAATGGAAAAATGGAACCCTATAGCAACAAATGCTAATGTATGGTAGCCCATTGGAGCTAATATATCGGAGCCCCAATGTGAAATCTGTAACGGGGCTCCCAATTTGCACGTGCTACTTATAATACTGGTGTATTCATGTTATAAAGAGACCTTTGCCCCCCCTGAGGTTTTAGGGCCCTGTAGCAATTGCTATCTCTGTACCTCCTACAGCTACGCCCCTGCTACAGAAGATATGGATAAAATTATCATGTGGACTCCATATCCTCAGTAAGTGAGCAATTGGTAATGTATTTCCATCAATAGCTTTGGTATTACTAACACGCAGTATAGTAGTATTAATTGGTTACCAGAAGGGACAGTTGTTTGGGCACTTCATGGGGCTCCCATGTGTTCATCAGCTGTACTACTATTTGTGCAGTATTATAGGAGTATTTTTTTTTTATGTTTTCTGAGCAATAAAAAAATGGAAAAGGAGATGAGAGCATTTGTTTTCCTCGGGTCCTACGCAGGTTGTGATCTATTATTTAATGGTAGTGTGAACAAGGCCCAACTTGAGTGGTAGATAGTGAATGGTAGATTCTTTTATAGGCCGTAGAGATTGATCTGGAAATATTTGGAGGCAGAAACGGTTTATTATGACATGGTTATTATTATGTCATTGTAATGAGACAATGAAGTAACCCCAACCCCCACCCCCTCCCCTTTTTCCTATTTCCTCTTCAGTTCTTCATTTTTTCAGAACTTTCTAGTCAGCAAAACAGGATTTTGTGTTTACTAACTGCAACTTCCTGAAATTTCCAAGTCCAGAGGAATTTTATCTGCGACTGAAAAACAAAACAGAAGCCGTATGAGTCACCGCAGAAAAATTCTAAGCTTCTCGCCCTTTGTCCCCTTTTATAGTTTCGGTCACAGACAGTCAAGGATGAAGGTTACTATGGAGATGAGGGGACACCACGAACTGCGGCCACATAACAGGAAACAGAAGGGGATCTGAGTGACAAAAGTTCCCGTTTGGGGGTTAAGAAAAGTCTGATAGCTGTCCTGTAAGTAAGAGGAAATCGAACAATACATGTTTAGTAAAAGTTTTCATGTCATTGTCTCGAGGAAGACCTTTAATCCCTGAGCTGGTAAAGAGTATTGAGGAATATTATGATCCATATCTAAAATATGTATATTTAAGACACTTGTCTGTGTGACCATTGTCATAATGTGTCTCAGTCTGGCCTCCTGGCACCACTGTCAGCAAAAGACAATGCAATTCTGGGAATTTTTATATTTTTTTGTTTTTCTATTACTACTCAAATTCTTACAACATTAAGAAAACCTATATAAAGCTTAAAAAATTAATTTGTAATTTTACATGGAATCCTATACAATGACAAGAACCGGCAACCAAAATGTGTTCTGCGTGCAGTGGTGCACATACATACTGTATTTCATCTGTATGCAGTGGTGCACATACTCAGCCATCACTCCATGTACTTCTATTCCACCCCATGTAAGTGAATGGAGTGGTGGTCCTGCATCTATACAACTGCTCTGTTCCCAAAGAGAACACAGGGGAACTTGCAGAAGCTGTAATTCTCCTGATGACTAGGGTTTCAATAGTTTTGTGCAGTATGTGAATAGGATTAGCCAAAATCCCATCCATTGTGCAGGTACTGTAAAATGCAGTGTTTTCGCAATGTGGGGCCCCAGTCTCAGGCCCCACGTTGCAGAGATGCAGCTTCTTTTGTTGTATTTTGTGGCATTTTTTGAGTCAGGAATACATTGAGCAAAAGATAGATGTGTAAGAGCTTTCTATTTATTTCCTGTTACGTTTGTAGCTATTCTTGGCTTTGCCCCCCAAAAAACTGCAAAATCCGCAACAAAAAAAGCTGTGTTTCTACAATGTGGGACCTCAGCCTCAGGGAAGCAGCACATGACCATGTTTCACCTGTGAAACACAGTCCATGTTACTGCCAGATTTACTGACTTGAACTTCATGCTGGGAGCGGAACTCCTAGCAGTATAATTATCTATGATGCTGGGACTCCCTGCCTCCCAGTGACTGTAATTGGTAGGGGGCAGTGTGTCGCTGGGAGGCACGGACTCCTAGCATCATAGATAACTATACTTCTAGGAGTCCCGCTCCCAGCACAAAGTTCAAGTCAGTAAATCTGACTGTAACACTGTTCTGTGCTGCTCCCCTTAGACTAACACCCCAGATTCCTGGAAATGATGCTTTTTGTGAAGCAGATTTTGCTGCAGTTTTTGAGCCAAAGCCAGGAGTGGATTGGGCAGAAGGCAGAAATATAAGAACTTAATTTATATTTCCCATTCTCTTTGTAGCCACTCCTGAGTTTGGCTCAAAAACACGCAGCAAAATCTACAACAAAAAAAAGTTGCTTTTCCACAAAGTGGGGCCTCAGACAGATAGAAGATCAAGGTCCAAAAACATAAATTTTAAGTAAAGTCAGTTTTAATATTTGGAGACTTATAACTCTTATTTCGTATCAAAATTTCTTGTTGAAACTTTTATATATTGTCACAAAACATTCAAAAATGTTGTTTTTAAAGTTTCTAGGTTTCATCCTCAGAACTGCTATCCTTAACCTTGTCACCAAAGGGAAGTTTGCTGAAGTCCTGTGCAGCCTGACCACAGAATTTCTTCAAAACTTGCAAATCAACATATTTGGCTTTGCTAATGGGCAAAAAGGAATTGTATTTTTGCTCCAAGCTTGTGCCTGTGCATGCACCTGACTTCCTTCCTCTTGTAGTTTTCTTAAGGCCTGCTCTCTTTTTTGCCAGAACAGGACTTGTTGTCCAAGGACCATTGTAGGAAGTGCAGGACTCTGATCGCTTTTTCATCCTACGCTATATTTGCAAGCCTAATATAAACATGGACTTTGATCGCTTTTCCAAATTTTAACTGGCAGCCTATAGGTTCATAGCGCCATACACTACGGGACACATCTCAATTTGACAAATTTTAGGACCTTGATCGTTCTTCCATCTGAGTCTTTATATATATTTTTTTATACAATAACATTTTCTATACAATTAATTTGTTTCACATTGCTGTCTTCTATTTTATTTTTCCGTGGATGGAGTAATTTTAGCTTTTTTTTTTTTTTGCAACACACTTTTCATTGGTACCATTCTGTTGTAAATATGATTTTTTTTTTATCACTACTTAATTTTTTTTCCGAGACATAGTGACCATGAAAAACAGTGTTAATAAATTAATAATACTTAATTTATATATTGGTTTTTATCTTTGGTTTATTTTATATAATAGTAATCCTTTTTTGAAAAAAAAATATTTTATTTTGCATCACCATCTACTTAAAGCTAGTTAGACTTTTTTCTGGGAAATGCTGTTCCATTCTTTGTACCATTGGTGCTATTTTTTGATAACTGCAGAGTGTACTTCATAGTGACATAAAGAAAGAAGGTACTTCATAATAGTACTACTTATATTCAGTACCATGTACTGGGAAGCAGGGAGAAAAGGGGGTGTGGGGAAGTTAGCTCAGTAGAAGCAGTGGTGGGGACTGAAAAAGTCATGCCAGGGACACAAAATATGCAGCAAACCTTGACTTCAGGCACAAAATGATCAAAACGAAATAAAGCCCCTAAACACCCACTCCACTCCACGCCCACCACCCCTCCCTCACCCCAACCACTCTTTGCTGTGGCAATGCCAATTTGCTTTTCGGTCATGCCAATAAAGCCTTTTTGTATTTGTATTTGTACAGCCTTAACTTCAGGCAAAAACAAAATAAAAAACCTGCTCGTCTGAGCAACTAACTAAACAGAACTGATAACCTAACTATATGCGTGGCTTACTTCCAGCCACCCAAATACAACAAGCACAATATTGTCTCACCGGACTCAGAGTTACAGGTCAGAACCATACACCTCCTTTCACCTCATGGAACTGCCCTGCAATGCAGGAACTGCAGCCTTTTTCTGGCTCAGTAATCAACCAAGGATCTACACCTGGGCTGAGGCCTACTCCAGATCCGCCCTGGACCACACATACGTCAGAAACCTGGGGCTCATATATCTGGTCTCCAACACTCTGCCTGTCCCCTTCTCACAGGGAATATCGGATAAAAACTGCATTTGAGACATTTTCTTATCGGTTTTGGTTTATGGCATTCACTATGCAGCCAAAATGACATGTTAGGGGGCGTTCACACTACCTTCGGTGTCCGACAGGTAGTGTCCGCTGCTAATGTCTGTTCAAAATCTTGTGCGGACATTAGCAGCGGACACTAGCTGTGTCCGTGACATTTTGCATAGATTTAAATGGACATCGAGTGCGTTCTTTTACAGTCCGTGCCTGTCCTTAACTGTCCATTCTCAAAGATGTCTGACTTTTCAAGCGGACAGCAAAAACCTACATGTCGGGTCTTGCTGTCCGCTTGAAAAGTCGGACATCTTTGGGAACGGACAGTTAAGGACACCCACGGACAGTAAAAGAACGCACTCGATGTCCATTTAAATCTATGCAAAATGTCACGGACACAGCTAGTGTCCGCTGCTAATGTCCGCACAAGATTTTGAACAGACATTAGCAGCGGACACTACCTGTCGGACACCGACGGTAGTGTGAACGCTCTCTTACCTATATACTTTGGGTGTTTATGATTGCAGTGAAACTAAATTGGTATATTTTTTTTGTTTTTAACATCGTCACAAAAATTAAAAATAATGAAAACAAAAAATTGCCATATTCTGACACCCATAACTTTTTCATATTTTGGTATACAGGGCTGCATAAGATGCCTCTTTTTTCAGGGCCAATTGTACTTTTTATGTATACCATTATGCAGAATATCTGAAGAAATGCCTGGGAAAAATAATTTTACATGTTAGTAGTTTATTAGGTATATTTGAATGTGGAGATGCCAAATGTCTTTATGTTTCTGTTTATTTGGATATTATGGAAAGGGAAGTGGTGTGAAACGAAAAAAAAAACTAAAAAAACCTTGTTTTCATTTTTTACATCCTCCTAGGGGTTGAACCTGCGATCCTCAGATCATTTGTACTGTGATGGGGAAATTTCTATATGTCAGAGAAAGACCTCAATAGATATACACCTATGAAAGTTCTAAGAGCCTTAGGCTGAGGCCCCATGTTACGAAAAAACAGCGTTTATGTTGCAGATTGTTGCTTTTTTGGAGGCTGATTCTGAAGCAGAATGAGCGTCAAAATCAGGGTCTAAAAACTCTGTGTGCTCTGACCCTTACAATGAAGAGGAGTTTGTTTGCAGTTGTAACCATCTTTTACCCCAAAGTGCCATAATTTGATACTGTCAATCAGGTTCCACTGATCTTCTTTATAGATGACAAGTAGAGATGAGCGAACACTGTTCAGATCAGCCGATCCGAACAGCACGCACCCATAGAAATGAATGGAAACACCTGTGACGCCGGCCGGCCGCCGGCAAAGTCAGCGTCACAGGTGCTTCCATTCATTTCTATGGGTGCGTGCTGTTCGGATCGGCTGATCTGAACAGTGTTCGCTCATCTCTAATGACAAGCCCTGAATGCCACCAGTGAAGAATTTCCTTTGCAGTGGCTTCTGAAGGATAACTGTAGTGTTACATGTTGGACAGTTCATGTCACCATAATGTAAGCCACTCCTTAAGAGCTAGAGTTGTCTTTATGAGACAGCCCTCTTCAAAAGAAACTATAGTTTTTTTAATGCAAATTATAACCAGTAATCCTTGTTGTCTCTTCTATTCTAGTCTTATACTCTAGATCTAGGTCATATGACCTTTTTTCTTTGTATGACGTCAATTTAAAAAAAAAAAAAAATCAAAGATGAAGTAGTCAGTGCGCCATTCATTAACTGTGAGAATGCTGGCCATCTTTACGGATAACTATATCCGCAAACAATTACTTAGTTCATAAGACTTAAATCTCGTGATTTTTGTCCCTGACTTTTTTTTTTTTGGAAAGATGATCCTTCTCGTTGAATATGACTTGCGGCTAAAACACAGTGGTCCCAGAAAAGCTATTATGCTTTTGTAAATCACAGAATGTCAAGTATACCTATGGTAACACTGGCATTATAGGTGTAACAGGAACAGAAGGTCTACAGAGGAAAACTCTGCAGACTTTCTGTGAAAAAAGTCTGTAGTCTTTTCTGCATCGCTTTTTGGCTGTGACACATTATATGGGGCCTTAGCCTAAAACAGAAAAAAAAAACCTATGCCTATGCCTAGATATGTCTGAGGTGCCCACTTTGACACTGGTGACAGGATTACTGACCCTTACCCTAGAATACCAGGGAAATCAATATTTCATTTCTGTTCTCCTTTCTAAACTTCGTCTTTAAGCATACTGTCTCTAACTTCTGTAAAAACATCCCCTTCCCCTCTATCCCCACTCCATTTATGCCTCATTATGAAATACCCACACAATGTTACTCCATTACTTCTGTCAAATCCACTCATGACTTTAGCTAAAAAAAACAAAACCAAATCTTAGCAGTATACCCCTTGGGCCCAGAGGACATACAATCAATGGATTGGCAAACAGACTACAGTAGCTAAAGGTTTTCTGGGCACATAGCTGGTGACCTAGGGATTCAATAGGACAATCATGCAATCCCTGGAGGTCTAGTGCTATGGGGTGATTAAAGGGGTTGTACCACTTATCTAAGTGTCTAATCGCTGGGGGCCCGATCACTGGGTCCCCCAGTGATCAGAAGGATGGGGGACTGAAAGTCCCCTTAAAACCTCCTTGTGAAAAGCACTCCATTAACTTCTATGGGCTGCTGGGACTGTAATTTCCAGCATCTCCTGTATCCCCATAGAAGTGAATGGAACACTGGTCAAACAAGCCCACTGGTTCTCTACTCACAAGAAGACCTTAGGATCATGGGAAGAATATGAAAATCTGTCTTCCATGATGTAATTAGGAAAACAGCTGCTGCCTCAGTATTGCAAACCAATAGAGGGCGCTCACTGGAATGTGCAAGCCTGTCTTCCCTGATGTAGTTAGGAAGACAGAACTCCAGTGAAATAACCCAATAAAGGCTGCTCCCTTTTGCATCATGCTCGACCTTCCAAGAGGCCTTTGTTTTGCAATGACGCTGGGATTATTACCAGGTATAGTCTCTCAATCGAGGACGGCCGTTTCGATGTACTTGTATCTCATCAGCTCGATGTAGAGAGGACTATAACCTGGTAGAGGCGAGGGGCTTAGACAGGGTTAAGGAGGCCTTAGGGAGACATTCTCCTTTCTCCCGATTGCTGGGGGACCCAGTGATTGGGCCCAAAGTGTTCAGACACTTATTCCTTATCTTGTATCGTGTGTGGATATAAGTGTCCATAATGGCACAACCCCTTTAATGAACAGACATAAGCAGTCTAAAGTAGGAAGGATCCCTGGTAGTCTGAAATAGTGAGATATGAAGCAAATCATTGGTGGTCAAAGCAGGGAAGGGGTAAATTTCCAAATCTAAGATGGTCTAGTGCAGTAAAGGGAAAATCCCTTCAGGTCAGTAAATGGAATAATGGACAGAGCCTTGACGCTATAGATGCTATAGTGTTAATGACCAGATCATATGCTGTGGGAGTATAATGGGCTGATCCATTGCCTGGTGGTCTAGAGAAGGGAAAGGTATAATGAAAGCTCAGATCCTTGTTGGTCTCGGATATAAGATCATTCATTGTATATGGCCTGGTACTGAGTTTATGTTGTTCAGCAACAGATGAAGTTCTCTATGAATTTGCTGACATAGTCACTTGTATGTGTCATATAAGGAATGTGAAGCTTTTTGCTGTATTGTATCTTTTTGCATCACATTTTAGATTGTATCATCGCATATAAAGTGATTACTTTTTCTCCATAAATCCAAATGGTTAAGCCATGAACTGGCCTTCTATGGAAATGACCACATCATGGGTATTATGTTGGTGAGATAAGCTAATAGAGTATTCAAGGAATGCAGAAAATGCCCTTACATTGTAATGTTATCTACAGTGGAAATATCTCAAGGGATTTTAATGAGAAAATATAGTTACATAGTTACATAGTAGATGAAGTTGGATGAAGACATCAGTCCATCAAGTCCAATCTATAACCCTACAGTCCCCTACAGTTATTTACTAAGAAGGGATGCCGCAATAATACAGGTGTATGTAAGGTACTTGTATCTGTGCATTGTAAATGCCATGTACTAAATATGAATATAGCGCTTTTATAACGGAGATTTATGTCTCGGATTTTTTTCCTTTAAAAAGTGGTCAGAATGCCATTAAAAATGAAAAAAAGTCAATATTGCTGTTAGATACCGGGCCGGAGCCTCTGCTGCAATGCAAAGAGGCTACTGGCCCGCTCTGCTTCCTGCGCCGTGTCGTGCACTTCCAGTATTTGGAGGGGGAGGACCGGAACCTCCACTATAGTCTGTGGGGGTTGCTGGTCTCCTCCTAGGACCGGAACCACTACTTCTGGGGTCAGGGGGTCAGCGGCAGGCTGGAGTCTATTTAGGCCTCATTCTGGCTCCGGCCCTCTGCTGATTATTCAGATCTCCCTGGTATCAGCTCACCCTGCGTTCCTGTCTCTCCCTGAGATACTTTCCTGCCTCCTACTGTGTATTTGCTATTGGTCTAACGTGTATGACCCTGCTTGCCTCCTAGACCACCTCTCCTTGACCTGCAATTTTGGACCATGTGATCTCCAGTGTATGATGCGGCTTGCCTGAGAACCACCTCTCCTTGACTCGCGACTCTGTACCTCGTGTCCTTCAGTGTATGACCCAACTTGTCTAATTACCCTTCTGTTGTAACATCTGTTACCATGTGACCTCCAGTGTATGACCCGGTTTGTTCGACTACGTTCTGTCTATCCCTGGATACTGTGTGACCTCCTGAATACCAACCCGCCCTGTACAACTACCCTGCGGTGTTTCTGCCATCTCCTGGTGATCGTCTGTTACTGCTCTCAGCTCTGCTGACCAGCTTCATCTGTTGCTTCACCCACCTAAGTGAGTGGTTTATGGATTTTCTGGTTCCACTGTAACTTGGGGTGCGCTGTGCGTGTGACGCTGTCTAGGTGGCTGCAGTTCTGGGTCCCACAATTTACCAGTCCATCTCCACCACCAGGAGCTCTGGCGAAGACCTCTGGGGCCTGGTTCCACACCAGTTTGGAGAGTGTTGGATGCTCAGTGCTGCTTTGCCTCAGTGTGCAGGAGAGTCTAGTTGCCTGGGACTAATTGTCCATTATATATTGCACTAGGTTCCTAACAATTGCTTCATCAGTCCACTACTGCTTCTATTCTACTGGTCCCCCAATAGTCTCCACTTTCTAATCCCTCTCAAAACAGAAATGTGAACACTAAGTCAGTCACAGGCTGAGGTGGGTCATTTATAGCACGACATGGCTACCTCCATATCAGGAGCAGATGATTGGGCACCTATGTTTTGGTGATCGCCTGTGATCAGGTGTACGGTAAGTAGCAGAGGACAATGTTGATTATAGTCGTGGATTTTTTGCTTCTTTACATTGATTAAAAATGGTAAAATCCTGTTAAAGTGTAAATGTTGATTAATTTTTTGCTGTTGTGGGGCCGTTATAGAGAACATTTTTCTATTATACCTTATTAACTTGTTTTACTCTTTTAGGAGAAAATATGTTTAACCAGGAGCTGAGCAGCTGCCATTTAATGCCATGGTCTATGCCGACTTGTGCTACAACTTCAGTGTCAGCGTTCCATAGTTTTTAACCACTATGTATGTGTTTTTCTAACTTTTTTCACTTTGGAACTTCATTTGATCTCTATTGGAATCTGTATTTTTAATAATGGATTAGAAGTTAATTTTTAAAACGAATCCAAAGGGACTGCGGACCTATTTCCTGTTTGAACATTATCCATTTGGAGACTTTGCTTTGAGGGTCCAGAAGCTTCCAGGTCATACACCCCAGGGGATTGCGGTGGGTATATGGTGAGCTTCAGTGTTTTTTCTTGTTTGAATAATTTAACTTCAGTGTTTCCCTACTGGACAAGTTTCTTGTGGTAAACTTTAGAAGCATATAGCGTTACATAGGACTTCCTAAATTACATTTTTTGCATAAACCACTGTTGTAAAGCCATCCATGCCCACACTAAAAATAAAAAAAACTTTATACTCATCCTGTGGCTACACTCCCGGTGCCAGTGCAGTTCTTCAGTGAAGCTTGGAATATACCCTGGCTTCAGTGCTCAGTGGCCGGACCCCGGGGTGTAAGTCCTCGGCTTCACTGAACAATTGAGCAGCTGTCGGGAGCAGCAGAGATAAGTCAGGCAAGTATATAGGTTTGGGATTTTTTAGTACAGGGAAGCATGGCTACAACAGGCCGATTTGGAATACTAAACCTTCAGTCTATAAGGACCTGTGGGTTGTCTAGTGTTTAATATTAACCTGACAGGTACTCTTTAAAGAGGTATCCCTACCTGGGAAATTTATGGCATATTCACGGGATGTGCCTAAATGTCCAATACATGTGAGTCCCAACTCTGAAACCCACACCTATGTCAAAAATGAGGGTCCCCTGCCCACTGTCTCACAGCTGTTGTGAGTGGCGAGGTGGCTGCACCTCTTTTGTGCTTTCTATTCACTTTTATGGGAGCCCCTGAATCCTTTAAACTCCTGTAATGAATGAAAGGTAAGAGCTGCACATGCATGGCCGCATTTCCACTTGCAGCAGTAGTGAGAATGGGGGTTGGTTTACCCCCCCAATTCTTTATATGGATGTACACCTTTAAGCTTTTTCTGCACAATATTTTATGTCCTAGAGTAACCATTCCTTTGGTTTTATTTCCACATATCACTTCTTCTTTTCTGTTTGGATTTCCCAAAAACACATTTATTTTTATCTCTATGATCACCGCGTGCCTCTGACACACACAGCCGCTGTCTACTTACTTCCGGTAGGTTGTTTTCCCACTCTCCAGAACTCAATGGAGCTGATCCAGTCTTAAATTATAATAATATTCAATAGTATTTTACCCAAAATCAAAGCACAATAAAACATTTACAATACTACAAGGTGCTGCTTTCTCAAAATGCTAAGCATGACTCCAGTTCTTATGTATTAATGTTAGGCACTTTTTTTATTTGATTGAAGTACAAAAAATTATAAACTAAATTTATAAATTCTAAATTAAAAACTTTGCGCTTCAATGTATTCTTCAGTAAACCTTGTACCATTAGATTTATGACAGTAGACTGTTGGTGAAATAGATGGATATAACAATATGCATTCCAACAGCATATTGTAATACAGTGGGGAGTGGAATCAATGCAGGACATCTGTATTCAATCCAGGGCATAGCTATAGGGGTGCAGAGGTAACCAACACTACTAGTCCTTGCAGCCTAAGGGAGCCCAAAGACCTCTCTACTAAATGAGAAGTATTTTAGATCGTATGTGACAAGGGGGACCTTCAAGTTATACCTCTGATTCAATCTGAGGGTGACACCAGAGCATCATACTGTAGCAGTCATGGCCATAAGTATTGACACCACTGAAATTTTTTCAGAAAATGAATTGTTTCTGCAAAAAAAAATATTGCAATTACACATGCTTTATTATACATATGTTTATTTTCTTTGTGTGTATTGGAAGGCAAATTGGACAAAATTTCATACAAGACTCCAAAAATGGGTCAGACAAAATTGTTGGCACTTTTTCAAAATTGTGAGTAAAAACTTTGTTTCAAGCAACTGATGCAGGAGCAGGAGGTGCAGGAGAGTCTAGTTGCCTGAGACTAACTGTCCATTATATATTGCACTAGGTTCCTAACAATTGCTTCATCAGTCCACTACTGCTTCTATTCTACTGGTCCCCCAATAGTCTCCACTTTCTAATCCCTCTCAAAACAGAAATGTGAATACTAAGTCAGTCACAGGCTGAGGTGGGTCATTTATAGCACCACATGGCTACCTCCATATCAGGAGCAGATGATTGGGCACCTATGTTTTGGTGATTGCCTGTGATCAGGTGTACGGTAAGTAATGGAGAACAATGTTGATTATAGTCGTGGATTTTTTGCTTTTTTACATTGAATAAAAATGGTAAAATCCTGTTAAAGTGTAAAGGTTGCTTAATTGTTTGCTGTTGTGGGGCCGTTATAGAGAACATTTTTCTATTATACCTTATTAACCTGTTTTACTCTTTTAGGATAAAACATGTTTTACCAGGAGCTGAGCAGCTGCCATTTAATGCCACAGTCTATGCCGACTTGTGCTACAATTTCAATGTTTCCCTACTGGACAAGTTTCTTGTGGTAAACTTTAGAAGCATGTAGCGCTCCATAGGACTTCCTAAATTACATTTAGGTGATGCTTGATGCAAGTGATGCTTGTTCAAACTCACTTGTGGCAAGTAACAGGTGTGGGCAATATAAAAATCACATGCATATCTGGTATTATTGAGTTTCAATAGACTCCCCTATTACATCTGCTTACCCTTCCATGTATTTTATTTTATGGTATAAATAAAATTTGCAGTGACCCATTGTGGTTTATATCTATGTACTTACTGCATTACCTGGTTATATCTACAATCTATGTGTGACACTTGGTAGTTATACCCTTTCTGTTTCTACTTATAGTGTGGAAGTTTGACTATATTTGATAGTCTTCTCTTATCTATGTGTGTGATACTGTGTATCACCTTTATTTATTTTGTATGTATTATATTTGTCATTTCTTAATAAAGATTTGTATTTTTATATACATTCATATGGTTTTATGCTCATAGTTTCTAACATGATAGACTTGATTTGCACTTTGTGTGTTTACTGTGTGCAGTGCATCATGAAATCTGAAGATTTTGGGTTGAAATGCAGCGCCCAGTGTCAGAAAGCTGAGTTTGCACCTTAGGTCATGGGTCTTCCAGAAGGACAGTAACGCCAAACATAATTCACCCAGAAATGGATGGAAATGAGTCTGGATCTAAATCCCATTGAACACTTGTGGAGTTATCTTAAAATTTCTGTTGGGAGAAGAGAAGACACCCTTTAAATATGAGAGACCTGGAGCAGTTTGCAAAAGAAGAGTGGTCAAAAATTCCAGTAGATGTGTAAGAAGCGTGTTGATGGTTATAGGAGCCAAATGATTTTAGTCATTTTTTCCAAAGGATGTGCAGCCAAATATTAAGTTAAGGGTACCAATAAATTTGTCTGGCCCATTTATAGAGATTTGCAGGAAATTATATAATTTTTTGATTTTTTTTCTCTGTTTTTTTTTTTTTTTTGTGTGTTGTTTCAATAAACAAAAAGGAAATACATATGTGCAAAATCAAATATGTACTTGCAATTATTTTCTTGGAGAAATACTTCATTTGTTGGAAAAATTTCAGAGGTGCCAACCCTTATCGCCATGATTGTATATGTGGTCATGAGCAAATTTTGTAGTGCATTGCACACCATAGAATCTTTCTTTTGAGAGAATGGAAACATCCATACCACACATGTTTTAAATAGGACCTTTCATATCCTTAGAGATCGGTGGTATTATATACTGCTAGAAAGCTGAGTTTAGCGCACTGTCCACTTTGCCGGTATGTGCTGTGTGCCAGTGATATCAGTGCTGTTAGTTTTGGCACCAATATCCCTCCACTCCTCCACTGTTATTAGGGTGGGCCTTAGTGCTCGGTGTCATTGTTTGGCTGTGAGGAACATGAACCCCCGGACAGTAGTCTTTCATAGCCTTGGAGCAATTATGCTGATCTGTAAGGCTTGCCCTTCTGACAGTGGATGGATATCAGTACCAAAACTAACGACATCAATATCTCTGTGCACGTATAAATTCAGCACACTGTCAGCTGTTGTGGTCGGTGTTGCCACTGGCACTTAGACCTTTGATGTATATATGCGTCTCCTTTTAATGAATTCAATTTTGGTTCCTTTTCCTTAGTACTATTTTGAGCACTTCTTTAAGAACGGTGGTGAACCAAAAAATGCAGTTCAGCCACTGTGGCTTAACATTGTGGGATATATCCAGGGGACATCCAGGGGACAGGCATTGAGATAGTTAAGACCTATAAGTTCCTGGGTGTGCTCCTCAATAATAAGCTGGACTGGGCAGATCACCTGGATGTGCTGCACAGAAAGGGTCACAGCAGGCTCTACCTGCTCAGGAGGCTGAGGGCCTGTGGAGTCCAGGGGCCACTTCTTAGGGCCTTTTTCAACTCTGTGGTAGCATCAGCCATATTCTTCAGAGTGGCCTGCTGGGGGAGTAGCATACCAGCCAGGGATAGAAAAAGACTTGACAGACTGATTAGAAGGGCCAGCTCTGTCCCGAGGAGCCCCCTGGACCCATGACAGGTGGTGGGTGAAAGAAGGATACTGTCCGTGGTGAGCTCCATGCTGGAGAAGAACTCCCATCCCATGTATGAGACTGTAACAGCACTGGGCAGTACTGTCAGTGACCGTTGCACTCCAAGTGTGAGAGAGCTCTATCGGAGATCCTTCCTCCCAACCACGATCAGACTGTGTAATCAACATCAGCCTAAACGGAGATCACTCCGCACAGAGAACTAAATGATCCTGAAGTCTTTTGTTTTTCTTCTGAGTTGCTAGGACTCCTAGTATCATTTCTATCTGCTACTCTGAACTTGTATGTGTTCTTTTTTGAATATATTACTGTATCATCCATGCTGCTATAATACACTGAAATTTCCCCATGGTGGGACTATTAAAGGGTTATCTTATCTTACCTTACCTTATCTTATCTTATCTTACATTGTACAGGTCATTATGTTTGGGACAGGTACTTTTTATTTATTTATTTTTATTAGAAAATATTTATTTCTCTGTAATAAAGCTAACTATATAATGACCACACCATAAACCTATAACAGTTTGTGCCAAGGGCTAAAAAATATGTTTGGATTTTTATGACTTTAGGCTTTGTGTATGCTTAAAAACATACACCTTTCACATAAAGAAATGTAAACTTTGTCAAAAAGTAGTGAATGAGGCATAACGCTTCTACTTCAGTGTTCAAAATTGAATCTTTATGAATCAGTTAGATGGATGACTATCTGGAAAACAAATGACCGAAAACCACAACACTGTGCTGTGATATGACGGATAGCACAAATGTCGGAATCCTTAGACTTATAATGGAGTCCATCAAGTTCCTCCTCAATGTCCAGTTTAGATCAGCAAAAACATGGAGAAAAACTGAATCTAAGCTTAGAATGTTAAATGTATTTTTTATCTACACATGTGGACAAAATTGTTGGTACCCCTCGTGACAATGGTCACAGAAATAACTTAAATTTGAATAAAGTAATAATAACCAAACTACATGTTGACAAGCCACAAAGGATCTGGGAGAATTCCCTATGGACAGATGAGACAAAGATCTAACTTTTTGGCAAGGCACATCAGCTCTATGTTCATAGATGGAAAAATGAAGCATATCTTGAAAAGAACACTGTCCCTACTGTGAAACATGGAGGAAGCTCTGTTATGTTCTGGGGCTGCTTTGTTGTATCTGGCACAGGGTGTCTTGAATCTGTGCAGGGTACAATGAAATCTCAAGACTATCAAGGGATTCTAGGGAGAAATGGGCTGCCCAGTGTCAGAAAGCTTAGACTCAGTCACAGGTCATGGGTCTTGTAACAGGATAATGACTCAAAATACACAACTAAAAACACAGAAGAATGGCTAAGAGGAAAACATTCTGAAGTGGCCTTCTATGAGCCCTGACCTAAATCCTATTGAGCATCTTTGGAAGGAGCTGAAACATGCCATCTGGAAAAGACACCCTTCAAACCCGAAACAACTGGAGCAGTTTGCTCAGGAGGAGGGGGCCAAAATACCTGCTGAGAGGGGCAGAAGTCTCATTGACAGTTACAGGAATCGTTTGATTGCAGCGATTGCCTTACTAGATTGTGCAACAGAATATTAAGTTAAGGGAACCATCATTTCTGTCCAGGCCGGTTTCATGAGTTGTTTTTTTTTTTAAATTCTGTTGAAGCGAAAAGCAATGTCTGACTTTTATTTGTTAATTTTCATGACATTTTTATTCATTATTACTTTTGTCAAATTAAATTTATTTCTGTGATCATTGTGGGTTTTTCTATCATTAACCCCTTCCCGCCGATGGCATTTTTTGATTTTCGTTTTTGACTCCCCTCCTTCTAAACCCCATAACTTTTTTATTTCTCCGCTCCCAGAACCATATGAGGTCTTAATTTTTGTGGGACAAATTTTTCTTCATGATGCCACCATTAATTATTCTATATAATGTACTGGGAAGCAGGAAAAAAATTCAGAATGGGGTGGATTTGAAGAAAAAATGCATTTCTGCGACTTTCTTATGGGCTTTGGTTTTACGGCGTTCACTGTGCAGCCAAAATGACATGTCCCCTATATTCTGTGTTTCGGTACAGTTCCAGGGATACCAAATTTATATGGTTTTATTTACATTTTGACCCCTTAAAAAAAATCCAAAACTGTGTTAAAAAAATTTTTTTCTAAAAGTCGCCATATTCCAACGGCCGTAACTTTTTTATACGTAAGTGTACGGGGATGCATAGGGCGTCTTTTTTTGCGGGGCCAGGTGTACTTTTTAGTTCTACCATTTTCGGGAAATGTTATTGCTTTGATCACTTTTTATTGAAATTTTTATCAGAATCAAAACAGTGAAAAAACGGCAGTTTGGCACTTTTGACTATTTTTCCCGCTACGGCGTTTACCGAACAGGAAAAATATTTTTATAGATTTGTAGAGCGGGCGATTTCGGACACGGGGATACCTAACATGTATGTGTTTCAAAGTTTTTAACTACTTTTATATGTGTTCTAGGGAAAGGGGGGTGATTTGAACTTTTAATACGTTTTATATTTTTTTATATTTTTTTTTACTTTTTTTAAAAAATTTTTTTTGCATTTATTAGACCCCCTAGGGGTGTTGAACCCCAGGGGGTCTGATCACTAATGCAATGCATTACAATGCTAATGCATTGCAATGCATTGCAAAAAATCATCCTCTCTTTTGCAGGCTGCATAGATCAGCCTGCAAAAGAGAGAATTTGCAGACAAGCCTGGGAGCCTTGTACAGGCTCCCGGCTGTCATGGCAACATGACGTCGGCCCTGGAGCATGCTCCAGGAGCCGGCGATCCCGGGCAAAATGGCGGCGCCGCACATGCGCCGCCGGGAAAATGACGCCTCCTGCGCCTTTGACCGCGGCGCCGGAGGGGTAAATGCCTCCAATTGGTCCGGGGACCGATCGGAGGCATCAGAGCCGGTTGTCTACTGCTTAAAGCAGTAGACACCTGGCGGCTATGGCGGCCGCCCGGCTACCGGGCGGTCGCCATAGTTACAGACCCGACATGCGCCGTACTATTACGGCGCATGTCGGGAAGGGGTTAAACGAGGGGTAACGACAATTTTTTCCACATGTATATTTGTGTATTTTAGCAGGTTTTTTTTCTCATTTGCTAGAATCTAGGACAGTTCTGTTTTATGATGGGCGAGCTGTTCCCTATCATACTTTCATTCTCACAAATATGTAAAGTAAGAATGAATACATTACTTTAAAGTGATATATTATAAATTGGCCTTTCATGAACCAAATGCATTTGAAGCGAGAGTAAAGCATTGTAGGGTGCACTAACAGCTGCCTACAAACCGTTTCCATGCTAATATTGAGTCATTGAAGATGGAACGCATGACATTCCGTAAAAAATTGCAATTTCAAAGAGCTAAAATTAAATGGTGCCTCTGCATTTTGAGGGACATTATGGAATATATTATGGAATTGTGTGACCAATACATTATTATTAACCAGGGTTACTGGGTATAATGTTTTTATTTTTACGTAGAAATGGATGAAGATATTTTGTTTTGAAGGATGAACTGTATGATGACCATTTTGGAAGACATATAATTTAGTGCTTAGTTTAAAGGGTTTGTCCAGTCCCAAATTCAATTTTCATACTGATGACCGACCCACGGGAAGGTTTGTCGTGATCTGCGTAGCAATGGCATGGGTGATCTGCAGAACGTCTCCTATTACTAGTATAGTACAGTATAATATGGGAGCAGCACTGCACTCACAAGCCTGTCCACTAGCAGCTTCCAGAACCCAGAGACTACTAGAAAAAATGAGTCTGGTGTGGGACCCTGACAGACCCTGAGGCAAATTAGTGGGCGCAAGTGAGTGCATTTGCGGTACGGGACTTTCAGCAGCAACTTCACAGTGCATGCCAGAGACAGCGACAGCGGGCATGGGCACCTGAGACAGATGAATATGTTTGGTTTTTTTTAATGTTTTCTCCTTCAGGAGTCACGTCTCTGCTGTCATGCGAGTTCACAGCTATAATGCAGGTGCCTAGCAGCTACTCCAGTAATAAACTAAGAGGTAAAATATGAGCAAGTAGCAGGAAAATTCTTTGTGGCTAAGATCCCACGTAGCGGGCCACTAGAACCTCATCTACTTTACAGAGACTATAAAACCGCAGCATTTACGCCACATGGACCCCTGCCTGTGACACAGTTTGGGATATCATCTTTGAATCACTTCACTAATAATGAGCATGTCTTATACAAGATGAAAGAACACAATTAACCATTACTCATCAGGGCAGTCATTTTCCTAAATTCTGGCCTGTTATCAAGAGCTGGAGTTGCAAATGCCTCAAACATGAGAAAGCATTGAGAAGCATGTCAAATCCTGTGTTACACTGGAAAGCCAATTTGTCAAGCAGATGGATATATTTTTAAAGATAGATCGCATTACTGGGATTGTTGTGTGACAGTTTGCTGCCCACTACGTGTGTATAAGGCAGTGTGCAGGAGTTTGTGTGTGACAATGTACTACTACATGAGGCAATTCCTGATTCACTATGTCTGCCGCTCTGTGTTTAGCAATTTGGTGAATGTATTTGCATTTCTGAACACTTGCCATTTGTATGTGCGTCACATGTCACAACATATATGTCAACCTGTACATCGCGTCATATATAATTTAGATAGCAGATTTAGGGCCCCTTCACACTACTGATACGCTGCCTGATTCTGAACGTTAAAACACGGTCAGAATCAGCGCGTATAAAGCAGATCCCATTCATTTCAATGGGAGCCGGCATACGAGCGCTCCCCATTGAAATGAATGGGCTGCTTTTTACTCTATGAGCGCTCCCATTGAAGTGAATGGGAAGCGCTCACGTGTACAGCTCAGACTGAGCCGAGCGCCGGGCCCCTTCACACGGCGAGCCGTACACGTGAGTGCTTCCCATTAACTTCAATGGGAGCGCTCGTAGAGTAAAAAGCAGCCCATTCATTTCAATGGGTAGCGCTCATATGCCTGCTCCCCATTGAAATGAATGGGATCTGCTTTATGAATATAGCTTTAAACTGCTGACCCTAAATGGGAGTTCATCAGTTTCTATATGCTTTCATTCATTTTTCGCAGCAGTGTTTTTGTATCCGCATTCATTTTAAGTAATGAATTAGGCAAGGTGGCTCAGTGGTTATTGCAGCACTGGAATCCTGGGTTCGATTCCAACCAAATACAACATCTGCAAGGAGTTTGCATGTTCTCCCTGTGTTTGCATGGATTTCCTCTCACACTCCAAAATACATACTGATAGGGAAAAAAATAAATACAAATTTAAGTAATGAGCAAAATATTGTTGTGAACGACCTGAAATGGGGCACCCCTTTCCTGCTAAACTGTGCCCCTGAAATTAGGCACTACTAGACAGGGCTCTAATTACTTTGCTGTGACTGTGACGAGCTGTGCACCTGAGTGTCCATCACATGAGCATGGACTATATATCACATGAGCATGGATTATACATCATATGATCATAGATTATATATCACATGAGCATGGATTATACATCACATGATCATGGACTGTATATCACTTGAATTGATTTCATCCACTGGATGTAAGCAGAATGAAGGACAGCAAGCAGAGATCTAGAAAACTGTTAGAAATGGATACCGAAAGTATATTGGAAAATTGAATACATTTTTATTATATAAATAACATTTATTTTCTGAAACTGGACAACCCCTTGAGAATCCTTGAGAATAAAGGATTCACTCCATTGAAATTCATTTTCCTCCCAACTTCCCTGAGGAAAGTCAGCTGAATATCAGGTACATGCTAGACTGTCAGCAAGTCCCCTGTAACCCGGGATTTAACCATAATTTGCCTAATGTGTATGGCCACCTTTAGATCGCTGTCTTCATGTTTCTTAGTAGTGGAGACAAGCTATTGCTATTGCTTATCTTCGGCATGCTAAAATCACACATATGTCATCAGGATGGATGACTGATAATGTGACATCGGGCATCTTATAGCAGTCATCCATGTGCAGCAGGGGTATTAGTCACAACCCCAAAAGACTAATAGATGTCCTAATCTGATATGAATAGATCATGAGCTCTCAATCATATTCTGCTGAACACTTCACATCCTGTTTCTTCAGAGATCGTCTACTTACCAAGTCCTCATGCAACTGTGTGAACCATTGAGTATAGAACAACCAGATTAGGTCTTCTTCACTTTAATTCACATTTTACTATAACACTACATGCTGTAAATAAATAAAGTGAAATATTCAGCATTCAAAAGAAGTCTATTGTTGGCCATAAAACATATATCTATGGACAGCTGTGGACTCCAGATGACACGATAGGTACATACTGTAGGTACTGTATTCTTCTCTAGAAGCAACACTGCCAAGGGACAGTAGCTCTATGTACTGAGGGAGAAATGTATACCACGGAAAGCTGGAGTGCTTGTCTTGTAATGAAGGCCTCGACTGACACAGGTCATGAATTATTTTATGAAGAGATTCCAGCCCCTGCACCCGAATGGAGATCTATGCCAGTTAGGAACTCTGGCAGAAAACTGGCATGATAGATGCAGATCAATAGATAGATGCATAGATAGATAAGTGCTCGGTTTTTTAAAATTTATTTTATTTTACTTTACTTTTTGAATTTACAACGTACTTTACTTGCACCCATATATTTTTAGTGGTGCTGCTATCTTTTGCATTGTCACATATATAGATGCATAGATAGATTATACTTCCCAGCTTTCGAAGAACAGAAAGAGGGAGAACATGTGCAATGCGTGCTGCGGCAAATTTAGTTCCACCCACTTCTATTTTGACTCCACCGATTCTCATCCATTTTTTCCATATGTGCCCACACAGTATAATGCTCCTATAGTCACCCGAACATTATATACCCCTACATTATAATGTTCCCCTCCCAACTGACATTATAATGTTCCCCTACAACTGCCTCACAGTATTAAGTCCCTCTCCTGGTGCCCCAATTTAAACTAGCAGAAACTAGAGGGGGACATTAAACAGTAGGGGGAGTTGAAGGGGGACAACAAATTAATGCAAGCTGGAGCGGGACATTAAACTGGGGGTAACTAGAGGGGGACATTAAACTCGGGCAGATGAAAGGGGACATTAAACCGTAGGGGTAGATGGAGGGTGACATTAAAATGGGGGCAGCTCTGGACGCAGATGAGTTGAAACTGGGACATACTTCCTACTGACTGAGACCGCAGGACAGGACCCACAATATGAGACTGTCCCAGAGAATCCGGGATGGTTGGGAGATTAGATAGATAGATAGATAGATAGATAGATAGATAGATAGATAGAAAGATGCTGGTGCATCACTGGGTGGAGTTAGGTCTGGAGGTAAAGCCTGCTGTGGCTGTGTGGACAGTGTCAGCCTGAAGGGACCCACAAAGGAGTGCCGGCTGTGCTGGGGTCAGATAGGGGGAAGGCTACTAGTAAGTGTTGTCAGGGTTGTCATATGTTCAAGTTTTGTGGGAATGTCAATTATTTTCACGGAGTTCACAATAGATTTCATTCTTTGCATTCAGCTTCTTTTGTATTTGCATGGTGACCAGTGGTGAACCTAGCCTGTCTGCTGCCTGAGGTGGATGATCAAAAGACGCCTCCCCCAAGACTGAATACTGGGGGGAAAGGGTGTTTCGTCTTTTGATCATCCGCCTCAGGCAGCGGGTGAAAGTGCTTTGATCATTTTTTATTCAAAGTTTTATCAGAGGCAAAACAGTGAAAAAATGGTGGTTTGGCACTCATTACTTTTTTCCCGCTACGGTGTTTACCGTACAGAAAAAATATTTTTATAGATTTGTAGAGCGGGCGTTTTTGGACACAGGGATAACTAATGTTTATATGTTTCCCAGTATTTCAATACTTTTATATGTGTTATAGGGAAAAGGGGGTGATTTGAATTTTTAATACATTTTTTTTTGCATTTATTAGACCCCCCCTAAGGGCCTTGAACCCCAGGGGGTCTAATTATTAATGCAATGCATTACAGTGGTAATGGATTACAAAAATCCAGCATTTCTATTGCAGGCTACATAGCGTAGCCTGCAATAGAAAATATAGAATGACAGGCTGGAGAGCCTTCAAGAGGCTGCCATAGAAACAGGACGCAGGCTACAGCCAGGCTGAATATAGGGTATCTGCAGTGCTCAGATTATCCCCTCCCCGACATCCGCCATACTAGTAGTAGATACCCTATATTCAGCCTGGCTGTAGTCAGGCTGAATTCCAAGTGAGAGAAAAAAAAACCAGGGGCAGACAGACAACCAAAATGCCCCCCCTTCCCCAGCACCTACTGCAACCCAAACCCTTAGCCCCCCATCAACATCAATCCAGTATTTATCCCCTATCCTATGGATAGGGGATAAATACTTGAAAAATCACTCTCATTATTATTCTTTTTATAAAGTACAACTGCAGAAGCTTACCTACTTCTGCTAGCCGGCCAGTGTAGTGGTCTCTTTACTGAAGACCGCTCGGGAGCACAGACACACGTCGGTTACGGGCCTGAGCTGACGTGGCCATGTCACCCGGCGTGTAATGGAGTGGTGAGAAGGAGGGGGCGGTGTTATGAGGCAGAGTGTAAGGCAGGGAGTTCGGCTGTTTAGGATGGGGGCTGCCGCTGGAGCAGTGTTTTCTCCACACGGCCACCCCAAACTATCTCTCTCCTCCTCTGCCGAAAAGCCAGCCCAGGAGACAGGTCGCACGCACCTTGTTTTTTTTTTAAAGCGGCCTGTCCTGGCCTGTCCTGGTTTAGGTAAGTCAATAAGCCAAAATGCCGCCCCCCGCTCTAGCGCCGCCACATGTCACCTCATTAGAGGTACGGTGCTGGTGGTGACCCTAACTGAGCAACCTGGTAAAGAGGATGGGGTAAAGATAAAAGACTCCTTGAGGGTTAGGACCTAAACTGTATAGAGGTACCATTGATAGGGGGAGATAAAGAAGCTAGTTGGCTTGATCAGTGACAAGTAAATAAACAGGTACTATTACAAGCTTGTTATCTTCACCTGCACTGCGGATATAGGAAAAATAAATGAACGCTTAGTTCTGCTTTAAACTCAGATTTAGAGCCTGGTATACAGTAGATTGTGGAGCTCTTCAATATTACCTACGTCCCAATATAAAACAATGTACACACCACCCTGTGCACAGATTTATGGAACAGCCAGAAACACAATACATCTCAATATTTCCATAGTCATACTGCAGCATAACTGTCCCTCCCCCTCATTTCCCCGGCTTCCACGCCTAAATGTGTCCTCTCGGGGAGAGCCTTTGTTTTCACTCTTAATTAGTGGAAATTTGTTCGGCTTCCATCACAGAGAATTTTCCTCTAGAAAGTTCAGATGTCTGGATATTAAGCCATATTATGTACATGTTAATCGGGAGATATAGTAAGCTGTATACAAGGCCCATTAATAAGTCTGAGCTGCTTGTCTAGAAAACCGAGTTGAACTGAAAGATATTGTTACCTTAGGCTATAACCAAAAAAGGCATCCCCACCCAAAATATATTTCATCTTCATTTGTATATTGTTTTTATTTTATCCCTATTTTACCTGTGCAGCTGTTATATAGATTCATCAGATGTTCAATGAGATAACATATTATTGAGTATAACTGTACCCCTCCCAAAATGCCATACCTCCAATAATGTTCTGTGGTCTCTAAAAACATGATAGGAGAACTAACTGGTTATAGAATAAGAGACCAGTACTTCTATCTTCATTTTAATACCTCCAAGGTGCAAAGGAGCAGCGTTGCTCATTTGTTGCGCAATGTCTATGGGAGAGCTCTGCAGTACCTAAACCCACTGATACACATTGTACCGTAAGACTGCACCATGGCTCTCAACATGCACTCTCCTGCAGATCTAAAATGAATGTCCTATCCTGAGGATCGACCATCGATATTAAAAAGGTTGATAACCACTTTCACAAAATAAAAGAGATGTGTCAAACCTGGTGCATAGGGCATATGGATAGTTACCCTAAAAGTGATATCACATTGGTTATGCAGGAGAACTGCTCTACTCTTCCAGTTTCCAGACATCTCCCCCATGTCTACATTACATAATATGAATCAATGTAGAAAAAGAAAATCATGCTGAAAACAAAATGGGCCAAATTTATTAAGACTAGCTTATCATACGTCAATCTTAATAAAGAGCACGACTAATGCAGGATGGCTGCGGCCCCTTTGTAAATCTATATGCCATCTCTGTACCAGGATAGAAATTTACACCAGTTAGGAACTGGCATCTCCATCTTAACTCATGCCTAGGACTAAGGAATACACCTAGTCCCTCCATGATGCCTGCCCGTTTTGTCCAAATTCCTACAATGCAGCAGGTAAAATGCTGATCTGGAATTGAAAGGGCCTTATGTGCCACCTTATGTGCACCTCAATATCATCCCTCTGCACCAGTTTTCAGGCGTAAGGAAATAATGAATTTATAATGAATGTACGGAGCTTTCAATGGAACTATGTTCCTGCAGGGTAATTTGTTTCATTTTAGATCAGTCACATCCATACATTTTGCACCTTTCATTATGGACAGTTGTGTCATGTGATCAACAATCTGACTACCTGTCCTGAGCTTGCTCTCCAGTGTTGTCAGGATGTCAGTCTCTTCTTTGTGGCTGACTTCCAGTGAACTACACAATTGTATCATCACCTATCAAATCTTTCTGGCAGCTGTATGTACATACCCTTCCAAGACCTAACAACAAGGAGGTATGGACTTTTCCACAGGGAATCCCCAGGACAATGTCCTTGGAGTACTTACTGTTAACAGCAGCTGGCGCATAGTGGCAAAGAAGTCAGCAGGGTGTGGCAGCGCCGCACCTCCCATGAGGCGACCTGAAGCGACTGCTTCAGGCGGCGCTATGTCGGGGCCCCCGGGGGAGGGTGGCATTTTTGCTGACCTAAGCCAGTCCAGGACAAGCGGGAAGTGAGCAGTGGATTGGGGCGACCGCCCCTCACGCTTAGTCCTCTCCCTGCCTGCTCTCTGCCTGCTAACAACGCTCGCTCCGTCCCACTCCGCCCCGCCCCGCCCCCTCCTTTGGGGGGAGGGGGCGGCTTTCTGACGTCCGCCTCAGGCAGCACAAATCCTAGGTTCACCCCTGTGGTGTGGTAGCAAGATGGATGGTAGAGGTCAGGACAGGCAGAAGATAAAGGCTGAATAAGGTCAAATACACTAGCTGGGTCAGTAACAGATATTATAGTAACAAACATGACATGTGGCCATCGGTTGGACTTGGCCTACATTCACACGACAGTGAAAATCAACTGAGTGAAAGCCATTACACAACTGCCTTAAATTCAATGTATGTGACTGTGGCTATTCACATGTCTGGTTTTCTGGCAGTCTGTTTTAATAGACCGTTAAAAATAGGTTATGTTCTGTCTTAACCCATTTTCAAACATCGCTCAATAGAGTCAAATCTATGAGGGATCCATGAAAACAAGTGTCCCTCAGGTGCGAAATGTCCATAAAAACTGTCCCTTTCTCAAGGCCATTTTGTATCATAGTCATGTGAATGTAGGCTAAGAGAGCATGTCTGAAAACTCATTAATGTAGTAGAAAACCTTGGCATCTTTCTTGTATCATAGATCATAGAGGATCACACAGTTATATGACCATAAGACAATCCATCCATAGCAGAATAACAAAGAAAACACAATCCTTAGCTCAGATCTGTATGTAAATGAGGTTTTGGTCAGTGGCAACCTTTATCAAATCCGATCTGTAACTGCAAATTGTAGGCCAGACTGCAGGATCTTCCCTTTAAAACAAATGACAACCTATACATGGCACTTCAGCTAAAACAGCTATACACAAGGCGTACACAAGAGCCTCTGCTTTCTGGTTAGGAGTGGGGCTGGAGCCTTTGCAACTGCTTGCCTTTAGACCTCTGCTCCTTGAATCTGCTATTGTACTGCTCTGCTCTCCTGTTACTGACCCGGCCTGTTGACCTTCTCTCTGGATTACCCTATGTACTGCGCTGACCTCACATTGACAACCCAGATTGAACGACGACTCTTTGGTTCTCTGCTGCCATCTACTGACTACCGCCAACTGCTGCCTTCTGGTTCTTCAGAGCTTCATCTCTACTCTGAAAACCTGCTGGTAAGAGATTCCAGTTTCTGGTTCTGCTGTGACTAGTGCTTTCCCTGACCCGTGCCTCTCTTCCTGACTGTCCATCCCCACCATCAGGGGCTCTGGTGAACTCCATATGGGCTCTGCAGGGTGGGAAATGGTGTGGGCCGGAGAGTGCGGTGTGTGCCATTGTGATCAGTGTGTATGGTACTAGTACTCACTATTTGCTCAGTGCTGCATCTGCATTCCTAACAATACTTAGCCTATGCTGCATTATATAGGCAAAAATAAATTGTTTTTTTTCGCTAAAGTGTAACTTTTTTCTTACAAAATAAGTTTGTGGATAAAAAAAAAACATGGAAAGATGTTCCTAATTAACACCTTCTTCTACAACTAATGGAAGGTGGTGAAGGCTTAGCAGCGAATGTGAGCACAGAAACTAAAGGGAATGGGGTATGTGTCAGGTTAATTCATTTGCATGTTTTCACCATACATCAATTTATTCAGCATATATTTTCAGCTGTAATAGAACAGGATAAAAATGTAGAATTGCTCTCTATACTATGCATAATTTCTGCAACAGAACTTACCATACATGTATTAAATATGCATGTGATATTTGCTGCATGAAAAAACTCATACCTAAATATTGGGAAAAAAATTCAACTTTCATAACTACATGAGACCATTATGTAGTAATGTCTATTTTTGTCAGCCCCTTTTTTTTGTAAAAAAGGGTTCCCCAAAATAGGCTTGAATAGCCTAACCAGTGAACAGCTGTAACGTATCAGTGTTCAGTTTCCTTGCAGTGCCACTAGAGGGGAAATATACACAATTCCCATTGAAATCAATAGGTCGTGTATAATCCAGGAACATGTTGTGTCATCCACTGAAGGATATATTCTTTGTAGCCATCCTCTGTTTCAGTGAATATCAGTAGAATACCCTAATATGGTATTAGAAAAATGTACATTAAAGGGGTTGTTCAGGTTCAGATCAATATTAAGAGACAAATGTTATTCTTTGTATAATAAGAAGTTACACAGTTTTCCAAAATACTTTCTTTACGAATTCCTCATGGTTTTTTATATCTCTGTTTGCTGTCATTCATTCTGCTTACTTTCAGTAGATAAAAATCAGTCCATGGTCATTTGATATACAGTCCATGGTAATGTAATATACAGTCCATTGGACAGTGGCATAACTGAAGTCTTGTGGGCCCCATTTCAGACTTGGATCCTACCCTCTCTCTACAACATATTTTTGATAGTGATGGTTATGGGTACTGCAACAGTAGCTCAGATTCTTGAAAGGGATACAGCTTTAGTACCCACAACTGATCTTATCAAGACTATGATGAAAGAGCAGCACAGCACCCACCATGTAAACAATGCTTGGAGCTGTGTGCTCAGGGAAACAGCTGATCTCCGGGGTCTCAACAGTCTAAGACAGGGGTCCTCAAACTACAGCCCACGGGCCACATGCGGCCCGCCGAGGACATTTATCCGGCCCACCGCATGTGTCCCACGCGTAATCGCCTGGATCGCTCATTAACGGGGAATCCGATTCCCCGATAGTGAGCGGATCACTGCACATGCAATTGAAAGCTTGTCAGTGTAAGCCGCGGTTGCGCGGCCTACACTGACTGCAGAGAGTGACCTCTGCCCCAACGCAAGCGCGATGACGTCATCGCGCTTGCAGTCTGAAGGAGAAGGACGCTCTTCATGGGTAAGTATAATAGAGTGATTGTGTGATTGCATGTCTGTGTTAGTTGTACTGAGGAGCATATAATACAGTGGGGTGGGGGGGCGTAATGAGGAGCATATAATACAGTGGGGTGGGAGGGTAATGGGGAGCATATAATACAGTGGGGTGGGAGGGTAATGCGGAGCATATAATGCAGTGGGGTGGGGGGGGGGGGTTGTACTGAGGAGCATATAATACAGTGGGGGGTAATGAGGAACAAATAATACAGTGGGGTTGGGGGGGCGTAATGAGGAGCATATAACAGTGGGGGATCGTACTGAGGAGCATATAATACAGTGGGGTGGGGGGTGTAATGAGGAGCATATAATACTAAGGGGGGGGGGCGCTACTCTGGAGTATATCATCTTAATTTTTTTTTTTTTTTTTTAACTACATTTTGGCCCTCCGCTGGTTTGAGGGACAGTGAACTGGCCCCCTGTTTGAAAAGTTTGACGACCCCTGGTCTAAGAGATCTGTGGGGGTCCAACACTCAGGACCCCTACAAATCAGCTGCTTGACAAGTCTATGGTGCTTTTGCAAGCACTGTAACTCTATTTATGTTGCACAGGATCTGATTTATAGTGACAATACAATGTAATTACAGCCTGTAATAATATCATGGCTGCTATAAAACAGAAAGGATGTGATGTAAATAATGAAGGACCCCCACAAAGTATAATATGCTCCCGAGAACTCCCCCACAGTATAATGCTTCACTGTGGCTTCACACAATATAATATTCTACCCACACTGGCCCCACATAGTATAATATGCTCCCCAGAACCCTCTTCAGTATAATACTGCACGGTGGCCCCACAAAGTATAATATGCTCCCCAGAACCCCCCTCCCATAGTGTAATGCTCCACAGTGGTCCCACATCATATAATGTTCTACCCACAGTGGCTCCACACAGTATAATATGCTCCCCAGAACCCATCACAGTATAATGCTCCACAGTGGCCGCACAAAGTATAATATGGCACTCAGAGTGGCCCCACACAGTATAATATGATACCCAAAGCCCCCCCTCCCCGGAATAATGTTCGACAGCAGCCCTAAATAGTATAATATGCTCCTCAGAGCCCCTACAGTATAATGCTCTAAAGTTGTTTCACACAGTATAAAGTGGCCCCCTCCTCCCTGTACAATATGCTCTGGAAGCCTCAACCAGCTTCAGGTGAACCCCATGAAATTCATTTCAACAAATATTGTGGTTTCAACAAGGTTGAGGTTTGGCCTTCTGGTTCGTTTCAGTGACGTCATTCACCTCATGGGTCACCGCCTCAGTTGTGACACTCGTGACACATGACATTAGTTGCAGGCCAGAAGAGCCCCATAGAGGACACCGGGGAGTTTTGGAAGCCAAGGAGAGGTGAGAATAAGTGTTTATTATATTTATTTACTTCTCTTGGGCAGGCTTCAATTGAAAAGAGGCCAGTGGCATGTAGATACATTACATAACACCAGGCCCCATTCGATTAATGGCTCAGTCCACAGGCTACAGAAAAGAGTGCTGAATTATGCTGCCTGAGATGTGTAGCAGAGATATTGGTTCATTCCTTGACCACTGCCATGGTGTTGTAGGGCCCTGGCCGTCTCCAGCTGACCACAGGACCTCTAGCACTCTGGGCCTGGCCATGGTCACACTTCCCGCGACTGCAGTCTTTACACCACTGCATGGTGATGCACACACAATTACACAGCTCATTACCAGGCAGATGTCTGAGTACTCTGCTGTGAGTGTAACAAGCTGTGTGTCCATCACCTGACCAGGAACTGTACATCACATGACCATGGACAGATTTTTATCCACAAGAAGTAAGCAGAATGAATAAAGGCAAGCAAGAATCTACAAAACTGTAAGGAATTGATACAGAAAGTTTATTGGAAAATTTTAGAACTTTTCATTATACAACAAATAACAGTTGTCTATCAATTTTGGTCTGAAATTGAACAACCCCTTTAAAGTGGAATTCTGTTGCTCCATTCGTCAGATATGCACAGTGCTATCCGCTGCTCTATTTATAGGAGGCCACAGGATCCCTGTTCTTGTGATTTGTAGGGATCTCAGGAGGCTAACCTTCCATATTTCGGACACTTTTGCCGTATTGTGTGAATAGAAAAACATTTTTTGCAATGTGACAGAGATAACCCTAAAAGAGTTGTCCAGTATTTTAATATTGACGACTCTCCACATCAGAGTACACTGATACTGGTGGCTAAAATTAATGGTACTAATTAGAGATGAGCGAACAGTGTTCTATTGAACACATGTTCGATCGGATATCAGGCTGTTCGATGTGTTCGATTCGAATCGAACATCACGTGGCAAACTCCAAAAAAATTCGATTCCCCTCCCACCTTCCCTGGCGCCTTTTTTGCACCAATAACAGCGCAGGGGAGGTGGGACAGGAACTACGACACCGGAGGCATCGAAAAAAATCGGAAAAAGTCATTGGCTGCCGAAATCAGGTGACCTCCATTTTAGACGAATAGTGGATTTCAAATCCGGGTCATATGAGAATGTGAACTTTGTGACTAAGAGACAGGGATAGCTGTACAGGCAGGGATAGCTAGGGATAACCTTTATTTAGGGGGGAATGTTATTAAAAATAACTTTTTGGGGCTCTATCGGGTGTGTAATTGTGATTTTTGTGACATAAACTTTTTCCAATAGGAATGCATTGGTCAGTGCTGATTGGCCAGAGTACGGAACTCGACCAATCAGTGCTGGCTCTGCTGGAGGAGGCGGAGTCTAAGATCGCTCCACACCAGTCTCCATTCAGGTCCGACCTTAGACTCCGCCTCCTCCGGCACAGCCAGCGCTGATTGGCCGAAGGCTGGCCAATGCATTCCTATGCGAATGCAGAGACTTAGCAGTGCTGAGCCAGTTCTGCTCAACTACACATCTGATGCACACTCAGCTCTGCTACATCAGATGATGTACATCTGATGTAGCAGAGCCGAGGGTGCACTAGAACCCCTGTGCAAACTCAGCTCACGCTAATAGAATGCATTGGCCAGCGCTGATTGGCCAATGCATTCTATTAGCCCGATGAAGTAGAGCTGAATGTGTGTGCTAAGCACACACATTCAGCTCTACTTCATCGGGCTAATAGAATGCATTGGCCAGCGCTGATTGGCCAGAGTACGGAATTCGACCAATCAGCGCTGGCTCTGCTGGAGGAGGCGGAGTCTAAGATCGCTCCACACCAGTCTCCATTCAGGTCCGACCTTAGACTCCGCCTCCTCCGGCAGAGCCAGCGCTGATTGGTCGAATTCCGTACTCTGGCCAATCAGCGCTGGCCAATGCATTTCTATGGGGAAAAGTTAGCTTGCGAAAATCGCAAACTGACAGGGATTTCCATGAAATAAAGTGACTTTTATGCCCCCAGACATGCTTCCCCTGCTGTCCCAGTGTCATTCCAGGGTGTTGGTATCATTTCCTGGGGTGTCATAGTGGACTTGGTGACCCTCCAGACACGGATTTGGGTTTCCCCCTTAACGAGTATATGTTCCCCATAGACTATAATGGGGTTCGAAACCCATTCGAACACTCGAACAGTGAGCGGCTGTTCGAATCGAATTTCGAACCTCGAACATTTTAGTGTTCGCTCATCTCTAGTACTAATATGTGTGCAATAGGGGTAGTTACTAGAGATGAGCGAACCCCTGGTTCTTTTAGTGGTGTCATCCAAAGATTTGTTTTAGGCCAAACTTGTTCCTCGCGATCTGAAGTGCTTTTATATTCATTGTGCCTTAATGGTCGCATGGGCGCCCTGATGTCATGACAATTTAATGCAAGCATCATTATATTAGTGCACTAACCGGGTACATGACTGTACCCAGGAGGCTAGAAGAGGGCTGTGAGGGGAAGCTGGACACAGAAGAAATAACAGAAGGAAAATATAGCTATTCATTATGTTTCTGAACCTACACTTATTATTGTCTGGTGTCCAAAGAGACCCTAGAGCAAGGGTCAGCAACTTTCAGCACTCCAATTGCTGTGAAACTACAACTCCAAACATGCTCCATTCACTTCCATGGGAGTTCCAAGAACAGCAGTGCAAGTATGCATGCTGGGAGTTGTAGTTTGACAGAAGCTGGAGTGCCGGAGGTTGCCTACCCCTGCCCCAGAGCATAATAGTGATTTATGAGTGATGAACCCCCAAAGATTTGGGTTTGGGTCGAGCACAAAACTTTTGAGAAAATTCAGCTTGAATCTGGTATGAGCCAAACCAGTTCTTTCATTTCTAGTAGATACTAAGTAAAATAAATAGTTGAGCAAATTAACATGTAATAGTTGGTTTCAACTGTAGTCTGGCATGGCACAAGATTCATTTGACCTCTATAGCAGACTTTCTCTGCATAAGGTTTTTGCTGTTTAGCAGAAAGCTTGAACAAACAGGTCAGTGGACTTTGGCCTCTCATGTATGCTGCCAAGTTTAGCACTTGATTAGTTTATAGTTATATACTGTTTATGTGCCTTTTTAACCATGAATATTGATCTTTGTCTTTACTTTTACCAAAGCTATGGGATCAATGGGAGCTGAGCTGCATTAATTGTGCCTAGCCACTGTACAATGTACATAGCTATCTGCTTCAAGCTCTGTACACTGTATAGCATGGGTATTCAATGCAGCCGAAATAAATTTAAAAAAACAAAACAAGGTGTGATGAAGAGACAATCAGTTTTGTATTTCCAATCCAGTATATTTCTTTTGTGTATTATATCTTGTTCATATTAACCATTTTGGGCAGGAATGTGGTATTTCTGCTCTGTATGAAAGCCTCGTATCAAAGCCCTTTTGTTGTTCCATTCCTAGCTTCATTTGCATGATTAAACAGATTATCACAGCAGGGGGGGCCTCCTGGAGTTGTGTAATGAAAGACCTCTGAGTACACAAACACCAGCCTTGGTGTCTGTAACCACAACTACAAAGGGAATATGGTTTGATGATAATATTTCCCTAGGAGGATCGGCTACAGTTGCCCCAATAAATTTCTCAGGTGCGCAAAACAAAGGTGCATGCTCCAAGCCCACACATGGTATTGTGGGAAGCAGGGAAAAGGTCCAGACACTAAACTCATTATCTAAAGGCAATTGGGGTGTCATTTTTGATTTTGACCCGATGAGGACCTCGCAACGAACCCCATCATACCCCTGGCCTGACACTACAGTCATCTGGTAGGGAATTATGACTGTTCTTAGTTATTTGGTTTCCTGCACAGCATGCAAGACACACTCTCTTTGACTGACTTAAGCATGCGCCCTGAGGCCTAGGAGTCAGGCCTTAGTGAACCAGTTATGGTATTGTTTCTTTTCTATCTTTTATTCCTATTTTATTTTCTGTATTGTATTGTACTTTTATCTGTATTGCTTGTCATCCACTGATATGTATTTCGGTATATGTTAGTGGCTAGTACTCAGGTTAATTAATATAGAAAAAGTATAAAGCTCATTTCATATTATCCTATGAAGTCAGCACACTCATGGGGGTGAGTGGAAAGTAAGAAGGGTGATCGGTAGCGTGCCAAATGGCTTGGTAAGGCGATATTCTTCACACCTGGACAACTCCTATAAAGGAAATTTATCATCAGAAAGTGATTTAAAAAATGTATTACTTGTTTATGACAAGCTTTATTTTGATATTTTTGTTTTGATTGATTTATTTATTTTTAAATGACTGGGACAGTGTAAGTAGAGGGCAGGGGATTTGATGATGGCTCTATTGTACTGCTGGATGCCTTGAAAAGGTAGGATAGTAAAACTGTACACACAGATAAGACTGTATACAGTTCAACTGACACTTCTTGTTCTCAGGAAGGACCTGTACTGCACCTTCTGAAGAGTGTAATGATTTATGACATTTCTCTGTCAATGAACTTTGGTCGCAACCAGAAGATCAATGAGTCCCCTTTTGACTCTTTCACTCAAGTTAGTAAATGGAATCATTTTGTGAACCTGGGGCTACTGTGAATGGTGCAAAATAAAAAGCAAACCTTCACTTTTTTGCAAATAGACGTTGCAGTAGTAGCACACTCAGGGGTTACAACTCTAACTAACATGAGTGAAATCATCACTAGGTGACCTGGGAGTTGTGGTCAAAGTTGGCGTGTAGTCCTAGACTGAAGCTCACAGCCTTCATCACTGTCTATACAGACAACAGGTAGGACATTTTTTTTCTTTGTGCAGGAAGTGATTTCAAAAAGAACAATTTTTTTTCACCACGAATATGGAAGTAAACTAGACTGCAAACTATGAACACTAAGTACTAGAGATGAGCGAGTACTATTCGAAACTCCCGATTCTAATAGCACGCTCCCATAGGAATGAATGGACCCATTCATTACTATGGGAGCGTGCTATTTGAAATGGGAGTTTGAATAGTACTCGCTCATCTCTACTAAGTATGCTTAATGCATGTATCCTCCCTCATATACCATTTAATAATATAGTAATATTTGACTTGGGGCATTTTAACTGTTAAAAATAAACCTATAAAATTGCTTCATGAGATGACAATTACCTTCTGGAATGTGGAGCATTAACCTTCTAATACAAAGATTACAGTGTAAAAGCGGAGTGTTATGTTTATATGGTGCAGACAATGTCTTCTTACTACACCATGAGCATGGTATATATGCTTTGTGGTAAACAATGGCAAAAATGAATTTAGAGTTATTTTTCTAAATTTCAATAGACAACAAACAACAGATTTGTAGCAGGAATTTCTGTAACTCACTTATGTGTCTAAGAGGTTTGCTGAATGAAAATCCATGCACGTTCTGCAGAAACAACCATATTCAGATACATGAAACTGTTTTTCACTCACAGCAATTTCTCAAGTGGGGTTCACAATCTAAATTCCCCATTAGTACATTTTGGAAAGTGAGAGGAAGCCAAAGGAAACTCACGCAAACTCCTTGCAGATGTTTTGTGGGCTAGATTCAAGCTTAGGACTCCAGCACTTCAAGGCACTAGTGCTAACCACTAAGCCACCGTTCTGCCCAAACCTAGTGAAACATAGTATGAGAAGGTGACAGGCAGAATGCTACAATCTCGCTATATCTCCTCAAGGTTTTTAACTTATGTGTGGTCCAGTTCGGGTCTTGTGTTGGCCTCAGCTCCAGGTTTGAGTCCTTGGTTCATTACTGGGCCAGAAAAGTCAGCAGATCCTGCATTCTATTGCAGATCCATCGAGTGAGAGGAGGCGAATGGGTCTGTCCTGTTACCCTGTCTCTGGTGAGACAAAGTTGTGCTGAAGCCCCCCCACTGTCCCTTCCTTCCTATCCTATGTAATAGGCGGCAACTTGGAGACGGTCCCTTCCTATATATGTGACACACAAACGCAGACCAGACAAACAACAACAAAGGGAGGTCAGCTAGCCAGGGTTCGGTTACAGTCGAGCAATGCAGTGTCAAATCGAAGTCCAAAAGAATAGTCAATAGGAAAAGCCAAGGTCAGGATTAAGAACACAAGTAAAATAACAGCAAGAGAAAGCCAGAAAGCACGAGGCAATAACAGGCACCAGTGTGAATGTGAGCCAAGACTAAATAGGGGAGGATGAACCCGCCCTGGACCTGACAGGAAGACAGGTTGTCAATCACAGGGCAAGACCAAATTTAACTACTTCATGGTAGCTTTTTGCTTTTCAGACCATGTAACATCACATTTATTGGTCAAATGGCCAAATGTGCTGATCAGCCAGGGGCCCATAAGTTTTGTGAGAAGTCTTACAACACTTATGTAGATCAGACAATATACAGATGTTTATAGAGAACAGGCTCAGTGTTATCTGTGTGTTTACATAGAGAGATAACAGGCTTTATCAGCGAAACTACAATTAACTGAACGATTGTCCTGTCGGCAAGAGCAGTGAGTGAGTGATGTCACTTGTCCTATAGGTCCATGGTTATCGCAACACGGTGTAAACAACGGAAGGAATAAGTTCACATATCAGGCAAACAAAACTGCATTTCTAAAGCAATATATTTAGGAAAAGTCTTCAATCTACATAAGCTACCAGTATAGATAGGATCCTTGAGATGAACACCCCTTTAAGGCTGAGGACAAATAGGAAGTATCCACTATTCCTATGCAGAGAATCAGCAGTGGGTTTATATAAATTGGGGTGGCCTTTCTTCCTGCTACTGTACATGGCATTGGAATTAGGCATCTGCAAATCTGGCAAGTGTGTCTGGTGAGAACCGAGTATGGGCTGATGATCAGACAAACAAGAATCCTCATGAGCCTGTGTAAACATGGCCTCTTTTATGCAAGCCTAAAAGTCATCATTGTCTGCAGCACACATTCCCTTTCAATGGTTATATAATTGTTTAAGTGATGTATTTTACTAAATGCCTTTAATAAACACATTTATTAATATATAGTGGAACATTCTTTTTAAGTTAAACAGCAATTGACATTTCCTTTGGATGGCACAGAGATGTGACTTGGACACCCACACTAACCACCTGATCTAGGAGAACTTACTTGTTTACATACATTCACCCAGCTCGTAGAACACAATACTGATCACAATGAACTGTATACATTTGCTAATACTATGAAGGATATGCCAGTGCCCCTACATGCACATTAAGGTCATTCTGCCTTAATAATAATATCTACCACAACTATTTATCAATCTGAATGTAAGCTATATGGGGCACGTTTCCCGATACTGGCATTTCTCTAAGGGATATTCCAGCATGTCATTACAAATCCAAGGTCATTGCTGGCAGAGTTCATGGCAAGCGGGAAAACAGATACAGGTCTAGACAGGCAGCAATTAAAAATGGAGCTAGAAAACAGTTCAGGCCCATCCAAGAATAACAAATGAAATACAGGAACCAACGAACTTTGCTATCCGAGCACTGTTAGAGTGTTAAAGGGCAGGTTTAGATACTAGAAGATACTCAGCCATATGCTAAGCAGAACTTACTTGGCATGCCTAGTCTTTAAGAGGGTGGGGGTAATACATGTGCATCATGATAGTGACCAGGTCACAGCAGCAAAAAGGCACAGAGCATAGGATGTTGATAGATGTTATTTTTGATGCTATCTTTGTACTGAAGTCCTTAGCCTACTTCTTGCTTTCTTTGAACTTCTTACATTAGCAGGGATTGGGTATAGCCACAGCCCTTTTCCTTGAGGGTATTTCAAGTCACCAGCACATGAATTGGTCACATTCCTCTAACATCTAGCTTGCCACCATTACAACAAATCCATTGCCAGCCACAGAACACTGGTGGTGCTATCCGCGCATATAGTTGGAGAGGCAATTGATAAAAAGGACTATTTTTTCTTTTTCTCAGCAGTCAAGCATATCTACCCCTATCCATTGGCCTACCTATTGTACAACTGTCCTTGAAAAGAAAAAAACTTAATGAAAATATGCTATCTTGGTCCACCACATGATGAAAAGTGTTAAGCATGCCTTTTAATGTGATCTAATGGTAGAAATCAAATCCATGGCATGAGTGTTGGCCATAATCATATTTATGTACTCTGGTATAGGATATATTTGTAGTGCTTTATGCCAATTATTGAAAGGTGAAAGGCTTAGGATAGGTCATCAACATCTGATCAATGGTGGCAGATCATGTGCTTGAAGTAGCAGCAGCACTTGGGTTAGGCTCTGCATCCGCTTCACAGGCCAGTGATGTCACGTTCATTTGTCACGTAAATGGGGTTGAGCTTCAATACCAAGTACAGTCTCTATGCAATTCATGGTATTTGGTGAAGAGCAGAGATGAGCGAGTAGTGTTCGATCGAGTGGGTATCCTACAGTATTTGAAATACTCGTACTCGATCGAATACCATGCGGTAAACACAGTAAAAATTCAGTTCCCCTCCCACCTTCCCTGGCACTTTTTTACACCAATAACTATGCAGGGGAGGTGGGGCAGGAACTAGGAAAACATAGGCATTGGGAAAAAAACATTATACAGTCAATGGCTGGCTAAATCAGTAGCAGCAGCAGCAATAATAATAATAATAATAATAATAATAATAGTAATAGTAATACTGGGACTTGGGTGTGTTAGATGCCCCCAGACATGCTTTCCCTGCTGTCCCTGTTGCATTCCAGAGGTGTTGGCATCATTTCCTGGGGCGTCAATGTGGACTTGGTGACTCCAATTAGTCGAATTTTGGTTTCCCTGAAACAAACATGTTTTTCCCATACACTATAATGGGATTCGATATTTGAACGAATAGTCAAATATTGAGGTGCACTCGAATCGAATTTCGAATTTTCGAATATTTCACTACTCGCTCATCAGTGAAGAGGCCTCAGTTCTCATCCAAATGATGTGATCTATTGAAACAGCTGATCTGTGGGGTGCCAGGTGTAGGGCTCCCACTGATCACATATGGATGACCTATCCGAAGGACAGGAGATCCCATGTAAACATTAGTTAGTCAGTGGATCACATCAGATTGTTTTAGTTATGTAAAGTCAGCTTTAAGAGAGACTGTGACTACAATGCGTTCAAAATATTTTTAGCAATTAAAATTTCTTCTCATGGCATACTTTTGTTGGATTTAATACATTACTGAATTCCTGACCAAATCAATAATTTGATGGTCAACAAAGATGTTCTAGAGTGTAAATATTTAGTTGCTTAAAAATGTAGAACCATTGGCAGTCTGTGTATGGGTTAAACTTAACTTCTTGCTGTCTGCTCACCTCAATCCTGACCCCACAGTCTCAGGAGGAGGAGTAGGTGATGTTCTCCCACCCTATTTCTTGGCAAAGCTTCTGTGTTACAGGAGCAGCTGCTCTCAGCCTGCCCAGCTTCTCTGCCATCTATAAAATCCCTTCTCAATTTCCTATGGATATGGCCGCCTCCGGCAGCTACTCGATCCTTCCTCCTGGAGTGGAGTTACCTTTGCAGCTGTTGTCTTCTATCAGTGGTCACCAGAGGGTGGAACTCCTTCTTAGGATATAAAGTATTTCATTACTTACTCCAGAAAATAAATGAGCACTGTGAACAAGATTCTGGATCTTGTAATATATGTAATATGTTAGAAAACTGACATATGATCTGCAGAAGAAAAACTATTGTTTAGATACATTTTTTTTTAGATAAAATATTCCAATTCTGCCTTTTATAGTTACATGATTGACAAAGGTGGGAGCTCTTCTAAAATCACTTCCTCACTCCTTGTCATTGCTAGAAAAACACCATCCACAACTAGTTGTTCAGTAGTTATTCAACCCAACAATCCCATTCATATGTACACTTGGCTTGACCAAGCATGGATGTATTCTGAATGGGGAGAAGGTAAGAAGCCACCTAGACTCCCCTGACAGAGGCTTATATCCACGACAAGAAACAGATTGAAAATGATGAAGTCCAAGAGCTTGAGCCTTACATCCTGTAATATTTGTTGTCAGGGAGATCCACAATACACAACACAATATATGGTCATCTGGTCCTGACACAATTGGTGGGTTCAGCCATGATTCATCTACATCATGTGATCTTTAGAGATGACTAAAACAAGGCTATATTATTGTAAACAAGCCCATCTGGGGTTTTACCAGCCATTTCGGTAAGGCCTGTTGGTTGTCATCTGTTGTCACTTTTTCTGTATGTGTGCCTTGAGAATTCAGGGTGAAGAAGTAGGTTGAGAATTCCTCAAAGGTGAAGAAGTGTGTTGGTAGGACATCACTGGAAACCTTGCACAATCTATTACTCTATGTTAGGTAGAACATAAGAAATTAATGTAACACACAGTATAAATCACAAATATACCCCAGGAAAACATCATTTTATATTATTGTATAGGTTTCCAAAAAGTTCTATGCAGCTCTCACAAGGACGTCCTTTGCGAAAACCATCAAATTAGCACAGACATTTCCAGACACCGATATGTGAAATGCTCCATCCAATGATGTGGAACACAAAAGATGTGTTAAGTTCCAGAGGTTAAAGGTCACTAATGTCACACCTAGGTCACAGAATGCTTTTCTGTTCAATTGCCCTGCAGAACTAGATCCCATTAAATCTTAAGCCTTGACATGAGCACAAAATACCATAACAGCACACCTATTCAATGTCACAGCAAGGAACATTAAATGGGAATGAATTGAAAGAAAACAAAAAAAAAATGGTCACATTGTTCTCACAAAAATGTCATGGCCTTGGCTTCTGTTTTTTTTATCTCTACAGACGACATATGTCTTAGGACATTACTATAGTACCATACATATTCTGCTATTCCCTTAGGCAAGTTTCGGAAGGATTAGGTATGACCTTGGTTGCCATCAAACTCTTCCATGAGTTATCTAAATGATGGCCAGCTCCAAATTTGTATCTTCATTATATCAATAAATCAAATTTGCATTTGATGTCTTACCTGTAGAATAAAGCGATGGCTGGCTAAGTGTGAACATGGCTTGAACCTTGCCATAACGCAATTTTCATTTCAATACACAAAACAAACAACCGATTCAAAAACTTTTGTCTTTTTTAATACAAATGTTATCCCTTTTAATACAAATTGAAATTTGGTTGGGGTTTTCTTTGTACAATTTAAATATTGAATATAAATTACTTTACATAATAGATCAATATTTTTTTCATTTTTATTGACAGGCAGAGCTGTGTGCAAAGAGAAAGGAATTCAGAGTCATGGGAAGGCGATGGATAAGTCGTATCAGAGACAATACAGTAAGTAGAAGGCCAGAATGAAGGAGCCACATGTTAACAGTTTTCTGCCACTATTATGGAAAAACAGCAAGCCAACCTGCAGATTTCTATGGGATGTGACACTACAACATCCGTTACATTGTATGTTGTGATTGCTTAACAGGTTGTCTGTAGATGGTTTACTCCATTAGCTTAAAGCAGAAATCCACCTGTAATATATCCAAGATGTGGCCTCTCAGTGGTTGTAACATCGTAGAAATACATAAATACTGGACTATGGTGATGAAGGTCACTAAGAATTCAGTCCCATTCCCATTTTTCAGTCTCTGTCCTGCCTCGTGCAATCTGAGCAAAGGAAACCACTTTTTACAAAAATATGCATATATTTATATATATATTTATAAAAATACAACATAAAGTACATTAAATAAGGTGACAAAATACATCCAGTGAGTTCAAGAGTGGTTTTGTGTTCCCCATTCTTTTCCCACCACCCCTGGAAATCAGAGGTTTTAGCATAGAATTTGGCAGTAAGTTCTTCGCTGCTGTTAACGGAACACATTCCTTGATCTGTTGTTAGGAGACATTTGCAGTGGGAGCGGTGGGTACAGATGAAAAACAGTCTTTTTTGTGTCTGTAAAGCACCAGCGGCACCAAGTCCGACATTTGAAGCATCCAGTCAGAAGTCCATGGACCCCATAGGGGCCAAATTTCATCTTGTTGTGTATCCTGGAAAAAAAAAATATAAGTACTTTTAGGCTATATATTAGTTTGGGCAAAGGGTTAAAGTTTGGACTGACTGTTTTCTGTAATACACTGAGATTATGTAACAAGTATTGGAGGGATTGGTCGACTTTTGAAAGATGTTCAAACACATAACAGAAAACCATTCACCTCTGCAATGTGCACGAGAAACTCCTAACTATACCCCGACAGACGATGAAACAACGATCGGACATGAATTTATTTTATCATGCTCAATTCTTTATGTTTCAAAACAACTGCTGCCGCCAGAGGATATACAACGAAACAAGGTATATAGGCATCTTATCATACAAACCTCATATTAAAGAAGTTTCCTAGACCCAAATGATGCCGCAGCCCCATCCACTCATTAGTGGCAGTTCCAGAGGTCATCAGTATGAAAACTCAATTTGGGGTCAGAAAACCCCCTATAAATACCAGGATTCAACATTGACTCTAGAATATTTAATATCGGTGAAGTAACAGGATCATAACCTGTTGAAACCAGCAAGTTCCAGGTAATATTGGTCATTGTTATCGGTTTCTGAATTTGCATCCCATGGCAGCATTAACAGCCATTATATGAAATAATATAATAGGATTACAGATGCTTCAGGCTACGTATATTATACTTAAACAGTTATGGGATTACCTCTAAATATCTGTAACTGTGGATGAAGCTGTCAATGGTTGTTCCGCCATTCTTATAGCAAGTCCTTCAAGGACGGAAGATTTAAAGGATTTCTAAGCTATTACAGGGTATTTAATCCTACAAGTAATTGTTGTAGTCCCCTCCTTCCCCCAACACTTTTAGGATTAATTTAATGAGTTAATAATTTGGAGGGGAGTATGACATCTCACCTGCTCAATAGCAGATACAAAGAACCTTTCCCAAATCACTACGTGGACAGAAGATGTCTCTGCTCCTTCTTGCTGGGTAGATGCTTGAATTTTCTATTTTTTCGTTTCAGCGGTCGCAGTTGAGATTCCTCTTTACGGGTTATAGTGGTTGGAGGTGGAGTAGTCGCAGGTACCCCTATGATAGACAATCGGAGGAATAAATGGGCATTCAAGGAGGATTAGAGTCTGAAGATGAAGGTACCAATGAAGTAAGAGGCACAAAAGGGATAATAATTACCCGCAACTATCCTGTGTTCATTGACAGTGTGGTGACTTCTCATGGATACAGAATTGACAGGTTCACACTTGCACTCCACATGGTCTACTAATGGAATTGGGACTTTGATGATCTCTTTCTGGTTTCGATGAATCACAATCTTCTTCACCTGGATCAACATGGCAGCCATTAACACAAGTTCAGGGTTCAGAACACTAGTGACAGTCAACAACCTATAAAATGTTCAGCCGTTTACTACTTATACAGAAGGTGCCTTAAGCCATTAGTCTGTGTAAGTAATAGAAGCCTCAGTTTTACTCTACAACAGGCTGAAACAGTCCATGCTATAGAAGGCTCACATTACACTGGATGATCACACTGTGTATGTAGTAGATCTTTCCACTGCCCAGTTACATATTCCATCACACAACTATCCAGCCAGGAATGTTCCATAAAAATACTCAACTTTTCCAAAGAACAATAATTTCCTGGAAAGTACCCCCAACAGTGGTAGTCCATTAGCGGCACAATAGGAGAGATACTCTGTTACTACACAGCGTGGATATGGACAATTCACTGCTTTCCTTGTAAACATCCTTCTATAAATGTGAATACCTTTCTATTATTATTGTCTTTTTCATGGACAAGCGTAAAAATTAAAAAAAATTACATCTATAATGTCCATTAAGTTAACAGCTCGGCTTAGCACCCCACGCTGGCAGGAAGGTTGGCAGCGTGTCAAACATAACATAACTGTAATCTTATGGAAATTGGGGAGGAGAGATATTGCAATTGAAATAGGTTATTTTGTTTGTTTCATTCATTTTTAATGAATTTACAAAGTCGTTTACAGGTATTGTAATGGTTCAGTAATACAATCATACAAAGCAACTGTGTAAAATTAATAGAATTATCAACTGTTTTATAGCAATTTTATGTTGTGGCACAATTTTCTATAAAGAAGGTTGTCCCCAGTATTGATCACATTGAAATAGTATTAGAATGTTCCAGGCATAGCTGAGCAATCCATAGACGCTGATGTTTGGACAACTGGTGACTCTTAGGTCAATGCAGCCATATACATTATAGTACATATTGGCCAATAACAGTCATTCAAACTAGCCATACATTTTCAATAACAATGGCCAAAGGACAGACCATTGTCTTGGGAGAATTTTTTCAATAAAAGATGAAAGAACGTTTGTAATTTCAAAAATTTTAGTTTTTTTTCCAGATGATGATTGTTGTTCATCATTCAAGTAAATTAGATAAATTTGACCTGACAAGTGGTAGGTATGATTGAAATCGACCATTTTCACCAACTTTAGCATCAGGCTCTCTGTTGGTTGTGTCCATCAGGGAATCCGAACAATAAAGAGTCAGACCGCTACAATGGCGGTTATGTATAAAGCCTGGCAGACCCCATTGACTATAATGAGGTAACACAATAGGCAACAAAGGTGATCCTGCTTTAATATAAATGAAAACAATAGGCAAAAGCTACCACAAAATTACCTGGACATGCCGGATGTGTACACGATGGGGAGAACATTTCATGTTCCTGGAGTTGCAACATCCAGAGCACCTCTGCACCTCCACACATGATGGCTGAACTAAAAAGTTAGCATTGGTTGGATCAACCAGATTCCGGGAGATTTCAAAAACTTCTGTTCTTGTTTTGCACTGTGCAAGCTGAGCTTGTTCTGCATCTGAAATAAAGATGAAATTCAGTTACGCAAAATCCCGAGAAGTAATGTCAATAGCCTAAGCCACAGATGAGGTGACAAAAATGTTTGGTACACAGTTGTGAAATATCAGTGTAACATGCCGTTGCTAAAACCTGTAAAACATCAGAGCTGTGAACCAATACATAGCTTTAATATCACTATGAAATGAGTAGATATCCAAAAAATCGGAATGTATATTGTCACTCCTTGTGAATGGTTTAGCCCAGGGAATCTTTCTTACCTAAGCTGCGAATGACCCGGGAGTGGCTGGAATTGCCCCTAGGGAAGCTTCTTGTCTCTTCTTCTTGTGTATTCAGCTTATCCTCATCATCTATTGAAAGACAAAAATTTTATACAAATTGTTATTAAAAAATGATTTTTACTACGCAATGGCATCAAGGTTGGTTTGCAAAAGACACTAAATCGGATGAAAAAAAGCAATTCTAGGGGATATAGTTTTATCAGACTTTTTTTAAGGTCATTTTTACTGTTCACGCTGTGAATATCATGTATACACCTACATAATCGGGGTCTTATGTATGATCACAACAGTTAGATCGACTTTGGTTAACTTATGACTCAAGAAATCACATGAAAACTTCAATGTGTGACTCAAGCAATCGCCCTCTAGATATAAGAATCCCATGACACTACTAATCCTGGGGTCTAGAGCAAATTGTTGTGGTTCGGCCTTGTCAGATGTTATGACCCCAAATATAACAGTAAGAGTTTGTTAGCAGCTTGTAAAGTGTTTCTGGGTTTACAATCAATACATTTTATTTGATAGCAAAGCTTGATATTTTCTTGCTAAATAACTAACTCAAATCTCGTTCTTCACAATTATCACTGATATGGATGGGATCTGACTTGGCGTTAACTAGAAAACAAATAAATGGCCATTGTCCATGAGCTTCGATATCTGAGCATTATGAAAATCCGTGTAAACTACAGCTGCAGAATTAGGGTCACGCACCTCTGGCAGACAGTCATGAAAACCCTTTCATGCTATTTTTGGCACACTGTCCAAATATGTAGGTGAAAGTGATTGAAAGCATTTCCAAGGGAATGGACTCTAAATGGAATGATATCACTGTTTTCCCCAAAGAACCTGGCTCTAGTGAAAACACAGCCTGCTGCGAGATTCCATGGAACAACCAGCATGCAAATATAAGCCACCGGTTATGTAGGGTTAAATAAGGAGAGCGTGGGGAGGGGGCTTCTAATGGCCGATAGTAGGATTTCTCCAGCTAGCCATTATATTGATGTGGAGCCTCTTACTATACTCCAGTATGAAAGTAAATGTAGCAGATGTCATAGAAATAATTTTGGAAACATCATTATGTCTATAGTAGCAGTTATTGGTTTTTTTAAATTCTTTTTGGTCTAGGTGAAGTAACATCACTTTTTTCATAAAAAAATACACTATACTAAGTTCCTAACCTTTTGGATTTATGAAACAATGGCGCACTGACATTTAAGGTCCCAGGACAATGACATGCTGTGACATTTACGGTCATATAAGAATGGCATACTGACATTTAGGGCCTAAGTTCAATGATACCCTGGCACTTGGGGTCCGAGAATAATGACAAAATGAGTGAGAGTGTTGGCCCAAGAACAAAGACACGCTGACACTTGGAGCCCCATTATAGTGACACTTTGACTTGCACCAATTGACCAAGAACAATGACCCACTGACAATTGGAATCCTGGAATAAAGACACACCAAGGACAATGGCAGTCTGACACTTGGGGTCACAACGTTATTAGAAGGAACCCCAGTGAGTGTAACAACAGAGTATACACTCTTATGGGCACTGTTGCCTCCATTCTTAAGGTAATTTCCTATTTGGCCTTTACATGACATTTTTATACATAATTTATTATATACATGAGGTTGGTGGCAGGTTTATGTAAATATGTTACGCTTGGGTTACCGTCATTATTAGAATACTTTGCATTGAACATTTTACAAGCAACATTGTCATAAAAGAGATAACAACAGCATACATGTCATCACTACAGATGACTACATTGAGCTGCCCTGCAGCGTATATCTAGTCAGTTTGCTAATAAATGTCATTCAGGTATACATTACATGAATGGAGGTAGAGCAGAATATGGAGAGTAAGGGGGTGGCAAAAGCTACTTAATAACAAGAGATGAAGAAGTAATAACTTCTATTTATCTAACATAGTTAGTATTATGTATGATCTGTTTAATAAGAAAAGCCCCTTTGTGGGAAAGGAATAGGACAAGACAATGGCTATTATTTCAATTTTAGGTAATACTTAGAAAGCTATGTTTCCAAAACAGCTGCTTACCACACCCTGTCTGTATGAGAACACACCAAGGACAAACAGTGAATAGGCCGGAGACGCTGGGGTCCGGCCATCCACAGTCACTACTTACACCCTGTATGACACATTGTATGACCCTTTCTAAGTGCAAAAATATCTATGGCTAATAAAAGGACTCGTTCGCTGCTTCCAGGTCCCCCAAAAGGAAATGAATGCCTGCCCCATAGCTTTATAGAGGACAAGTATGTCCACTTTGGACTCAGCTTTTGTTATCACAGAAGCAGGTAAGGACTCATAGGCTATTCCCAGACTTTACCAGCCATGTACGAGACATTAGGGGACTGCTGTGCTAAAGAAAGTGGCCCTGCTATTGTGCCAGAACCTGAGCCTACCAAAAGAACCTGTGACACATCTGCGTTGGAGTCTACATAAGAGACTCCAGGAGAGAAAAGTGTAGCAAGGAGGCCTTTTCTATCTGCTGGTTTTATACTAAAACCGGACCCTGGCAGACGCCATTATAGTCTTTAAGAGGACGGGGTCTCCATATTTTGGGTCCACATGCGGCCCCAAATGACGAAGACCTGAATGCTAGTGTGAACTTAGCATAAGGAGCAATGGACACACCATGACTAGGTAGGGAACAAACACATATCATTTGTTTGATAATATTCATCTAAATGTTAGTGTTTATCCAGGATAGGAATGTTAGGATTTATCATGAGCCTAACCCATGGGATAAGTTGACTGTGTTATTTGTATTGGGGGCTCCCAGCGACCCCATGATAGAGGATGTTGGAGTTGGGAATGTTCGCACATGTTAAATTTTAATGCTGATCCTTTAGTTGGTTCTTACAGGTGACTTTTGGCTGGTGAAGGTGTGAGGGCACTTTGAGGGAAGACGATGAAATGATAAAATGATCTTGTTAATGATTCACAGTCCGAACTCTGTGGCAAAAAGGCTTGTTGGCTTTCACCTATTACCCAGGGCACATGCGCCACCAGCATCCAGGGCTTATGCTCCGCCAGCTGCATCCTCGCTGCACCACTGACTGAAGCATTGCCATTGTAACCATTTCCCTTTCTCAAGAAATGGTCTGTTACACAATATGGAAAAACAAAAGGTCCCCACACCTAATTTCTCTGTCCTCCTATGCTACTGTACGCCAGATCGCATAATTTCATGCCAGATTCTCACTGGCACAGCCAGGTTGAAGGTTGATGTGCTTGGTGGGTATTAATAGCACATACAGCTGCAGCAGCTGGACACGTCTGGAAGTGAAGGGGCGGCCAGTGTGGAGGGGGAGGGGGTGCAAGGAATTCTTTTCAAGCACAAGCCAGAGTTTGAGACTGGCACATCAGACAAAGAGGGGAAGTTGTGTCCAGACACAGATAGCGGAGTGCAGGGGTCTGACGTGCGCAAGGAGACAATAGCAAGGAGGGAGGTCGCAGTACAGCATAGCAAACTCTGATGTACTGCAAACACTGTTCTCCTGGCATGACTTCATGCACACTCAGGCCAGCTCTATGTGTTATGGTCATTATCCCCTACAATAACGTGAAAACTATCCCCCAAACATTTAGATTATAACTGAGGCCGCTACATTCCTGTATGTTTAACACTGCATATTTGTAACCTGCAAATAATTGTAGGCACCTGGTGTCTAGAAAGGTTCATGCACTGACATGCTGATAACAAGCGAATAGCACACAGTATGTACCCAACGCGACTGAATAATAGCGAAAGTCAACCGTTATGTACAACTCATAGAATAATGCCAACACTGAGCTCCCATACAAATCAATGCTAACTTTGTTATGTAATATGTTTATGAAGATGGACAATAAATGTAACGCAACAAATCAATTCTATTATAATATTGATGGAAAGTGGACTAGAACAGGCAGTTGTGGAGCTAATCTGCTCACGTAAATTATGTACAGACATGGCTGACTTATCTTGGCTTTTGCACCAGAAAACTGGCATGCAATACATTAAAAAACTTGTGATTTTTCTGCAACTTAGAATTTTTGTGCATAAATAGCAAACTCTGTCAAAGCAGGATTATCAAAATCACTGTGGAAAACGCTGGTCTTGATAAATCAGCTCTGACATGTAAATTGGCATTTATCATTGGTAAACTCCACGTTGCAGAAACCAAGTGATTTTTGTTGCAGATTTTGCTGCAGTTTTTTGAGCCAAGGTCAGGAGTGGATTAACTGGGAAATATATAGGAAGTTCTTATACTTCTCCCTTTTGTTAAATACACAAAAAAAATGCAGCAAATTTTCCACAACGTGGGGCCTTAGCCTTAGACGCTTTTTGTGCCTCACTTGACATGGCTTACAATGAAAGGCGTGTGATGTACTATGAAAAGTAGTGGCTTAAATGTACTAACGTGAGTTGGGCCCAAAATTTGGTGCAGAGTAAACCAGCCTATAAGTATAGAGAGACAAAGGTGCGTAAAGATGCACCAAATTATTACACAGCATCAGCCTGTTTGATAAATTTGGCACTGTCACGCTGGTCAATGTTGTATATTGTCAAACTATTAGACAGGATTAGTAAATCTGCCTTACGGTACATGAGAACAGTCAGACTTAACAATGTCAAGGACAATATCAGAGACAATTCTGTATAGATTTACCTACGGATTCTATCTGCAGCAACCTTCTTATATCTGCTATAGACTTGACAGATCCTCCTGTGATCTTCTCGTACATCTCACTTGGAATGGGGTCCCCCTATTAAAAATATTAGACAATTATTACACAGTCACATAGATAGCCACTGGGTGAACACGCTGAACATATATTCTAGAATTACATTATCAAATCTTACATATGGGTTTCTGATCTTGAAATATATCAGTGATCATCATCTACAGACCATCCCAGCAAGGTATGGTGGTAATTCAAGGTGGTTGTCCCCAAAATACAAAATATTTGGCAATATTAATGATTCTTACTGGGTGGTCTGGAATATGTGCCCTGCTACTAATTTGCTTCCATACTATATTTGATGGATAAAGAGGGACCAAGCATGAAAGAATTTGCTATATATCCTGTGTAAATACATGTTCCAGCTATTTAGTCTTTTGTGCTGGATATACATTCCTTGTCTTCCTGCCATCGCTCTCTATTACATTAAACCAATTTCTGAATACATCCACATAGCAGCTGTCATCATTTCACATGATGCTTGCCAGGTGCATGTAAGTGTATAAAGGTGGTGCACCCTGACAAGGCATTGAACATCGTATCATAGAAGACAATGTAACAATTGGCAGGGATATCGCTGACAACTAGCAGAAACGCATCCAATCTACAAATTAAAAGCCAACACCAACATTGTCAATAAACATTGACTTTACATACAGACATGCCATTCTTTACCTTTCCTCTTGGTTGGACATGTTTAGATCTTTGTGCCACAAGAATGGCAGCTTTTAAAAACAACGCTATTTTGCAATACTTTGTCTCAAGATGTTTATCTCATGTGGCCATGTGTGCCGCCTCATATGATGTGTTGTGAATTGCATGCCATCAAGGCAGAGGCATAGTTTGAAGTTCCTGGGTCTCAATGCAAAATCTATAATGGGGCCCATTTTGAGTAGTGGTATATTTTACATGTTATGGGGCTGCAAACGCTGCACCCCTTTATAGCTACGCCCCTGTAAGGGTTACGTTAGCATGTTGAAATATTGTATTAAATTAATTCCATGAGACCCATACTCAAGCAAGGCTAATGGTGGACACGTCTGTATATATCATAGCAGATATGTATTATTATGATGTATTGTAAGATCTGTGAAATTTGGGAATGATCGCTGCATACCAGATTTTCTTCAGCTAAATATACCATATGTCATGAGGATTTGGTGATTTGTGAAGCATTACACACTTCTAACTCCATGGAAACCAAAATATTCCAAGTCAATTGAAACTTTTTTCCCCAATCTCAGCAGAAAGCTCTGGGCCGCGGTGCATGACCAAGACAACATTTACTGTACTAAACAGCACATTTCTCAAGACCAGTCTTCATTTTAATAAGGTGCTGAGATACTCGGTTCTCACAGAGAGAAAATCCCAACCCAGAGGCTAAACAAGCCAGGACAAAGAAAATTTTGGCAAGCAACCTTTCTAGGAAAGAAATACTAGGACTGTAGGGAGAGATGCCAGCTATTGTTCTTCAAAGCAACTTAGTGCCCTGGTGGAGAGAGGTGAGAGGGCTGAACAGGGAAAGTGAGAAGCTTTGGGAACCCCAGCAAATAGGAGTGGACTGAGACTGAAACAGCGCAAGAGCGCAGAGCGCTAGACAAAAGTCACCTGTTTGTTCTAGATAAAGTACCAAGATATTCCCTATGGCAAGGGGAACCTGGAATGAATGACTGGATTGATGGCGTATAAATATTTATCCATTACATGTATATATGGCTGTGACATGGATATAAAAATGACATCATTTATTAATCTGAATCAAATGTATCTTAAAGGTAAAATAAACACTGAATGAACAAAGAAACAAAGAGGAAGGCTTGTGTAGCCAGGAGGTCCAGACAGCCTGACATAATGCACCTGTACTGGAAGGCGTCCAAAGAACATGTATCACTACGGCCCCATGTGTAGATATGGGGGAGTCTACTCATATCTACTGGTAAAGTATATACTGTATATAGTGCCTAAAATCAAAATGACACATTTCTTTTTATTAGGACAAAGGATTTAATGATTTCCTTGACAGATTTCACCATTACTAGTTATACCTATGGCAACAGATGAATCCATATGGAGCATTAGAAAACTTAATTGGACTCATTTTAAGACTCTGAAGGATTGTTACTGTGAGTCATACGCTTGTGACATGAATCTCAGTGACAGAAAATAGCTCAGTACATTTACCTGCACTCCTGTGAAAAAACACAGAAAATTGGGACATGAGCGGTGACAAATGACAAACTCAGCTATGCTGCATTGAAAAAGTCAGCACTGCTCCATCTGCACAGTTAACAGATGGCATTCCCACACCTTATGCAGATATTTTCTTCTCTCTATCCTATTTTGCAACCTCTCGGCTTGTACTTGTGTATTCCTTGCTCCATGCTGCTCTCTCCCTGCCTGGCAGGCATGTGTGCGTGTTGTAATGTAATCTGCCTGAGGCTGCACATACAGTGTGTTCCAGGCAGCTGGCCATACACCCACTTCCGCATACACACACAGGCACTGCTGGCAGGTGCTGTGGGACTGTGCAGGTCACCTCTACAAGTGGCACCCAGGACTCACCATGGTAGTGCCCAGGTGGAAGAGCAAGTCTAGTAAAAGGGAACCGCACAATCTCTATAGGGATGAAAATTGTGGCTGCATGAACTGCCCTGGTACATTGTGACAAACCCTATGAACATCTCTTACATTTAATGACTCTTCTCCGCAACAACTAGAAATCCGTGCATAAACCCGAAACATGACCATTGCTCATTTCTAATAAACTTCATCCTGAGAATTAGGATTTGCAGCGATTGCAACTGTTTTGCATCTTTAAGATTCTATGATAAGAATTTCAGATATTCAGATATTGCCAGGTACAAGATTCACAGAAAATTAGGCTAAACTTCCTACTAGAGGACCATTGAAGAAAGAACTGAATATTCCCAGGTCCCCATCTTATGATAGTATGAAGATAGGCACCTACACCCAATCCTAAATATTCTAAGATTCTTACCTCAGCACGAACCACATGCAGAAGCCAAATAGACATTAACAGACCCCCAAGATTCATCCTGTAGTCCAAGGGAGAATATGTGGAACATGTATATAGCAGCTGTCAGATCTTCTTAGATAGTGAATAGCAGGGGGACTGGCACCCTTCCAGTAGGGGATACCCCTCCCCAAAAAAAAGCGCTCCTTATTCCAAAGCTTGCTGGGTGGATGTTGTCGTTGAAGGTAGAATATTCTAAGGTCATATGTAGAAAGGGAGAAACAAGATGTGAAAGGTGATAGGTGGCATCAGTATTCCAGCAGGGTGACACCGACTGACATGTAGGAGCCTGAGGTCTAGGGTTTCCTTCCAGAGCAGATGCTAAGAGCTGACCCAGAGCCACTGACTCAAATTCTAAGTGTGCAGTTTTCTTTAGCTGTCCCAGCTAAGAGGCGGGTGCTGAGAGGGGAAGGGCCTGGTGTTTGAGGGAGGGTGCCTGCTATAGTCATGACTGTATGGAAAGGTGTGCAGGGAGGGAGTGATGCCTCTACCAGTAGGAGGGAGAAGTGCACACCCTGTAACGGTGCAGACACAACATGCACTGGAGTGATAAAGGGAATCATTGACAGATCCTTCTTCATCAGTAGCTCACACACTTTACATGCTTGCTGTGGTACATTGCTTAGCATTATCCTCTTCATAGCTCGCTCCCCACAGCAACCTCAGGGCATCTACACGAATGTCTTATGCAAGCAATGCATCCTATATACATCTTTATTAATGTACCCTAGAAGTTTAGGACTGCTAAGTAGAGATGAGCGAACACTGTTCGTATCAGCCGATCCGAACAGCACGCACCCATAGAAATGAATGGAAGCACCTGGCACGGCGACTGGCTATGTGCTTCCATTCATTTCTATGGGTGCGTGCTGTTTGGATCGGCTGATCCGAACAGTGTTCACTCATCGAATTGTTATATCTCTGGTACTAAGACAAAGTAACAACTGCCATTAGTAAATATGGTGTATTTCTAATTATATTCATATCATAGGATATATTTATTTGTGATTAGTCCAAAAATGTCTGGGACAGTTGTCAGAATGTCTATTTGGTAAATGTCTTTCAAGTTGTGGAGAATCTAAGTCTCTTGACAGCTTTAGTCTTATCCGGTGTATATCTGGTGTACAAGGAGTGAAACTGCGTATTTTTTGCATAAGTTAGTGCGTTGCACAAAAAATTGTGACTTTACTATTTTGTGTCACCCAAACCAATTTTCCTGTGAAGGGGGGAAAGTCATAGGCAGGGCAGCCCCACCAGGTTTATTATCATTCACATTAGCTAAAATACGCCTGAATTCGACGCCATCTATGAGTTGATACATTCCATATCTGCAGTCCAGGGTTTGAATCTTATCAGGACTATAAGAGTTTGTCTGCCGTCCCAGAGCTTCCCTACGGTATGTCCTAATGCAGATTTTGAGGAAGAACCCCACCATGCAAAATCTAGCTGCCATAAACAGACAGGTTTTCTACTGCCACTCACTTTAATAATTTTTTCAGCTAGTGGAAAATAAAGTGTTGGCTTCCTATTGAAATCAATTTTCTACTAAAAATTTGCGGCAAAAACTCGCAGGGTGCTGGTTGCCAAGGGTTTGAGGCTCCAAGCAGCCGCTCTTTTCTGGTTCTGTTTTTTTTTTTTTTTTTTTTTTTGCACAGACACAAAGTCGGACATGCAGGACTTTGTGTTCGTCCAAAAAAAGAATGTTTTCCCGTGGAGAGGCTGCATACAGACACTGGTGGTTTGCTTTAAAAACCCACTCAATTGAATGGGTTTTAAAACTGACTGCCGGCAAACCGTCCCCTATCCAGTTTCGCTGGGGATTAGGACAGAAACCCCTTGGCGGACAGCACACACTCGTGTGAACACCCCCTTAAATGGGTTGTATGGTTTAGCAAACCCATGTTTATATACACTATTGAGGAATTCAAAGTTAAAGGGTTTTTCCCACTGAAGATATTTATGGCATATCCATGCAGATAAATGTGTTCATATTTCAAACACGATAACTAGGACCTTAGTAAGTTAGCTTAGGTTCACACTTGCACTAGGATTCCCTCCACTAAAACAGTGGTTACCCACAGATACCCGCGGGCACCATAGATAGGATGCGAAACTGAACCTCACCGGATGCAGATCTTACCATAAAGTATATTCTTTGATTCACTCTTGTATGCATGTGTGCTTTTCTTTCTAGTAGAATTGAACTGTATTTTGTATCAGGTGATATTTGGACAAATCTCCAAAGAAACAAACTTAAAGAAGTGCTCCCTCTGAGGCTGCTTTAATGGCAATTCCCTAATGGATCTGTTCCCTATGCAGAATGCATGTGTCATTCATTCTCCAAATGTACGAGCAGACAGCCTGTCACACGACTCCCTGAACATTATACGGGATAATGTTCCATAACATAATGCTTGAAGTGCTACATGTGGGAATACTCACTTTGCAACTTTGTTCACTTTAAAGACTGGAACATAAGAACAAAAGAAAAGGAACAAATGAATCTTTATGTGTAGAAAAATGTGAACTGTAATATAGGACGTGGTGATGACATGACACATAGTCCGTCCTAATAGAGCATAGACGACTGGAATGTATGTCTCTCTGGCTGTATCTCTTACAGCATCTACACATTACTACATGTCTAGATAGCTTGTATCTCTATATAGAGGGTGATATCACTAGGAAACTATATATAGAAGCAGTTGTCGGTACTCATGTCTATCTATTGATAGAAAGCTGAAAAAGTGATCATTCATTTTCAAGAACAAGAGTTTATGATGTTGTAAATGTTGTCATTACATAAGAGTATTGAGCTACAGCCGAAAAGGCCACGGCTCGGTACGCAACAGGCAGGGTTTCAAGGTAAGGACCGGAATATTAGTCCTGTGACGGACTCTATTCTAGTGTATTTTCTTATTATTCAAAGTTGTATATGAAGAAACTTTACAATGAGAATGATGTTTCCTAGAAAAACCTATTACCATACTGGTAAACATCTTGGCTTGTACTGTATGGTGTATTAAGACATGGATGGACAGTCCTACATCTCCGACTTTGTGTCCATACAAAAAAAGCGATTTCGTAGTGGAGAGGCTGCATATGGACACCGGCGGTTTGCTTTAAAAACTCATTGAAATGGATGGGTTTTTAATCTGACCGTATCCAAACTGTTTTTCTTACAATTTCGTCGGAATCACAGTGGGCAGACAGCGGCGCATGTGTGATCGCCCCCTTAGACAGTTGATTGATAACCTTATGCCACCATAGTATATGACCATATCCTCTAGAAATATTGCTCGTAGGTGGAAGTATTAGATCCATAAAATGCATGCACCGAATTCTGCAAGATTAGACTTAACTACACTTGAATTTTAAAAAAAACTTATAGATTTTCATACTTTCTATAAAATATATATACAGTATATTGAATATTACAATAACAAGATATGTATGTGTGTCATTTTAATCTAAACTAGATGCAAGTTTCTAAAAATGGACTGAGTATGCTACAGAAATTCGAAGAAAGACTGATGACTACCAGGAATCACTGTGAGTAATAGTAGACACAGTATGGACAAGATAAGAGTAAGAAATACTTGAGACGATCCTAACCTTTTTATAATATAGAAATGTCAGTGTCATAGTCTATTATCACCCTATATGTAAACTTAGAAGGGAAAATATAGAATTATAAAAATAAGTTTGGCATTTAGATATATTTTAGGATCTGTCTAATAATTTATTTAAAGGGAACCTGTTGTGGCTTTTTGGGGCACTAAAGAAGCTACAGGTCCTTATCAACTGTGGTTGTGCCCCAAATAGCCTACTCCGAAGTGGTAAGTTCACACGGCGATTATTGGACCGGAACCTGAGGAGGAGGCCACCTCAGGTACCGATCCAAAAACCGGGTAGCCACGGCTGAAAGCCGGTGCACTGCACCGGCATCCAGCCTCGCACTCTGCTCCGGATTAGGCCCAATGAATGGGCATAGTCTGGAGGAGGGAGTGTCTTGAGGCCGAATCACGAGCCAACTCTGCCTGAAGAATGAGCACCTCACTTCTTTTTTCCGGGAGCTGGAAGAAACGGCTCCCGGATAAAACTCCTGAGCGGCTCCCATTGATTTTAGTGGGAGCTGTCTTTTTGGTCAGGATTTTGAGGCGGATACAGCCTCAAAATCCTGACCAAAAAACTACGTGTGAACTTACCCTCACTCTGACTGTGGTTGCAACTTTGCAGGGCATCTCACTGCACTCAATAAGGATTGGAGCGTTTGCACTGAAGCCAATGGGGAATACTCTGATTTCAGTGAGGAGCTGTTCAGGTGCCAGCAGTGCGGGAACTGAGTAAGTAGAATGTTTTTTTTTTATCCTGGCCATAGACCGTGTCATATATGGACCATCCTAGCATTTGACGTGGGTGCAGCTGTCAGCCGTTAATTCACTCCACTCACTCAATCTCGTGCTCATCCTTCATTAAAGGGATTCTATCATTAAAGAAAAAACACATTTTACCCGAAAAGCATGTAGGTATAGCCTTTATAAAGGCTATTCATCTTTTACCTTTATCTTGAAGGTCCGCGCCGTCGTTTTTGCATTTTTCTTTTCTTCTTTATGCTCATTGTGCTCACAAAGCACAGGGGTGTTCTCCCTGGGCTCTGAGCACAGCGTTGTCATTCATTCAGCGCCACCTTTCTTCTGCTCCGTCGGCCATTCTCCTCCTATTCTTGCCACTACAAAATGACCAACGGAACTGCCGAATGAGCATGTCCGTCGGCCATTTTCTGGTGGTCTCGTGTATGAGAACATTAGTGATCTAACAGATATTTCTTATTGGTCAAAACTTAAAGCTAAGTCCCATCTGTATCTGAGTCTCTTTAGGAGACTTCATAGCAATGTGTGCTATGCAACTTTTCCATCCTCAAATTTCAGTTTTAAAACAGCAGACCCCATTATAGTCAATGAGGTCCGTCAGACTCTGTGTGTAACCACTTTTCTGGTCCATTTATCTGGTCCATCACAACAGACAGGCCAGCACAGATATGGCTTACCTGGTACCCTCTGTTCCAGCCATTTTATCTCTATTACAGAGATGTCATGTGAAGGATTAGGCCAGTCACAGCCTGGGTAGAGCGTTTCCATGCTCTGTGCTGGCTTTATGTCTGTGACTTACACACAGTGTCCCTGAAGATGCCTGTGGCCATTTTGTGATGGAGGAATGTAGGAGAACTTCTTTGGAATGGAGACGTAGAATCTGGACCAGAGGGCACCAGGTAGGTAGATAGGCACTTCATATAGGTAATAGATAGTTAAATTAGGTGGAGAGTCACATTAAGCAATCTGAAACAGTTCCAAAAACATTGCATCTCATTATCTCCAGCAAGTTACCAGCTCAAATCTTACTAAAGTTTAATGAAAACTTGTACCAAGCAGGACCAACCTAAAGCTGGCCACGCATATTACTGTACATCAAAGTCGGCTGTTGATGCTGACTCTGGCACATAATCAAACACGTATGGCGGACAGATGGCGGTCTGCAGCTGCAGGTGTCACAGGAAAGATGTAAAGTATATGGCCAGCTATGACTCAAGCCGGGGGCCGGAACAATGACTGCTAAAAATTGTTATATGAATTTGCCTTCCTGGTTTTGTCATTCTTATATAGCCTTCATGTGCCACGCACTTGAAATGATACAAAACTAAAAGTTCATTTTCTCAGGCTATTTTGGTCTTTTTAAGTCTGTACGTCATGCTTCTCCTTTTTCATCTCATTATTCCTCTTTTTTTCTTTTTTTTTCACAGGACAGAAGAGGAGATCATCATAAATAACCCAACGCCAGTGGTTGAGCCCTTAAGGGGATTTACACATTAAACAGGCATTACAAAGCCATTCTTCATCACTACGGTGGCTATTTTATGGTTGTCAAGACCAGGTGAAAAGAAAGACTTCCCAAAAATTGTAAAATAGTTCCAACCTTAACAATTAAGAGGTTCCCTTGTAGTGACAAATAGTCTATTGATGTATAGTACATCAGTACTCCTACATTTTGCTATATCTTGCTGGTTGCCACCAGCTTAGAGATAACCTATTTACCTATAGAAGAGATCATAGAGTATATATACAAAAATTATATAGAAAAGGAAAAGACGTTCATTGTGTATGGTAACGTATAGGAATTCAGCACTTCAAAACTTGAAGAGACTAGAAAAAAGGAAGTTGAAAGAGACAAGAACCATGTCTGTTAAATGAGATGAACTCAGGCTTTCCTGTTGGGGCCGCATTAGTAGCTATTTATAGGGTCAGGAAATTCCCTACAAGCTCATACCCCTATTACAGGTATCCTTTCCTACACTGGGCTGGAGCAAACGCCCACTCGTAAAACGTTTCCATAGAAGGCTGGAAAGTCTGTAGGCTTTGCAGCTTCACATTATCCATTATTACAATGATTCTTATAGTATTTGAGGATATATTCCGATAGCCTTATGCTTTAGATAGACACCCTTGGTAGATCTATTTATATACTTTAGGAAACCCTAAAGTATGCTTAATTCATTTCATTATAAATAATGGGATTTGCTAGATACATTGTTTTATAACCCATCAGTAGGGTGATAAGATAGTTGTCTCTAGTTATTGTACCACGGGGGAGTTGTTTTGGCATGTCTCGTGGTAAGACCCCGTGCCAGATCAAGCATGATGCTAAAGTATTTCTGGGGCAAGAATTATATGAGAGAGACTTGGTACCTTTTTAGGGGGAGACAAGAAGGTGCGAAACCCTCTATTTGGTGGTCTAGCCAACATTGTCCAGGAAACCATGTAATACATGATGATAAGCCGGAGGCCCAAGAGTGCAGGTAGGTGCGTCAACATTGTGATGTCATTGATGTCCACTGCCATGTGGAAGCTCTGTGAGACTAAAGTGATACGCTAAGCCGCTAGGAAGTATACATAGCATACTCAAAGATATGCTATATATAGAGGGTGCGGCTAAAATTTAATATTGGTTCATGGGTAACGAGTAATCTAAGGTGCCCAAGGTATTTTCTAGTCTAGTAATCCACCAAAATAAAGTTTAACGTGACCTCTACCCTTGGCTTACAGCTTGTTCTTAAAGGGATTGTACAGCATTTAATAACCTGTTGACAGACCCTGACTACAGCCTCTCTGTGCTATTGCTGCTCTGCCCTATCCAATAACGCTGAGTTGCAATACTGACTACAACCATTTGAGAGGTGTAACAGCGGTTGTTGGAGAAAAATATTCATATTACACTTACTCCAAACTCTATAGGTTATACTATAATATATTATCCTTGACTTTGGGTTTTGGGTTTCCAGTAAGGATCAAATGTAATGAATTAAGGCAAATCTGGATAGTAATCTTCGTTTGGGAATGGAATATAACAGATTGTCTTCTGTTCCAAATGTTATGTCTTTCCAGTTATCTAGTGTGTAAATAATATTACGGGTAGGTATATACTGCAGGGAGTATTACTGCTCTCGTTTTTTCCCACATACTCGGCATGCTTATTTCTAGGGAAAGCACTATGAACTGTCTAGCCAGAGCATTCACTGTGTTACTAGTGCCAGGCAACCACTTGTACTGTATATTCCACCTGGAATCCAGTGTAAGGGTGGCCCAGAGCTATTAACTATATTAGGATTCCCAGCGCTGTGTGCGAGCTGGTAAGAGTATGACCCAATTGATAACAAGAAACTTACATTTTAAGTTGATATCTCTGTGCCATTTATTATTATTATTATTATTATTATTATTATTATTATAATAACTTAGTATTAACCCCTTCCCACCCAGTGCTGTACTATTACATCACACTGAGCTTTTAGTTAACAGGACGGTGCAGATCTGTAGCAGGGACAGGGACTGTGCCTGCTATATGGCTTCAAGGTGCCGACTGTATTATACAGTAGGACTCAGGACTAGCTACCAGAGTCAGAAAATGCCCCAACTCCATCGAATTAACTCTTCAGATGCTGTGAAGATCAATAGCAATCATGGCATGAAGAATGGCGGTGCCCCCTGTTTTTCCTGCTCCCCCTTCCCATGGTGAGATTGTGGGCTTTTAATATTTGCAAAGACAGCCAGGAGGCCAATGAATACCCTCCTAGCAGCCATGAAATGAAACATAATAGTCCTTGGACTAATACACATAGACAGTAATATACCATATACTGCAACACAGAAGAATTGCAGTATATGGTACAGGGCATCATGTGATCGCAGGTTTAAGTTCCTTTGTGGAACAGAAATTTTTTTTTAAAAAAAAAAAAGTATAAAAAGCTTTGAAGAAAGTTTTAAAAAATCCAAAATAATTGATAGAAAGATAAAAATAACTTCCCCATTTCAAAAGTAAATACACAAGAAAATAAATATATTAGGTATTGCCATAAGAGTATAAGTCGGCAATACACTAATTACTATTATTTATATTGGACAGAGAACGCTGACAAAAAAATGAAATACTGTAATGTGCTAGTTAATGTGTTTTGGACACTGCTCCATTCCCCTAATAAAGGAAAGAAAAGTGATCAAAAATTTGTAGATAGAAGACAGTGGTGCTAATAACATTTACAACTTGCCCAGTAAAAACAGAGGCTTCACATACAAAAGTAATAATAAAACCTAATCAAAATTTTATATGTACTCCAAATTGGTACCAACTAAAAGTACAACTTGTCATGTAAAGAATAAGCCTTCATATGGCTAAGTTGGCAAAAAAAAATAAATAAAAAGATATGAATATTGGAAAATGTTGATGGAAAATATGTAAAAAGTCAATGTACCTTAAAGGGGTTGTCCCATCTTAAGGATCCTATCTATACTGAAGCTTATGTAAATTGAAGACATTTCCTAAATATATTGCTTTAGAAATTCTGCTTTGTTTGCCTGCATGTGAATTTATTCCTCCCATTGTTTACACTGCATTGCTATAACAATGGACCTGGGAGATAGGACAAGTGCTGGCAGGGGAATCGTTCAGATAATTGCACTTAGCTGATAAAACCAAGTCTGTTATCTCTCTATGTAAACACACAGATAACACTGAGTCCGTTCTGTACAAGACTCTGCAGATTATCTGACCTGCAGCAGTTTTGTTTGTCCCGTTCAGCAGGAGGGAAGAGGGGAAAGAAATACAGGAAGTGAGAAGCAGACACCGCATGCAGCCTAGCTGAAAGATTGAGATGGGAGAGCCCCTTTAAAGAAGATAAGTGTCACTTCACTAGGGGGTTGACCACCAGGACTTCCCTCCAGCGATGAGGAGTGGGGGAACAAAAGTCCCCCCTTTCACAAGGAGGACCCCCAGCAATCTTACACTTCCTGTGTATAGGGGATACCTTTCCTTAAGGCAGGGGCTCCACGTGGCATCAATGCCACATTTTGTCCATGTCGAAAACGCTCCACCAAAAACCATGGTGCTTTAAAGTCCATACAAAGTGTCAAAATCTCATCCACACATTGCAGAAAAATACTCGCAGTGAAAATGCTGCGATTTCCAAAACCATCACGTTTTTGAAAGTCGTCAGGGCCGACGTTATAAGAAATGGGGCACTAGGCAACATCCAAAATAGAAACTCCCTTCCTTGCTTGCAATTTTAGATAATTGTTCTCAAAATTTCAGCTCACTTAATATAGTTGCAAGATAATCCCCCATATACCACTAAATAATACTGGGTGGTTTTAGTTTGAGAAAGGGGTTCCTAGGTAATGGAGCCCCAAGTAAATGGAAGCCCTAGCCAGTGCACAGTTTGCCCTTTCCTAAAACAAACACTAGGGCGCTAAGTGAGTAATTCATTAAAATGTAGGAGGTTCTCCTATAAAGCTGTATCTCATTGCTGTATCATTGTACCAGCGTATTTGCCTTTAGTCTGATTCTTAAATCTACTGATATGTTATCGTCTCAGATTAAAGGAGTCGGCTGTTTTCACACTCTAAAATTAATCGAGTAGAAAATTGGCAATAATAACTGAAATGTGAATCTGGGAAGGGCACAAAAAATGTTGGCAAGAGTATCAGAAGTTTCTTACGTGAAGATCCCAATATCAGAACACAGCCATATGTTGTAAAGTTAGCTGTAATCTGAAGGGGCTTTCACAGTGAAAGTGTTCATGGACATTACAGCTCCTGGTATTACAGACCCCCCACTGTGTGTATGCTGTCCCCACGCCTAGAGGGATGAGGGGAATTCCTTGTTATTGCTGCATTTTTCAGATACCTGGAGAGGTACCAGACGATGATTAATAGGGAAGAGAAGTCAGACATTAACACAGCACAGCCAGCACTTGAGGGCAGATTCAGTACACAGAAGGTCATAATGTGACATAGAGAGGGAGGTGAGAGAAGATCTGTGGGAGGGTAAGGAAAAAATAGAGCTATGAAAAAATAGGAATGTTCATTGAGATGGAGATGAGAAAAATTATACAGTCTTAGGGGAAAAACATAACTTGGAAAGTAGTGGTGTAGCTGTAGATGAGCCGAGGAAACAATGGCCTTGGGAGACTAAGGGGCTTTCTGTAACATGATAGATATGGAGGTTTTGAAGAGTATAGTTTGTGTTTGTGGAGGTCCAAAGGTGGTCCTGTCTCTTAAAGTGGACCTTTCAACACCTCCACTGATTCAAATTCTCGGTATCTGTGTAAGGGAATTGCTAGAGCAGCAATTACCCAGTAGCTGCTGCTGAACTCTGGGGGGAGGGTACAATAGACAGTGAGCCCTAAGCTGAAACCCCCCTGTTAACCCTTCCTGCTTGCCGATTCTATCCTATAAGCAATAGGCGGCAACTGGTCGACGGAAAAATCGCGGCGTTGTACAGTGCAAGCAAAGGGGATGGGATTCATGCGAATCTCATGCCCACTTTGCGGAAAAAAAACGCAGTGCGGACACACTTCGATTTGCAAAGCCGTTGCAGCTTTGCAAATCGCAGCATGTCAATTATATCTACGGAAACGCCGGCGGCTTTCCCGTAGATATAATGTTAAGAGAAAGTCTGCAGAGGAAAACTCTGTGATTTTTCTCTTAAAAGCGCTGCAGAAAGAACCACAGTGCGTTCATGCCGCGGTTCTTTCTGCAGCACTTTAGCGCTGCAATTACGGCCCGTGTGGCCTTAGCCTTAAAGTACAGCCATACTGTTGAAGTGAATGGGGAGTGCTGGCGTGTACGGCAAGCTCTGCTCATGCCGGAGCGTACACGCCGGCACTTCCCATTCACTTCAATGGGACTGCTCGGAGTGAAAGAAGCAGCCCATTAATTTCTATGGGGAGCGCTCGTATGCCGACTCCCATAGAGATGAATGGAGCTGCTTTAGACGCCGCTTATTCTGAACGTGTTTTACGTTCAGAATAAGCTAGCGTTTACTCAGTGTGAATGCACCCTAAAAGAGGTTTTCCAGGGTTTTTATATTGATGACTTATATGTAGACTCCAATATAAAAGCCCAACAAAGCCTTGCTGAAAAAGTTGTGCAATAGATATAGCAATTTATATCCCAAATGGCTCACCAATACTTTAAGGGTAAGTTCGCAATGCCAAAAATGATGAGGAATTCCTCTTCATTTTTTGCCAGCATTTTCTGGCCTCCAGCTACCCACAATGTGATGCTGATTGAGGGGGTATGCTGGAGCCTAGACGCAGGGTACTGGAGGATGGAAGTAGTAACAGCGATAGCTGTGCCACCAGATTGGCCAAGTGCCTTCAACCAATATCCCCAGCTCAGCTCCTAGTCTGGACAGTGATGAGTGGGGGTCTGCTGTGCTACTGGATGGTGGTAGTAGTTCCCCTAAGGCACTTCCAATTGGAGATGAGTCCTCTATTATCTTGAGCCAATGGGATGATGTTAAAGCAGGAACAACTCAGGAGGCAGTAATGTAGTGAAACAGGTTGAACATTACTTGGCATCTGTAAACCTGTAACCTTGCACTTCCCAATGGGGGTAGAAGTCTCCCACTGTGTAGTATGCCCAGACTTGGTCTTGAGGGATGCCAAGATGTGGTAAGGCTCTAAGTGCTGTTTACTCCACTCCAACAGCTCTATATGAATCTTAGCCACAGCCAGCAGGTACTATTGGGGGCTGTATTAGAAGGTAGTCCTTTCTGTGTCCACTTACCTTTGGAGGTGGTTCCCGGATAACACCTTTTGGCAGGCAGGAGAGGCTTGACAGCTATTATCCCTGTCTTAGGGCTGTCTTGATGTAAGCTTTGGGCTCAGTCTTCTCCCTCATGAGCTGTATGGGAGGCATTAGGTCATAGTGTAACAGTGCCAACTCTCTCTTTCCACAAACTACACAACACTACTAAACAACTGAGGCCCAAACGGTTTACTGGAGACAAAAGTCTCCTCAGTCAGTGGCCTGTGATAGGCCTGGGCTGTATCAAGTATGGGGGAACTAGATAGTGGGGAAACCAAACAGTGAATGCAAAAGGGGAAACCTGCAAAATAATTACATGGAACATATAAACAAGACATACAAAAAACAACCAAAGGCACAAAAACATCAGTATTCAGTTGTGGCTTTTTTGCTGCTGAATAGGTTGCGATGAATGAGAATCTAGAGCTGCAGAATCCATGGCTGAGCATCCACGGAAATAATCAGCAGTTCACTTATTTTTTCAGCGTTGTGCTGCGATCTCTGCCTCCCATTGAAATAATAGGAAACAAAATCTGGGCGGAATTTGCAGCTGAGCAATGTAGAAAACTTTCTTCCATCTATTTTTTTAAGTAACCTGCAGTATTTCTAGCATGAATAAATACCTTTCACATTTCCGCCTGTAATTTCCGTACCTAAAGGGGTACTTAAAGGGGTTTTCCGTTCAAAAAAATGTTGTTTTTTTTTGTTTTTTTTGTAAATAAATGTCTATTGATGTTATTAATGAGTTAATAAATGTACCTATATACTTTTTTGTGTGTTTTGAGTGATTTCTGGGTGTCTCTGGGGCCCCTAGTGTCTCCTACTTTTGTTTACATCCTTCTGCTTCCTGCTATATAGCTTCCTAACCCCTCTCACCTCTCTGCCCCCTCCTTCCTCACTCCCATACACCCCTTCCTGTCTAGCTATCATTCCTATCCTAGCTATCCTGTATGTCTTACCCTACCTACTCAGCTCAACCCCTGGCCTTTATTACATACTCAGGCCGGGTTCACACGATGTATTTTGGCATGTAATGTGGCACATAGACGCCGCGGGAGCTTTTGCGGGCCGTATACGCTCCCATTGATTTCAATAGGAGCCGGGACCGTATACGCGGCGCTATTTTGCCGTATTTTGCATATATGGTCCCCGCTCCCATTGAAATCAATGGGAACGTATATGGCCCGCAAAAGCTCCCGCGGCATCTACGTGCCACATTACATGCCAAAATACATCGTGTGAACCCGGCCTTAGAGTCAATGCACACAGAGTTTTTTTACACTGAATCCGCCTCAAAATCAACCTCCAAAAAAAGCCCCCCAAAACAGTTCTATTGGGAGGTCTTTTTTTGGAGGCTGATTTTTAGGCGGATTCAGCCTAAAACCTCAGTGTGCACTGACCCTTACCCTCCATAGCTTCTTCCTGTGATACGGCTCTTCTCCTCCTGTACAGTGCGTGCACTCCTTCTCCATCGACGAGTCACCTTTACTGCGCATGCGTAGTCACGCAGCAGAGATGATTTACCGACAGCAGTGGATGCACACTGCTAGGAGAAGAGTGCGCACCCTGCCAGTACAAAAGAAGGACCTGTTTTGCTGGAAGAAGCTGTGGATGGGCAAGTATGAGTGAAGTGGATGGGGGGAGTGGTAGTGATGATCCGTTTCCAGAAATGGGGAAATGGATCATCACCGGATTATCAGAAATGTCCCTGGGGACAATGTATATGGACCCCAGGGATAAGGGTAAATATACTTTTTTTTTAATTAATAAAGTTATTTAGAAAGTAAGAGGGGGAGGGTGTTTAGATTAGTGTAGGGATTTCAAAATATCCCGGACAACCCCTTTAAACAGAGCTTTAGGTTACATATATATATATGTTATAGAAAATAGTACTATAAGCAATAGCCAGCATAATCGTACTAGTGACAGAAATTGTCAAAATAATTAGATTACTAATTTTTTTTTTTAATGAAGCGGTGAATAGTCAGCTAAGGCGTACAGTGCAAAGGTGTTTGACACTGTCTCATATAGATGCCTAAAGGGTAAATTAACCTCTTAACATGCCATGGCGCAGCTTGTGTTCTATGACAGATAAGTGCTTCATGGTATTCCATGTAATGAGCAGCAGGTGGCTACCTGTTATATACACTATAGCAATAGATAGAGGATAGGGTTTTTTTCTCTGTTGACCCCATCGAACCCAGAGTTAGAGTCTAACTGTCTGACCGTCCAAGTAAAACAATGTGTTATGAAAAATGTTGTTTTAGTGGAATTTTTTAAAAAATCCGAAGACAGTGTAACACATATGTATAATAACAAAAAGAAAAATGAGAAAACTAACACAAAAAAATAGCCTTTTTCCACTTACACTCTGAATTATTGTATATAATAAATAAACTAATAAAAAATGCTCTAAATAGGTATTTGCGTGTCTGAAATGATCCACAGTATAAAATTATCACAGTATGTATCTCGCAAGGGTTAATGCAACAATAAAACAAAATGTAAAAAAACTGACAGAATTACAGTTTTGTTAGTTATGTCTCAAAAAAATGTAAAGTAAATAAAAAGTCACATCTTCATTACCATAAAAACATCAAATTAACCCATAAAAAGAAGCCCTTACACAGCTCAGTCGAGGGAAAACATAAAATAAAAACATAATTTTTTCAAATAAAAAAAATTATTGCCATAATTAGCACAGCAAGTTGTCAAGTTACCTTGTATTTATGCCTCAGGGTGAATGCTACATAAATAAAAACCTAAAAAATTAAAGAAAATTTTTCAAAGCATACATATACCAAGCCCTTCATTACTGTGGTATTTTTCATCTGTTTGACTAGCATCTGTTAAACGGGCTGTCTCAGTATAGACTTGTTCAGTTGCAAAAACACTATGACCAATGGAGACTTGACTTGTTCGACCACAAACATTAGCTTCTTGTTGGCGATTTCAGCCGCCAATCATTTGTAAAAATACTGTGTGCGGTCAGCTGAAAATATCAGCGTTTGCATGATCCACGAAAAGCGGCCACTCAGTCAATGTGCGCAGACTTTGTATTTTTTTTTAAATTGCCCCCTACTCCCCTTCAATTTACTTGTTAAAAATTGCCAATGGGTCAGTAAGAGATCCCGTCATCAATCAGCCATATTCTGGGTGTCTAAGCTCTAATGCGTATGACCAGCTAAACAATAACAGGTCATCCGTGTGGTCTGAGGCCTCTAAAGAAAGCAGAGCAAGACCAGAGGGAGATGAGACGCTCAGTACTTTTTCTAGTGCCGCCGCCACTCCATTCTAGCAGTTAGCTGCAGACCATACGGTTTTGGACCTTTGCTGATCAGACACTGGTGCTGTATTCTAGAGACAATTTGTCTGACCCTATAGCTGTAGTTTGACATTCACTATATCATACATGTCTCTGTTGTTCAGTACCCTCAGACAGGCATGCGGTAGTGAACAATATCTGTGTGAGAGCGGGACCACTGACTCATTACAGTGTGTTATGTCACATAGTGACTACTGATTCATACTATTGTGCTGTGTCTCTCAGGGACCATTGACTCACTGTGTTGTGTGGGGTCATGAAGATCACTGGCCCAGACAATGTCATGTAATGCTTAATATAAGATTCATTGCTGATCAGGTTTCATAATACAAGAATGACTGTTTTCTTTTCCTGTAGCCTTCAGGAGTTCAGAATGAAGTTACTTAGCTCGTGACTCATCGCTTACACGTCAAAGTCTTCAATCCTTCAAGAAAGCAAAAGTTGTCTCTTTTATCAGTTGTCGCCTACAAATCATACTTTTCATCACTTAAAATTTTTTATGGAAGAAATGATTGTGAAAATATTGCCTCTTGGCTTAGCCTGGAGCTACAGATGTAAAGTATTTAGCTGCTAAGTGTTTTTCCTTTCAGAGACTTCATCCGGCCGGCCTCCTGAATGCGGCGGCTATGATATTAATCTCAGCAACTATTCCTACCATGCTGGATCTCTTACACTTGCTGGCGCGGCCTTTCAGAATGATATATTTTTTCCTTAAGCTAAATAATAGTTTACACTGATGTAAAGACTTTAAATAAAACTGTGGAAAAAAGGAGGTAGAAAACAAAAAAAGCGCCTGGTAGAAAATACAATCTTCAGACATGTATTCCCTTTGCTTTTCAGGGTAAAATTAACCCCTTTAGCGAATCATATGTTACATCCAGATGTACAACCTTCATCCACTTACTATGGAGATAAGTGTTCGCCTATGTTCTCACAGCTTATCCAGGAGAGCAACTATTTTGTATTTTAACCCTGAACACTCCTTAGTCCAGTCTATACTACAATATGGTGAGCATGGTGGCCATTGTTGGTGGCATGTCAGAGGAACCTGCTGAGATTGGCATCACCTAGTAACCAGCTGTTTGAGTGCTGTTTGAGTGCTGGGGCCCACCCCCAGTGCTGTGAGGGAACTCATTTGCATAAAGATGAACGGAATATCTACCAAACGGTGGCGCGGAGAAGACATCTAAAGGTAGGAGAAGACTAGCCTTTCTTAAGGCTATTCCGTCGTGTTAGTTAGAAAAAAAGGGATTCTAATGATAGGATCCCTTTAATCTCTGACATCTATGTAGAAACTGACTATGTGCTTCCCAGGTGAACACATGGGATCCTCCTCTAGCCTGACCTTCCTGCGTCCTAGCACCTGCTTGATCATTGAGACCTATGCGATTGCTACCCTAGTGGATTGGGGCTGAGGTCTTTGCACTACAAGTAAATGGAGAGGGGCCAAACAGGTGTTCGTATAGCTGTAGTATGGTTATTGAGCAGGTAGTGTATTTCCTTTGTTACAGATTTACTGAGAATAATATCATATAAAATTTTGAAGAAATAGCGAGACCTGGATCACTTCACTCCACTGACATTTCCCAAAAAATTCATTGTGCAAATGACCAGTTTCATCTGTCAGCCAAGCACCCCCTCTTAATACCAGTATATGCTCTATTCACCTCTACAAACAATAGTCAAATGCCATATACATTGTCGCCATAGCTATAAATAACCCATTGGTGTCACAATTTCCTGTTTGGTCACTGTCTCCCCGAGTATTACTCTCTGCAGACCTATCAGTAACACTATTGTGGATGGCAGACATGACATAGGAAGGTTAATATATGTCTCTGTCTTCGCCTAGTTCATTTTCTATTATTATGCCTTGAAAGTCTTTTGTTTCCTGAATCCAGCAGGCAAATTATCCAGAGACAATGCCGTTTTCGCGTGTCTTTTCCATTAGTTCTCTTTTATTTAGTCTTCATGGGGGTATATATAGTCATGTATGTTAGCTTCTCGAGTTTAGAAGTGAATGGATGGAAACAGTAAGCAAGTGAACAAATGGACGTAAGGGTGTTCTTTAACTATTAGGAGTGATTATATCAATAGACTATGCCTGATCAGGTGGGGGTCGGCTCCAATCCCCATAATCCTCAGTATAAAGGGGTTACTGCGCTACTTAAGCTCATTCGCAGTTTTACCCTACATCTTGCCTTTCCCATACACCTGCTACAAAGCATATCAGTCTTTTGCTTGATCCCCACATTTGCATCCTTCATTTATGTTATAGAGGATTTATAGGCAAATTTAATTAAATTAAAATAGCTAAACCTGCAGGATGAAACTAAAAAGCAAGGATCCCCCACCTCTCTGTTCCCAACACTGTCCAATCCCCCACAGTTCTGTACTGCCTGGTCCAGCAGTATGATTTCAACTATGATTTCCAAGTATCTACTCAAAATGTCCTCAGGGCCCACTAGAATTATAGATGCAACTTCTAAGACAGTACAGATTTTGACTGTAGTCCATTCTTTCAGCACACAGAAACAAAGATGCTGTCATTACAGGGTTAATTGCCTTGACTTCCTGAGACCTTTATTTGTGTGTTTAGCATCCTCCATACAGGTGCAGTAATGTCGCTTGTTTGGGATATGAATTTCCTCTTACAAAGGAAGTTCTCCTGAGTTTCCCTGGGTGTGTTTGTAATATCCGCGCAGGTTGGTGGTGCAGTGTAGTTGTGCAGATAAGAACCATGTAACAAGTTGTATTCTGGAATTGTACTTGGTACTGGTCCTGAGTTATCATCAGTTTTGACATAGAAAATGTTATAGTACTGCAAAGCAACAACTTCAATTACAGTTTACAAAAGGCGAGAGGAGATACTACTGTTACCATAGACAATGCTCCCACTGGTACTCACAGTCCTTGTCCTCCAGTGATTCCTGACACAGTAGGCGGCTTTCTGGGACAACAAGGACCAGATAGAAACAACACCAGCAAGCTGTGAAAAAGGTTAAAGAATGCCCCTTATATAGAGTCCTCACCCCGGCATAATGGATGTGCTGAAGTTCTGGGTTCGAATCCAGCCAAGGGCAACATCTGCAAAGAATTTGTATGTTCTCCTCATGTTTGCACGGTTTTCCTCCGGTAACTCCAGTTTCCTCCCAGCTCTACTTGGGACAGTGACTGACAATATCTGTAAAGCGGATAATAAAAATAACCTGGCACTCTTGTAGAAAGCCTCAAAGCCTTAGTGAGACAGTTGCTGCTCCTACCCGGGCACCCTCCTAATAGGTGGTGAGAAATGCAACGGAAACGTTACTGGAGATTTATGTCAATTTTATGTATCTATTTGTTTATTTATTTATGTATTTGTTCATTTATCTATCTATTTTTGCATTTAGTTTTTTTTTGCATACTATTACTATTGAATTGTTATTGTTGTTAAGATGTATGTTTGTATTGCTATTATTTCTATAGTGGCCCGAGGAAGATGCCGGTGGATCGGCGTTGAAACGCATAGCCATTTCCTGTCTACTTGGAATCAATATATTTTTTAAACTTCTCCTTCACTACACCTGAGTTTTCCATCAGTGACGCTCCACCACATATCCTGGTTTGTTTTTTTTCTCTGCATATCTGTAAAGCGCTGCAGAATATGATGGTGCCATATAAGTAAGCAAATTAAATAAATAAATAAATAGATAAAAGTCATGCCGCAGCCAGCACAAGGTCATACCATAGGATGCGCCACATAATTCCCCCCAATACGATAGCTAGATGTAACCGCCATTCCACCTCTACACTTGTACCTGTCACGAGGAGACAGCAACCAACAAATTACATTACTGAGCAATGACCCCATACTTTAAGACATCAGTACAACCATCAAAAATCATTCATGACATTAAGTGTAACACAGATTGTACATCACTAAACAGGGGTAGCTAACCTGTCTTGAGCAGGGTCATGGTATATGGCTATCAATGGTTACACGCCTAGATCGCTAACTAGGTAATGGTTATGGTATTAATAATGAAATTTGACATCCTGGTTAGCACAGATACGTTATCTTCGGTCCTTCTGGAAAATTCTGATGTTCTTCACTTTCCTGTGATGGTGATCCAGCAGCAGCCTTGGAGTGGACCTATATAATATATAATACATTCTGCGATTTGAGTCGTTGTGGCCTGGTCACAACCATCTAATATGAACACAAACCTATTCACCTATAGCATTATATATCTCATTTAACATACTACACCAGATATAGCGCGGTGCTGTACTGTTTGTATATCTGCTAGTGCTAGCTAGGTAAGACATCTCTTACTACTCTGCATGTTTTCTTTGTCATATTTTAAAGCAAGATCAATTGAATTAAAGTATTTTTTTTGCATTGTATTTTATTCTCTCACTTCATACATTCTGATATCTTGGACTTTGACTTATGGAGCAAGTTCTGAGCCCTGTTATGCTTTCTGGCTTCCTCAGTTTTACATACCGATAGGTGGATTTAGGCACCAGTCCATTTTATTATTTTTGGTTTATCTGGCCAAACTGTACATCTAAAATAAAGGCAGCTCATGTGGTTGATAAACAATCCTACACAATTTATCTGCCGAAATAATGTTCTACCAGTCTTATCAAGTCAAGGGTATGGATACGTTTAGGGCAAAATTAACTGCTTGTGTGAGCAGGAAGACTGAATTTGTCATCCTGTTACTTCAGCCATTCTGTCATACTTGACGCTTTATCAAGTTACAATTCCAGATCCTTGGATCCATATACACTTCCTGTTTCTCAATTGATATATTGCATACCTGGTGTGTACATCCTTGACCTTTGCCTTGTGTGTGGTTAATCTCATCCTGCAGATTGTTGCCTTCACATTTGCACATTTGTTAAATTTTAGCACGTGCACTCTTCTTTTGGCTATATATATATATATATATATATATATATATATATATATATATGCACATGTACAGGTGTTCCCAAGTTTAATTTGACACTTAACTTTCAATGAGCTTTTTGTCTTCTGTTATAAGACATCACAGCACAGAAAGTTGCCATACTGCACAAAGTCAAGTTACACATTGCTACATCTGTATACATTATACTCAGAACTGTTATTTGAGCGTATTAACTGCACCAAACCAAATAATCAGGATATTCACTACATTGGGGCTTGGAAACGTTTTTCAGTTCCTTCTCGACGTGAATGTCCTTTTAAATTTATGAAAATTACTAGCATGTTATCTTACAAAGTTCTCAGACCTTCAGATATAGACATACTTTATAGAACATGTTCTCAATAATCTATAAAAAACAAAAAAAACTTTGCAAGTCTTCAGTAGGTGATACCTTTTTTAATGGCTAACTCATAATGATGACAGAATATGACGTTTCGAAGCTTCCTCTGAGCTTCTTCTTCAGATATAACTAAAAACACTTTCTAGAGGCTGCATATTTATGTACAACAGGACACATAGGGATAGGATTACAGGAGGGAGGGGGGAAGAGGCTTATTACTATATACTTATAACAACAAACAATCAATTGCCAGATCCCCAGTTCTTATCTTAATGGCTGTCTTAATGATGTGTATAAAAAGACATAAACTCACGTGAGATGTTCATCCCATTGTCCAACGTCTGGAATAATTATTCCAGACGTTGGACAATGGGATGAACATCTCACGTGGTGTTAGGGAATAGCCAGATGATAATTCCCCAGAAGCTGCTGGTGAACCCTGGAGGGAGGGGCACAAGGGACAGTGAGCCCTAAGCTGAAGCCCCCCGCTTGCCCTTCCTATTGCCAGACCCTATCCTAGGTAATAGGCGACAACCACGAAGACAATCCCTCCCTGAATACGTGAAACACAAAACGCAGACAAGACGTACAACAACAAAGGGAGGTCAGGTAGCCAGGGTTCGGTGCCAAATCGGAGTCAAGAGAATAGTCAGTAGGAAAGCCAGAGGTCAAGGATTAGCATACAAGTAAATAACAGCAAGAGATACCAGAAAGCAAGAGGCAATAACCGGCACCAGTGTGACTGTGAGCCAAGACTAAATAGGAAAGGAAGAACCCGCCCAGAACCTGACAGGAAGAAAAGCTGTCAATCACAGGCAAGACAGATTAACCACTTAATGAACAGAGGCAACCTTGGCAGAAGACGGGTGTGGTACAAATCCAATTAAGGACTAGAGCCGTGTTCACACAGTGCAACTAAAAACCTTAAGCAGATTGTCAAACTGCACACGCCTCCGGCGCCGCAGCATGCGAGCAGAGGGTGGCGCAGAGGCCCGAACAGGCAGAGATGTTACACGTGGGTTTATGTCTTTTTATACACATCATTAAGACAGCCATTAAGATAAGAACTGGGGATCTTGCAATTGATTGTTTGTTGTTATAAGTATATAGTAATAAGCCTCTTCCCCCCTCCCTCCTGTAATCCTATCCCTATGTGTCCTGTTGTACATAAATATGCAGCCTCTAGAAAGTGTTTTTAGTTATATCTGAAGAAGAAGCTCAGAGGAAGCTTCGAAACGTCATATTCTGTCATCATTATGAGTTAGCCATTAAAAAAGGTATCACCTACTGAAGACTTGCAAAGTTTTTTTTTGTTTTTTATATTTTATAACCGCTGGCTAACACGGTACTAAAACAAACATTTTCCTTTTACTCAATAATCTACTAATTCTTCAATGAATTGAAGGGACATCCATCTTTGAATACCATTTTACAGTCTTCATACAAAAATAACTAGCAAAAAAAGCAAAGACAACTGAAAATACAAAGTCTACAATATGACATCGATATGGCAAACTGATTTCAAACTTGAAATATTACCCATCCCCCTCTCCATTGGTCTCCTGATGGGGGGGGGGGGAGTTGATACAACATAGCAAAAATTCAATTGTATAACAAACATTAGTTAGCTAGTGATGGGAGGCAAACATATACAGTGGGGCAAAAAAGTATTTAGTCAGTCACTAATAGTGCAAGTTCCACCACTTAAAAAGATGAGAGGCGTCTGTAATTTACATCATAGGTCGACCTCAACTATGAGAGACAAAATGAGAAAACAAATCCAGAAAATCACATTGTCGGATTTTGTAAGAATTTATTTTCAAATTATGGTGGAAAATAAGTATTTGGTCACCTACAACCAATCAAGATTTCTGGCTCTCACAGACCTGTAACTTCTTCTTTAAGAGTCTCCTCTTTCCTCCACTCATTACCTGTAGTAATGGCACCTGTTTAAACTTGTTATCAGTATAAAAAGACACCTGTGCACACCCTCAAACAGTCAGACTCCAAACTCCACTATGGTGAAGACCAAAGAGCTGTCAAAGGACACCAGAAACAAAATTGTAGCCCTGCACCAGGCTGGGAAGACTGAATCTGCAATAGGCAACCAGCTTGGATTGAAGAAATCAACTGTGGGAGCAATAATTAGAAAATGGAAGACATACAAGACCACTGATAATCTCCCTCGATCTGGGGCTCCACGTAAAATCTCACCCCGTGGGGTCAAAATGATCACAAGAACGGTGAGCAAAAATCCCAGAACCACGCGGGGGGACCTAGTGAATGAACTGCAGAGAGCTGGGACCAATGTAACAAAGCCTACCATCAGTAACACACTACGCCGCCAGGGACTCAGATCCTGCAGTGCCAGACGTGTCCCACTGCTTAAGCCAGTACATGTCCGGGCCCGTCTGAAGTTTGCTAGAGAGCATTTGGATGATCCAGAAGAGTATTGGGAGAATGTCCTATGGTCTGATGAAACCAAACTGGAACTGTTTGGTAGAAACACAACCTTTCGTGTTTGGAGGAAAAAGAATACTGGGTTGCATCCATCAAACACCATACCTACTGTAAAGCATGGGGGTGGAAACATCATGCTTTGGGGCTGTTTCTCTGCAAAGGGGCCAGGGCGACTGATCCGGGTACATGAAAGAATGAATGTGTATGAATGGCCATGTATCGTGAGATTTTGAGTGCAAACCTCCTTCCATCAGCAAGGGCATTGAAGATGAAACTTGGCTGGGTCTTTCAACATGACAATGATCCAAAGCACACCGCCAGGGCAACGAAGGAGTGGCTTTGTAAGAAGCATTTCAAGGTCCTGGAGTGGCCTAGCCAGTCTCCAGATCTCAAGCCTATAGAAAACCTTTGGAGGGAGTTGAAAGTCCGTGTTGCCAAGCGACAGCCCCAAAACATCACTGCTCTAGAGGAGATCTGCATGGAGGAATGGGCCAACATACCAACAACAGTGTGTGCCAACCTTGTGAAGACTTACAGAAAACGTTTGACCTCTGTCATTGCCAACAAAGGATATATAAGAAAGTATTGAGATGAAATTTTGTTACTGACCAAATACTTATTTTCCACCATAATTTGCAAATAAATTCTTACAAAATCAGACAATGTGATTTTCTGGATTTGTTTTCTCATTTTGTCTCTCATAGTTGAGGTCTACCTATGATGTAAATTACAGACGCCTCTCATCTTTTTAAGTGGTGGAACTTGCACTATTGGTGACTGACTAAATACTTTTTTGCCCCACTGTAATATAAAGTAAAACAGAATAAAAAGCAAAGGCCATCAAAAATTCAATGTGGAAAAAAAGAGCCCACTAAGTCAGATTCTACCTGAGCTGACGTTCATAGCAACACATGTTTATAAGGCTCCAGTATGGGATAAATTAGATCACGTTGTCCCTTAAGTAATGGAATCTTACAGGAGCTTGCATATTTCACTTGCTGAATCACTATCTCCTCCTGAGCTACAGAATGACATAGTAGTGTTGAAATAAGGCATACTGTATGTATTGTCCATCAAGTTCACCAGGAGATGGGACGGGATGTGACTGAAGGGAAGAAGGATGGAAAAGTAAAATTCTACACATGCTTTATTTGCAGCTATTTGCTGTTGCTGCCGTGACCATTCGTTGACTACTCCTCAGATTTGAAGAAATCTTGTGCTGACAAAGTCTCTGAAGACTGAACCTTTCTCCAGAGAGTGGGAGTCCACTTTGTCTTTTGAGGGGATGTTACATGGAATATGGGGATATTACTTGTACAGACGACTTATATATTTATACATGCCCATCTCTTCTCAAGACTCTCCTCATAACTGAGGCCCTCCATGCCTGTTATCAGTTATGAAGCTACACTTTGCACCTTTAGTAACTGCAGAGCTTCATTTCTATGAACTGGTGCCCAGAACTAAACTGCATATGTGGTAATATTACATTCCTGTCCCACGAGCCCATACTCCTTTCAATACATAACAATATCATGCTGGCCTTAACATTGCATGCTACTATTTATTCTGCAACCTATAAGTACACCCAGGTCCTTCTCCACCAGTGACTCTCTCAGCTTTGATCTCCCTATCTTTACGTTTATCCACATCGAACTTCAGTTGACCACACATTCAATCTGTCTAAGTCTGTGTGTAATCTACATACATCCTCCATAGACTGTACTATACTACATAACTTCTAACCTCCATAGACTGTATGTAATACAGTCACCAGAAAATCGGAAAATATCCTTTGGTGATCTAGCTAAATAAGGATTTTTGGAACACTAAATAATTAAGAAGGTAGGCCGGGGATGGGGGTGTTTAGCTTACATTAGAAAGATCAATTTATCCCAGACAGAATATAATAAGAAATTAGAATATAATAAAGAAATAATGTGTTTTCATTCTGCACGGAGAGGCATACACATATTTAGAAAAAAGTAATATTTTGTAAAAGTAAAAGGAATTACCCTTAAGTACCTCTACATTGCTACATTACTACTTATAGGTCTGGACAGTGCTACATCTTATGTCCATCATTGTCGATAACAATCTAGTAGGAACATCTAGTTTTTCTGCCCAGTTTACATATCGTAAAGATTCTACAACTGTTCCTAATTTTTGGAGCGTCTGGTAGAATCGAGCATGGAATCAGTGCCCAGTTCTTGTATAGAAACTGGTTGCTATCTTCATTGCTATGTTTGGATTAGAATACCTTCCTTCATTTTGGAAGCTTGTCACGCTTGCATCCATGCTATGTTCTACTTCTAAATCCTTGCACACATTGAGAATTGACCGAGTATTTGTTTTCATTAATTGATGTTTATTTCTAATTTCTTTCACAATGACAAAGATCAGGCTGATACAATTATTTGACACTTTTTATACCTCTTCAGTCTGCCAGGATATGTGCTTGTACATTATTCAGCATTGTGCAAATGTAAATTACTGCATTATTCAATTTAATTAATATACAAATAGTTATATAATAGAATTAATGTCTAATTAAAAGAAAAAAAAAACTTTCAGTGTAAAAAACACAATAAACAGGTTGTCCATTATTGACAATCCATTTTCATTAAAAGGGTTCCCCCCCCAAAAAAAAATTGTTCACTGTCTGTCCCACTGATGAGATCCCCAATAATAATCAGCCTACCTGTAGTGAAGCCTAGAAGCAGGGGACTCATTTACCTGCAGCGTCACCACCCTGTCCATTGAAATCAGTGTGTTGTTAAATAACACAATGACAGACAGTGTACTCCAATTCCTTCTAGAACAGGACTGGCATAAGGTCACAGAGTTACGGTATTACATTTCAGCTGGGAGGAGTGAGTAGGAGCTAAAGGAGAGAGCAGCAACACAGACACAGAGACTGCGGCAGATAACGGTAAGTTTTGCATTTCTGCCCACATGCCTTATTCACTTCAATACAGGACAGTATTTCTGTATAATGTTCTATATCATCCTGATAATGCTTCTTAGTATTAAAGGGGTTGTCCCACAAAGTAAACTCAGCAGAACCTTTGTCCTGCTCCACATTCAACCTGAACACAGCCAAACTAAATATGAGTGGGTCAAGTGGCGGTTGATTCTCCCATTTAATTCAATGGGAGTGCTAGAGATAGCTGAAGTACAGAATAATATTAACAATACTCATACTGCACGGTACGTAGTATAAAGGTAACATTGTGGATTTATGTTTTTTTTTCCATTGTCTTACAACAAAGCTAATAAATACTACAACCTATCCTGTAATAAACAAGCTCTCATTATCCTACATTTAGAGAAGAATCTAAAAGTATGGCTTATGGAATGGGATGAATACAATTACTAAGGCCAGCCATAAACATGAGATATCGGACAACCATTGTTTGGCTGTCTGATCGATGATGGTGTCTGATCCCACCATAAACATGAACAATTTTATGTGTATAGCCAGCTTAAGTCAATAAAAAACTATACATAGTTGATATCACCTGATTTGAACCAATCCATAGAAAAATGTTAGCAAATTTTTTTCAGCACACAGTAGGATTAAAGTGCACATAAACATTGAAATTCCTGGTACCTCAAAATGGTGCCATTGAAAAATACAGCCTATCCCATAAAAACAAGCTTACATACTGCTACATTAATTGGTTACTATATTATATGGGCACTATAGGATGGCATTAAGGGGCAGTATATAGTAGACTTCTCATTCAATTCTCCAGCAGACACACATATGTAAAGGAGCAATATTAAGGGTTATCTCCCCAAGAAATTAGGAATAACCTCAGGTTCTTCTGGCAGACTGACATGTTTTTAGACCCTGAACACTGAGTATGGCAATACCACAAATCTGTGTCTTCTGTTTTTAATGCACCAAACTAGTCACCCCCAAACCTCAGTCAGGTTAAATCTCTCCATCAAAGAGCTTTATAAAAAAAAGAGGCAGAAACTTGAATACCAGTGGCAAAAACATCCATCAATGGAGGCCAAAATCTCACCGATCCTACACATCAGAAACTACAGATCAGAGAGAAATACAAAAAGTCCCTCTTTCTATCACATGAATAGAGAATGCAAGCGACAGGCCGGCCCAGCTGTCCCCACAGTAAATAAACCCTGCAATCCACACTACTAAGACCTACTATCCCATCACAACAAAATTGCCCATTACTTCAGGGACAAAGTCTCTGCTATCACGAATGGCATCAAAAATGCTACAAATAACTTTTGCAATCCAAATGCCAACAATATTAAAACCTTAAACCAATGGCTACAATTTGATCTGGTAGATGAAACAGAGATCACAAACATATCTCAGAACCTACACAGAAGAACATGTGAACTAGACCCCAGCCTGACACAACTCATCACGGAACTTCCTCACCTGCTCAATCTGCCAATCTTTCCTGATGGACTGAAGGCAGCCATTAGAAACCCAAAGTATCAAGCCCTTCATGTACAGAGATGTCTTGAGTTGCTAGGACCCGTGTCTAACCGGTCCTTCTTTGGGAGAGGTCTAGAAAGGGCTGTTGCTATCCAACTACAGTGGCTTGCAAAAGTATTCATACCGCTTGAAGTTTTTCACTTTTTGTCAACTTACAATCACAAACTTAAAGGGATTCTACCATTAAAACATGTTTTTTTCTAATGACCACGTTGGAATAGCCTTAAGAAAGGCTATTCGTCTCCTACCTTTTGATGTGGTCTCCGCCGCGCCGGTCATCCGAAATACTGTTTTTTCCCGGTATGCTAATGAGTGTCCGGCAGCAATGAGGGCGGGCCCCAGTGCTCATACGCCGATGGAGGCATCCCCACTGCTGCCAAAACTGGGCAATCCAGCCACGCCTTCTTCCTGATCTGCCTCCTCCCCTTCTGTGTCCTCTTCTTTCGTCGTCATGGGTGACACATGCGCAGTCGCTCCGCGAAGTATTTGCCGAACAGAGTGTACTGCCCATGCTCAGTAAGGTCTGTACAGCCCTCCGACACGCGAGTGACTGTGACTGTACCGTACTGCGCATGCGCGCAATTGCGGCCTCGCAAATATGGCCACCGGCATGCGCAGTCGGGGCTAATAGGGTCTTGCTGCCAGAGCCGACTACCCATGGCGACGAAAGAAGAGGACACAGAAGAGGAGGAGGCAGATCAGGAAGAAGGCGTGGCTGGATTGCCCAGTTCCGGAAGCAGTGGGGATGCCTCCATCGGCGTATGAGCGCTGGGGCCTGCCCTCATTGCTGCCAGACACTCATTAGCATACCGCAAAAAAACGGTATTTCGGATGACCGGCGTGGCGGAGACCACATCAAAAGGTAGGAGACGAATAGCCTTTCTTAAGGCTATTCCGACGTGGTCATTAGAAAAAAACATGTTTTAATTGTTGAATCCGTATAAATGTAATTTATTAGGATTTTAAGTGATAACCAACACAAAGTAGCAGATAATGGTGAAGTGGAAGGAACATGATACATGGTGACAAAATGTGAAAAAGTTCACGGGTTATGAATACTTTTGCAAACCACTGTAGATACAAGACTATGCTGACTTCAGGGAAAAAAATTGCTAAAGTCAGCAAAATTAGTAAAGTACAAAATGACCTCTTCAAGGCCAGAGGCCAAAGAAAGAGAAGCAAATGCACTATCGTAATACTCTTAGACCTCTCAGCAGTATTTGACATGGTTGACCATGTTGCTGAAGGATGATATTGAGGTGCACATTTGGAGCAAACCCCGATCTATGCCTCGCCTGCCATATTGATTTATTATAACTCATAACAGTTTTCTGGCGTCAGTTAATATGGAAATGTACACAAGTTCCTAACCAGGGTAAATTCCCATTCTGATGCTGGGATGACGAACAGATTTATGAAGAGGCCACAACCGATACTGCAGCAGGTATACGAAGTACCACAGGGCTCAGTTCTATTCCCAATATTGTTTGCAGTTTGCAAGCCTCAAGAACAATGATCTCACTCATCTCCAGCCATAAATTCATGATTAATGCCAGCTGGCTAAAGCTGAACACCAATATCTGCTTACTGCACAGGCTGCTTGTAAAATGGAGAATAACTTTTAAAGGTTTGTCTAATAACTGATAAATTCATGAACAACTTGAACTTAACTGCCAAAAAATTTGAAGCCCCATGATCGCCACCACCCTCTTAGGTCAGCAGGCACAAATAAACTGTCCATCCAGATGATCCATCTTAAATGATTTGGAGCCAGCCAGACTGGAGGATCCAACAGTGGGCCCAGGCAGAGCTGGGCCATAGCCGCATTGCTCTTGAAAAGGGGTCCAGCCGCCCAATATCATGTAATGTATGTACAGTCATGGCCAAAAGTTTTGAGAATGACACAAATCTTATATTTTCACATGATCTGCTGCCCTCTGGTTTTTATGTGTGTTTGTCAGATGTTTTTATCACATACAGAAATATAATTGCAATCATATTATGAGTAATAAAAGCTTATATTGACAGTTAGAATGAGTTAATGCAGCAAGTCAATATTTGCAGTGTTGACCCTTCTTCTTCAGGACCTCTGCAATTCTCCCTGACATGCTCTCAATCAACTTCTGGACCAAATCCTGACTGATAGCAGTCCATTCTTGCACAGTCAATGCTTGCATTTTGTCAGAATTTGTAGGTTTTTGTTTGTCCACCCGTCTCTTGATGATTGACCACAAGTTCTCAATGGGATTAAGATGTGGGGAGTTTCCAGGCCATGGACCCAAAATCTCTATGTTTTGTTCCCTGAGCCATTTAGTTATCACCTTTGCTTTATGGCAAGGTGCTCCATCATGCTGGAAAAGGCATTGTTGATCGCCAAACTGCTCTGTTTGGGAGAAGTTGGACTGTTGGGAGAAGTTGATCTTGGAGGACATTCTGGTACCATTCTTTATTCATGGCTGTGTTTTTAGGCAAGACTGTGAGAGAGCCGATTCCCTTGGCTGAGAAGCAACCCCACACATGAATGGTTTCAGGATGCTTTACAGTTGGCATGAGACAAGACTGGTGGTAGTGCTCACCTTGTCTTCTCCGAATAAGCTGTTTTGCAGATGTCCCAAACAATCGAAAAGGGGATTCATAAGAGAAAATGACTTTACCCCAGTACTCAGCAGTCCACTCCCTGCACCTTTTGCAGAATATCAGTCTGTTCCTGATGTTTTTTATGGAGAGAAGTGGCTTCTTTGCTGCCCTCCTTGAGACCAGGCCTTGCTCCAAGAATCTCCGCCTCACAGTGCGTGCAGATGCACTCACACCTGCCTGCTGCCATTCCTCAGCAAGCTCTGCACTGCTGGTAGCCCGATCCCACAGCTGAAACACTTTTAAGAGACGGTCCTGGCGCTTGCTGGTCTTTCTTGGGCGCCCTGGAGCCTTTTTGCCAACAATGGAACCTCTCTCCTTGAAGTTCTTGATGATGTGATAGATTGTTGACTGAGGTGCAATCTTTCTAGCTGCGATACTCTTCCCTGTTAGGCCATTTTTGTGCAGTGCAATGATGACTGCACGTGTTTCTTTAGTGATAACCATAGTTAACAGAAGAGAAACAATGATGCCAAGCACCAGCCTCCTTTTAAAGTGTCCAGTGGTGTCATTCTTACTTAATCATGACAGATTGATCTCCAGCCGTGTCCTCATCAACCCCCCAACTATGTTAATGGAGCAATCACTGAAACGATGTTAGCTGGTCCTTTTAAGGCAGGGCTGCAATGATGGTGAAATGTGTTTTGAGGGATAAAGTTCATTTTCTAGGCAAATATTGACTTTGCAAGTAATTGCTGTTAAGCTGATCACTCTTTATAACATTCTGGAGTATATGCAAATTGCCATTAGAACAACTGAAGCAGTAGACTTTGTAAAAATTAATATTTGTATCATTCTCAAAACTTTTGGCCATGACTGTACATGCTGCCTGGTCTCTTTACAATAGATGTGTACCCAAGGTGAAGTCAGTGAAAATAACTAACACTTACAGTATATTCACCTCTCCTTGGTGTCCGGTAATGCCTGGTGTCCTCTTCAAGCCTCTATCAGTCTGATGCTGGCCTGAAGTGGGCACTGGAGACAGCAATACACCACGAGGGGCATTTTATTGTGGGGTGATCAAGGGAACATTTTATACTGTGGGAGTGATCACTGTGGAACATTATATACCATGTGGAACATAATACATTGGGGGGGGGGGGAGAGCTAGGGAGTTACATACTGTGTAGAGCAGTGGTCCCCAACCTTTTTTTCACCAGGGACCAGATTCAGCAAGACAATTTTTCTATGGCCCGGTGGGGGCGGGAAGGGGTGTGGTTGGGGGCGGGGTTAAGCATGGGGGATGTAGAATCATGTACATATGAAAACTACATAATTTTTATTATATTTAATGTGACTCAAGTCACCATAAGACAGAATCAGTAGGATTATGGGAAGAGGTGTAACTAGGAGTTCAGCACAGGGAGGTGCTAAACGCCTCAGTGGGCCTAAGTGCGCCTAAGATGGCTACTGATGGCGGACACTGCAGGTTATGAAGATGGCTACTGATGACAGACACTGTTATGAAGATGGATACTGATGACGGATTTCACTCCTAATGCTGCTATTAACTTCACTACAGCCTCACTACAGCTACATTACATGTCACAGGGACAAGTGACGTGTAATGTAGTTGCCCAAAGTTTGGTAGGCGAGTGCGGGGTGGAGCCAAGACCCGCTGCATGTCCTGCATAGTACTAGAATCCCGGACATACAGCGGGTCCCGGCTCAACCCTGCACTTTGCTCACCTTATCCCAATGAGCAGCAACCAAGCGCCGGCTCCACAGCAGCAGCTGACTCCTCTCCGCCGATACGCGGACTGGTGCAACATGCCCCGCTGACCGATGGTTGGGGACCCCTGGTGTAGAGGACACTGGGGAACATTACACTTTGGGAGAAGGTTCATGGAAGCATTTTATTTGTAAAGGGCCACTATGGAGCATTGTACAAGTGCATCTCAATAAATTAAAATATCAGGAAAAAGTTATTTATTTTAAATAATTAAAACTGAAAAAGTGAAACACAAATATATTATATCAAGTCATTACAAACAGAGCAAACTTTTTCAAGTGTATACAGTATATGTTAATGTTGATGAAAAAGTCGTTATCTCAGAAAATTAGAGTAGTTAACCCAAAACAGCTGCAAAGGCTTCCTAAGTGTTTAAAAAGTTCCCTTAAGCCTGGTTCAGCAGGCAACACAATCATGGGGAAGACTGCTGACTTGTCAGATGTCCATAAGGCAGTCATTGACACACTCCACAAGGAGGGTAAGCCACAAAAGGTCATTGCTAAAGAAGCTGGCTGATCACAGAGTGCTGTATGTAAGCATATTAATGGAAGTATGAGTGTAAGGAAAAAGTGTGGTAGAAAACGTGCAAAAGAAACCGGGATAACCGCAGCCTTGATAGGATTGTTAAGAAAAGGCCATTCAAACATTTGGGGGAGATTTGCAATGAGTAGACTGCTGCTGGCATCCGCGCTTCGAGAGCCACCATACACAGACCTATCCAGGACATGGATTGTAGAAGTGTCGGATTCCATGTGTCAAGCCACTCATGACCAATAGACAACGCCAGACGCGTCTTACCTGGGCCAAGGAATGAAAGAACTGGACTGTTGCTCTGTGGTCAAAGATGTTTTCAGATGAAAGTAAATTGCATTGATGCAGTCATTCATGCAAAAGGAGCCCCCCACCAAGTATTGAGGGCATTTACTGTACATACTTTTCATTTGGCCAACATTTCTATGTTAAATAATTTATTTTACAGTTGGTCTTACATAATATTCTAATTTTCTGAGAATGACTTTGGGTTTTCCTTGGCTGTAATCCATAATCATCAACATTAACAGAAATAAACACTTGGAAAAGTTCACTCTGTTTGTAATAACTCAATGTAATATATGGGGTTCACTTTTTCAACTGAATTACTAAAAAAATATATATATATATTTTTTTTAATGATATTGTAATTTATTGAGATGCACTTGTATATCCTGTGAAACATTATACTGTGTAGGACTGTGGAGCTTTATACTATGTAGAGAAAATTATACATACATCAACATAACAGGAAATTGTAGTATACATGGAGGGGGGGGGCAGACGTTTTCATTTTACAAGTATGGGGCCCTATTCGTGATGGCAGTCCTGTGTGCTATGCACCATAGACCCCTCACTGTAATCTTGTGCGTTTGTGAAGTGCTCCATGGCTATGTTGTTCCCCTAGAGTACTGTGCATGAACAGCCATAGAGCTATTGTGACATGCACAGTAATATAGGGGGTGACGATACAGGGAAAATATTCACTAATGGAAAGCACTACTTGCTGGACAGTCAATACGTATGTAAGATTTCAGTGAAGGAGTCATGATGTAGGCTATTCCCAGGAAATTGTCGCCTGGTGGGCCACTAGAACAAGCTTGCCTGGTGGGCCCTAGGCACTTCAGCCCGACACTTTTTGGAACCAGAGCCTTTGGCCATGCAGCCCCCTCTCTCTGGATCTCACTACCTGGACTTGATCAGAGAGATCTCATCCTTGGACACTTTTAAATAATACCAAATAAACATTTCTTTTTGACAGTGAAGGTAAATAACACCCTCACTATACATAGGATATCACAATATACTGCTGGACTACAAATCAATCAAATCAAATCAAATAGGCTTTATTGGCACGTCCAAATAGATATTTGGCATTGCCAAAGCTAGTAAAGTGGTGGTGGTGGGGAGTTGGAGTCGAGGGGGAGAGTATGGGGGGAAGTTGGAGTCGAGGGGGAGAGTAAGGGGGGGGGGCTGATTTGGGGTATAACAGTCCGTGGAGTCTCGTCTTCCTCTTAGTTGGTGACCGCTATATGGGGAGGTGGGGTGGGGCAGGTGGCTTGGGGTATAACAGTCTGTGGGGTTACATCTTCCTCTTGTTTGGTGACAGATGGACACATATTGGGCAGCGATCTCCACAGTGGCCTCTTCTTCTCCCAGCAGGATGTAGAGTTTCCTCTTCGCGTCTGCAGATATGAAGTCTGGGATGTGGGCAGAGAGTCTTTGGAAGTAGACGGCCCTCACAGCTGAGTATTTGGTGCAGTGTAGCAGGAAGTGGGTCTCTTCTTCTAGGGCCCGTTGGTCACAGTGCTGGCACAGTCTGTTCTCCCATGGCTTGTACGTCTGCCTGTGTCACCCCCGTCTCCATCTCCAGCTTGTGGGCACTCAGTCTGTACCGGCTCAGGGTCTGTCTGTGTTTGGGGTGGCGTATTCTCTCCAGGTAGGTGGCCATGGTGTAGTCTCTTTGCAATGACTGGTACACGGTGAGTTTCATGGAGTTATTTATTGCGCTTCCCCATTCCTCGATGTACCACTCTTTGTCTCTCTCAATGGCTCCTTTTATTTTAGCCTTGTTCAGGGCATGTTGGGGGTTTTGGCTTGGCAGATGGCTGATGCTTGGTTGGGGGGTATCTGTTTTTCTCGGGGCTCTGTGGCTCAGCCAGGCTTGGTGGTGGTAAGAGCCAGGGCTGCTGCCCTGTATGTGAGTCCAAAATGATAGTGCCCTCTTCTGCATGGTGAGCCATAGGGGGAGTCTGCCAAGCTCTGCCCTGCAGGCCATGTTGGAGGTGCTGCGATGGACATGGAGCAGGTACTTGCAGAACTCCAGGTGGAAGGTCTCTATTGGGCTGGAATCCCACTTTGACTGGTCTGGAGAGGTGGCTGGGCCCCAAACCTCACTGCCATAGAGAAGGATCGGAGCGATGACTGCATCAAATATCTTCAGCCACTACACTCTCAGTCCATTATAAGAAAAGTGCATTACAAATGTTTGTCGTTGTTGTAATTGTAGACACTTTAGAAAATGGCAAGCTGGTGCTCTATGTACTTGTTGACCAAGGCCCCGTTTTTAAGGTGATTCTATCATTAAAAACACGTTTTAAACTAAAAGGACGTAGGAAGAGCCTTTATAAAGGCTATTCATCTCTTACATTTATCTTGAAGGCCCACGGCACCGTTTTTGAATTTTTCTTTATTCTTCATTGTGCTCAGAAAGCACGGGGGGCGTTCCCCCTTGTTCTGAGCACAGCATTGACACCAATACCTCCGCTGCCTTTCTTCTGCTTTGTCAGCCATTCTCCTCCTCCACTTCTTACAGGAGACCACAACAAAATGGCTGACTGTGCAGGTCCGTTGACCATTTTCTGGTGGTCTCTTACAGCAGTCAGATGGTCTGTCGGTGCTTTTAGTTTAAAATGTATTTTTTAATGATAGAGTCCCTTTAAATAAAAGTGGCCCTGCCTGCCGTTTTGCACATGCAGACTGGATACTTGGTCTTTACCTTTAACACGTGTTATCTGTTACACAAGTAGACTACGGTTTACTTCTACCTTTTAATTCAAGCCATTATTTCCGCTTCTCTTGTATATTCTTGTTGTGCTACCACTCACTTTTCAGCACCTTTTAATACGTCCATGTTGATATGTGTGAAAGTCATTGCTATTTATTAACATTCTTTGGCTTATAGTAATTTACTCACCACAGCGCTGACACCGAAATGCATTTCTTTGAGTCATACCATAGTTCAGACACCTCTCACCACATGGAAGATGGAAGCTATTTCAGGTGACATCTATCCCTTTCACAAATTCACATTTTTTCCACAACTTTAAAAAATTTTTTTAGCCACATAAATGTTCTGGTGAGATGAAAGTCTTTTGTAAAAACTCTAGAGAACAAAATATTTCAGCTAAATAATTCCTACAGCCCCACACCGCACATTGCTGCCAAAAAACGGACTAGACTGCGGCGGAAATGCATCATGTTTTTTTCCACAGCGTTTTTCACAGAGAGTCAGCACAGTTTTCCTCTGCAGAGTTTTTGTCTCTATTATATCTATATGGGAAACGTCAGCGTTTCTGTAGGTATAATTAACATGCTGCGGTTCACAAAAAGCAAAAACGCTGCGTGTTCGCAATGTTGGGCTCCGGTCTTAAAGGGTTTTAGAGGAGGTAGACCCATTCACAATACCCTTACAAGTCAGCTGTTTGACAATGCCAGGATGCTTGAGCAATCACTACTTGGTCATATGGTTATGGTCAGTTGTATTCAAATGAATTGGAAAATCTCGTTTATGGAGTTCCCTTTTAATGTACTAAACAGGTCTCTATTTTTGTATACTATAGGTCAAAGTGGATGGGATTCTGGCAAGTCTAACTTATAGACTATAGGTTCCCCCAAATAACTTTGATAGCCTGTCTTGCCCATCCCCTCCCCCCAGGTTTCCTTTATACCATCACTCCTCAAAGCTCACCTTGCTCCACCCCTTTAGGTCCTTAACCGATTATATCCGATAGCCCCTAAGGCCATCCCTGTTGCTTCCCCCCCAAGTCAAGCCTCGCTAGGCTATGGCTGCGCGCCACTCCATTGCTCTCCTTCTCAGTATGGGACATGTTTCTAATGATCCCCTTAATCTGCTCGGTTATGCTGTTTGCATGGTGATTTGGAGCAAACACTGGGGCTTTCCATGTGATTCAGGTTTTTGTTATAGCTGCAACTAAAACCGTATAACAGGATGTTAAATGAACCTTTCTTCTTTTCACAAGTGGGTAGAGTACAGGTAGTGGCTATGAAAACAACTCCCTGTATCAGAATAAACTAGAAACCCCTTAAGGAAACAATTCTTCTGCACGGAGATGAAATACATTATCTAAATAGAGGAGGACATTTCCTCACTAATTACAGGCTTTTTATGAGGCCGCAGCTTGCTAAGAAGGGATTTACCCCGTAGACTTTCAAGAGATTTCTGTACATGGACTGAGCTGTACAGTTGGGATCAAACACGCTAAGAGTTTGATCTTGTGTAAATCTCACTTCTAAGGGATTTCTCACTCCTACCTTTCATCAGAGGTAAGGCATTACACATGCACATCAAAGAGTAAAAGTACGGCTCACATGTTGTCTTAAAAACCTCAGTATGTGTCTTGTGGGCTAAAATGAAAACATAGTATAATAAGAGAATAAAACAGAGATTGAAGTGGTGGAAACTCCTGGGGACAGCGGTGAGAAACCGATGATATAATGTTTGGCAATGTAACAACAGTTTTTGGAACTTTCTCAAATGCAGCCGAATGATTCAATTCTGATAGTGGATTGTGCGCTGATTTCTGTACAACTAAGGAAGAATGCAGAGGTCATATTATATGGTCCATATTACAGCCATTAATCCTGAATACAGGTCTAAAGATTCACACGCAGCATCATAGATGGTCCACACGACCATGTGTATTGTCAGTGCTAGCTGTGTTTTTCATCCATTTCTATGGCAATATATTTCCTTGGTTCCGTGTATGGGGCCATGAGACTGGGGCAAAACTCAATATTATTCCCGTCCATTTTGTAACCTGGGCTCACTGTGATCAGTGAATGAGGCCGGAGAGGCACAGGGATGTCATCCATGTGCTATATGTGGCATTCAATCACGGCCCAGCTAAAAGTAGCCTACAGCTTCATACACATGGTATATTATTGCCCCCCCAAAAAGTATGCATTTTTGAAAACCACATATGCCGGTACTATAAAACATTGTGCTTTTTTCTGCTGTGTTTCCACAATGTGTGACAATAGCAAAGGTTAGGCAGTTGGATTTCAACAAGCTTGATCCTTTGGTTCTTAGGGGCCATCCACATGGAGGAAAATGGCGCTTTATTTCGCGCTGAATTTTCAGCGCTAAAAAAAAAAAGACCTTCCACTGACTTCAATGGGTGCCGCTAGCTTTTTTTCCACTAGCCCCTAACGCCGGGGCTCCAAAAGCTGTAAACACTGTGGGGTAGATGCCACAGTGTTTTACAGTCCCTGCAAAGTGGTTGAGAATCTAGCGAATCTCATCCAGACATTGTTGAAAAATACTCGCAAGAGACACGCTGCGATTTCAACAAACTGTTGCAGTTTTTGGAAATCGCACCATATCATTTATACCTACAGAAATGCCAGTGGTTTCCCTATAGGAATAATGGAAGCAGAAAGTCCACAGAGAAAACCTCTACTGACTTTCTGTGAAGTGTACTTGGGGAAAAACTGTGAAGCATCGCCACATCACTTTTTTGCTGTGGCCCACTACATGGGGCCTTAGTCTCAGGGAGCTAAACCACCACCAAAACTGCCTGGCAGCAGCACTTTCCCTTCTCCCTGTTGAGAACACTTAGGGTAAGTTCACACGTTTTTCGGTCCGGAACCTGAGGAGGATTAGGCCCGATGAATGGGCCTAGACAGGAGGAGGGAGTGTCTTCAGGCCGAATCGCGACGCGAAACAGCCTGAAAAATGAGCATCTCGCTTCTTTTTCCGGGAGCCGTCTATTTGGTCAGGATTTTGAGGCAGATACGGCCTCAAAATCCTGAACAAAAAACCCTGTGTGAACTTACCCTTACAGGATTCACCAAATCAAGCATGTATGTGTATGGTAATTTAGGAGGAATAATGTTAGGCCTTATTCACATGTCAGTGTTTTGCATCAGTGATTATTGCCAAAAGCATTCTGATATTTGTCTCATCTGCCAGAAAACTGATCTATGTGTGTAAAAAATGTTCTTGCATTCACAATGATTGTAGCATGTAAAACGCAGCAGAAAGATTATCTGTCAGACTACTCCATTATAGGGAATAGGAAGGGTCTGTTTTCAGGTTGTCCATACACATTAGATTTCAGATGAGCATCTTGTGGTCCTCAAACCAGTGATGGGATAGTTCATATAAATGATGTTTATTAAAAATGCACAGTGAGTCTATGGAAATTGGCTGATGATCAAAAGTGTCCGATCCTGCAAAACATTAATATTAATTAATATTAATAAACCTCATCGGTGAAAATGACAAACTTGCTCCTAGTGCCATCTTTTGGAAGGTAGCTCTCTACAGATTTATAGCAACTAAGGTGGGTATTTTCTTAAAAAAAGAGTAAGCTTTAAATGAAATGCATGTGGCTGTACAATGACTCACAATCTGACTCTCATACCTGTTGTATAAGCACCAGTAGTGTGGAGTGCAATATGGTGCAGTTGTAATATTCAGTATAGAATATGCAATATGGTTCTCCTATATGAGAAACTATAAAGAATACATGTTGTAGCAGAATCCAGGTCCAAAATATTTCAGTTACATGGTGCTCTATAATATAGATAACTGGGAGGTGAGCCAGGATTACCGATTTTGGATTATGCCACCAATATATTCCGTCAGGAAAACGATTACCTCCACCTCAAAATACTGTCAGCAGCAGAGATCCATAACAGTGGCAGCCATAGTGCCCCAAATAGTCACAGACACAATGTCTCCATGAAAGCCATGCCAGGTATACTCCAGCACATAGGTCAACAACCGTCAGCACCTCAGGCATATTTACCCAGCGCAGGACTCTCTCTCATGTTACCTAAACACACTAAAGTGGTGCTTTATTCATTATACCAAGGTTTGGCAGATTTGTATGGGCTTATTCAAGAAAAACACTGTGTTGTCCAAGGAACATCAAGGTTGCCTTACTGTAGATCATTCTGATTCCAGGGTGCAGCCAATAGTCATATCCAAAATTGAGGTGGACATTTAATCCACCAGGTAACTGGTTATTGTTAGGGGTGGTGGGTCGGCATCCTTTCCATTATTGCACGGCACACTGACTTTGTCATCTTTGACTTTTTCAAAAAATTTAAAAATTGTCACGCCATGCAATAGAGGTTGCTGACCCCTGCACTAGCACCTGGCTTAAATGAAATTTAGCCACTGAATACTGTAAGCTACATCTAAGCAGCACCAAGTTAACATATCTCTATGGTCAGTGCAGGAAACAGAAGGGGCTGTCATGGATTGCCGATAGTCCGTTTTTCCATCTTCACAGCTGCATCTTTCTGTGTGATGTGTGGCTGCTACTGTTGAGTGGACAGATGAGCGGACATTGTAATTTGTCCCCAGAGAGATGATTTTGGCTGAACCTCGTTCATGGTACCAATAAAAAAGAATAAGCAAATGTTAATACTGCTCCATGTGGAAGCTGACGGTAGGTTATGTGGTAAAAAGAAGACATGGTGATTTTATTTTTAATAGTTAAGACACCAGACCTAACAAAAACATACTATCACAGTTGCGTGTGAAAGTGAGATGTACATAAGCTAATGCTGGTATATACAAGAGTATATTGGTGCTATTCACAATGGGGGAATTTACTAAACTTTTTATTCCAGTTTTTTGGCAGTAAAGAGGTTGTAGTCACCTAATCATTTTGATGAGGCATGGTCTGAACCACAGATGAACAATTGAATCTGCTGGTGGACCCCTGTATGATCCCTGTACACTCATTGTACATTTTATGGATACTCATCGTACTCATCTCAACCAGACTCTGTGTCAGTATAATCCAATGGGTAGAGTTAAGAAATAACCTTGCTTATTTCATACACTGTAGACACATTGGTCAGCTGAGATGACATCCAAGTGCAGAGTGTGGCCAACCAGTATCTGTCTGCATAACGGCCATGTTCCCAATCACACTTCAGGGGCCCCAGTTGCTCATCATTTTGCAGAGTCTTGTTGCTGCCTTAGTCCACATTTAGTTGTCTTGCGCCCGTGAGGCACCCATCTTCATGGATTCCCCAATATATCGAGTGTATGGGGGGATCGTTGAAAGCTGCCAAAATTAGGACATGACCTAAGTCCGTTAAAAAATGAGCGTCACATGGTCATCAATCACTGTCACGTCAATGTAGCTGTCAGTCTGATGCTGTGTGAGCACATGCTCAAGGCACGAGACTCAGGTCGCAGGCTAGTGACAGGGCTCCCGTTATAGAAACAACCAGAGGCAAGAGCTAGGCAGCAAGACAGTGCTGAAAAACAAATTTATGTTGGTAAAATTTAACAAATTTGCAAATGGGTGTAGGTAATATTTGCATGTAGCTGTATAGTCGGTCCCAAGGATGAATTTTACTGTTGGTCCTAAGCAACCCATTCCAACACAGATTCTATTACATCTGCCACCACACTCACAATATTAAAACGGGCACATGAGTATATGGCATGGGTTATTTTATGCAACTCTACTAGATACAGGCAGTCCGCTGACCTAGCTCCAGCTGAAAAGGTTAATCCATGATGTGTTTGATAACAGAGGTGGAGAGGTGTCTGAGAAAGTCTATATGCCTCTTCTCTCTGCCCTCGGGTATTGTCTGACAAATGCCTCTCTCACTGCATGACTTCATGGGAGACTGTGATATTTTACAGAGGATGAATGCCTGCAATTGTGCACAGAAGGTCATGAGCAAAAAGAATTGTAAGAGACAGTCGTCAGATATGAGGTTGGAAACTCTGAATCTGGGGTCAGCTATTTTTGCCACTTAAGGATAATGTGAAATAAATCAATAGTTTACTGTAGTCTGAATATCCTATGGTTTGCAAGAAAAAACTTCATAATTTAATGTACAAGTCTTATGTTATAAGATCTAAGTATTCCAATAATTTGTATAACGTGTATATGGTTTGTGAAGCTTTGCAGGGGGTCAGATCAATAAGCACTGAATTCATGAAGTTGCAAAAGCAGAACTGGAGAAGACAAATGTATGGTGGGGCCACAAGCATTCATCGGGTGCTCAGAGAGGCCTCATATAAACAGTTCATATCATTTTCAGGTCCAACTAAAAACCTAACCATATTAATATGATGACAAAAAGAAATGTATAAGGCTCCATACTCACAACTGTAGTTTTATCTGCAATTGTGGGTCAGTGGATAAAAGTACAGACACATACATTTCTATGGGTTCATGCACACAGCTGTAGTTTTTCTGCTGGGGTGTCCGGGCCTTAGTGAAGAGCTACAAAATATGGAGCAGGTCCTATAACTGTCCGTATTTGAAGCTCTGTCCATTCATTTCATGTATGGTTCAGTGAAAACCACGGATGACACACATACTGTACCCATCCTCATTTCATCCATGCTGTTTTTACTGACTTGTACACTGCAGACGGTTATGTCAGTAGTGTAACTAGGAATGGCTGGGCCCCAAGGCGAACATTTGACATAGGGGCCGCCCCAGCAGCTGCCGCCGGGCCCCCTAATATCATGGGCCCAGTGGCAGCCGCTGCTGCCGCTTCTACGGTAGTTACGCCCCTGGGTCATGTACATGAGGCCTATGGCTGGGGCCACATGGGAAGTACATGTAGTCAGCTAACTGTCACAAACTCACTGGCACCTTACCTGAGGCAAAGTACAGCTTCGGCAAGATGGATGAGATTTCTACAGATCTCACCCACATGATGTAACAAAAATCCATAGCACAAAGTGACCTGCAATGGAAGTTTTAATCTCACAGAATGTCAATTATTTTTGTAGGTTCTTCCAGTGCTTTCAACCTTTGCAATGGCTCCTTGTCATGGTGACATTAGTTATAAAATTATCAGTAGGATTTCTGTACAGTACATCAATATGTTTTCTTATAGTCATTAAAGGGGTATTCCCACGTCACATACTCACCAGTCTTCACTGGCCTCAAATTAGTGTGTAGCTTCGCCCACCGCATAGCATGATCCTATGGGGCGGCTGAAGGGCCTGTGATGTCATCAAAGGTCCTCAAACAACACTATATGCACTATATGCACAATATACTGCCTGTCTCTGCCATAATGAACACAATTGAATTAGCTAACCTGATAAATGGGAGAACAGAAGACGAGTTCAGAAATGCAAGCAGCTCCTCTCCCCTATCTGAGATCAGGAAGTTAGGTCACGTGGTGTAGACACAGGAATACACAGGCTCGCTCCCGTGCACTTAGCCCCTCCTCCCTCCCCCCTGAGAGAAGGCAGCTACATCACTTGACTCATGAGCAGCTAAGTCAGGGCTGTGTCATCAATGAATTGAATAAAGTAAGATAGTGGACAAACAAAGCAGTTTTGCTGAAGCAGTGTATTTAGGAAAAGTCTTAAATTCACATTAACAAGAGGTATAGATAGGATCCTTGTGATGGGACAACCCCTTTAAATTGTCCCCAAGCTGTCATCTTTACAAACTGAATCACCTAAAGATTGATCATTTTCCTTCAATCCACCTGTTCCCTTAAAGGGAATCTGTCACCAGAACCCACCTTATCAACCCTGACTCCTTATCAATCGCTGCTTCCATTGCCAAGATATTGCTGGTTTTGTTAATATGCAAATTAGCTCTTTGGAGTAATGAGGGCATTGTCATTTCTTCAAATGGGTAAGCAGCAACGCCTTCATTGCGCCAAAGAGTTAATTTACAAACTGACAAAAACAGCGATATCTCTGCAATGGAGGCAGAAATTCTAAAGAGGAAAACACTGTTTAATTTAAGTGACCCTACAGGGCTGAGTTGATATGTTGGGTTCTGGTTCCTAGCTTACCATTTATGGCTAAATTCAAAAGACATGCCTTAAATGCCTGATAGATGATGGTTCCAGCTCTGGGACTCACACCTATCTTAAGAACAGTTTGTGGTCACAAGTAAATGGAGAGGGGCCACACATACACCAGATTCTCAATTTACTTGTACAAGGCTGACTGGTCAGCAATTTTTGGAATTCCTGTACAAGTGAATGTAGAGACTCTTGCATGGGCAGCCACTCTCTATTTACTTGTGTTGTATCTCAACACAGAGGTGGGTCCCAGAGGTGATGCCCACATGCTGAGATAGGAATACCCCATTAATCATTTTCAAACAGGTTCCCAAATTGTGCAAAATATGACTGGCTTCTTGTCATGTCTTGTCGTTCCTGTAGTGACGCACCCCATAATATTAATTGCCTGGGCAGCAGCTGCCTAGCACTAGTCACTAAAGTTTAGTTTGCTGTCCATTATTATCTTTATATCCCATTCAATGTCAGTTTTAGTCATTGTTTTAATGCAAAATTGTGAAAAAAACCTTTGACTTGTGCAGATAAATATGCAAGCAATTTCTTCAGTGATGTAGGTTGTTTCTTTGTGGTCACGATGAGGATGGACGTAGACATTAATTTATTGCGACAGATCTTTGGCCAATCATTGACATCCCTCCATTAACACGCACATTCCGCTCCAGTTTCCCTAAATGTATGCAATTTGCCTTTTTTGGTTACAGTGATTGAGGATTAGTCATCGTGTTGGTATTCAGAGAGCTGGGAATAGGTAAAAAGTCATTTAGGATACATGACTCGTATTAGCTATTTGTCCAGAATAGTAATGGTTCCTGTTTATCACCTTAAGATGGTCAGCTTTTTCTTGGATGCTGACTCAAGCCGGATCCCAGGTGGATCGTCCCTGTTTTGGACACCTGCTCATTGAATAGACAGGAAGAAATGACTTAGTTGAGGAGATCAGTATGTGCTGGACGTAGCGGGGATTCCCAGACTATTGTGTGAGCAGCATGTGGGTAAAACATTAGGATTGTGTAGGATGAAGCTGAGAAGTGATGAAGGGAGTGGTAAAGTGGAGAGTAAGAGCAACAGACAGGGCCGGACAAAGAAAAAGATGAAAAGAACAAAAGATAAAGATAAGAGCAACAATATACAGAGGAAGCCATTTCCCCTTACATTCATCGTTTCCACTCTGGTACTGGCTTCATACAGAACTCAGCAAGGCTTTTACTAAGCACAGAAAGGACTTTCCATAATGACTTGTCATAGTTTTTGGTATTTTTTGCAATGTTATTAAAGTGAACATAACAGGTGTATAGTTTTTTTTCGTGCCCTAGCAACATATAAGAGATAGATGCTGAACTCTTGCTATATAGATTCATATGACTTGGAGCACATAATTACAGTATATCCTGACAGGACTCCTAGGAGAGACTGTAGCATGTTATGAGTAAGAAGCCATGGGCTTTGAAACGTGTCAGCTACTGCCTGTCCGTATGTAGCACTAATGTTTTTTGCACATTTGTCTTCATTAATTCATTTTAACACATTTTTCTTCTCCTTGTTATTTATTGAATGGACCAATATTGTTTGGGTCCTGTTTCTATCATGGACTATTAAAGGTTAAGTTTTATGCAAATGTACTTCCAGCGCTGGATTTTACATATTTGATATATCAGCTGTCGCTTTTACCTCAGGCCGATGAATTGTTTCCGTGCACTGGAGGACATTTTCTATTGATTCCCAGTTAGTATATTTAGTATATATAGTTAGTATATTAGTATATTTTTAGTTTATACAAGCTTTGTGGGCTGGGTTGATCCCTTTTTCTAAGTCATCAGCATCTGCAGTGAGAAGTCTTCATGGGATTTCAGGTAAGTATAATTGTGTGTGTGTAGCGTATAATACTGTATGGCTGGAGATCCACTGTGGAGTTTATAATACTGTGAGGGGGGGTGTTCTGTGGATCATATAATACTGTGTGTGGGGGCCTACTGTGGAGTATGTAATACTTTGGGGGGGGCGTACTGTGTAGCATATGATACTATGTGTGGGGGTTAATGTGGTGCATATAATACTGTGTGGGTGGAGTGGCGGCCACTGTGGAGCATATAATACTGTGTGGCGGCCCAAAGTGGTGCATATAATACTGTGAGGGGGGGGCGTACTGTGGCACATATAATACTGTTTGTGGGGGCCTACTGTGGAGCATTTAATATTCTGTGGGGGCCCAAATTGGTGCATATAATACTGTGTGGGGAGGCCTAGTGTGGAGCATACAATACTGTGTGTGGGAGGCCTACTGTGGAACATATATACTCGAGTATAAGCCGAATTTTTAAGCACAGTTTTTGTGCTGAAAAAGCCCCCCTCGGCTTATATTCAAGTCAAGCAAAAAAAACCTGTTAAACACATACACATTAGGGATCCCTGTGTCTGAAAGTGCCCAGTCTACTGAATATAGGGTATTTGCAGTGCTCCTCTTCCGTCAGGAAGGGGTTAATAGGAGCACTGCAGATACCCTATATTCAGCCAGGCTGAATTCCAAGTGGGGGGGAAAAACCCAGTCCTCAAGCTCAGGGAAGGGGCAGACAGACAACCAACCCCCCCCCCCCTTTCCCAGCACCCAGCACCTACTGCACCCGAAAAGCATTTTAATTTTTGAAATTTTCCAGTAGCTGCTGCATTCCCCCCCCCCCTCGGCTTATACTCGAGTCAATAAGTTTTCCCAGTTTTTTGTGGTAAATTTAGGGGGGTCGGCTTATATTAGGGTCGGATTATACTCAAGTATATATGGTAATACTGTGTGGAGAGCCTACTATAATACTGTCTGGGGGACCAAAGTGGAGCATATAATACTGTTTGGGGACCACTGTGGGGCATATTGTACTGTGTGGGCCCCTTCACTTTTTATATCACACAGTATCTCTTTTATAGCAGACATGATATTAGAACAGACAATTTCACAGTCACTATAAAACAGATGCTGCGCGATGTAAATAGTGAACATTAATTGTTCAAAAGTACCAAATGCAGAGACCTATACCTCTCAGTACAAAGTTGTTTGTATCATTGAAAGCCTCATTCACACCATTGTAATTTGTGGGTCCGTAACTGTCCACAATTGTGGCTCTGCAGAGTATTTAGGTTAAATTGCCATGTTGGAACTTTTCATTAATTTAGTGGGTTTTGGGTTGCAGTTTGGGTACTTGGTCTCTAAAAAGTTTGTCATCACTGCCCTAGAGCTTCATGATGATGGGGGAAGCAATTTTGTAACATATCAAGATCACATCCTGTGTAACCAAAGTATTACATCACATCTATCTGCAAAGAGGTCAAATGCATTGTAACTGGGGCAAGATATGTCCTATGGTTTTCAGTAACAAAGCTAAGTAGCCTTAGACCTTATTCACACAACAGTGCTGTTTTCTAACGGACCTAATGTTCATGAAAAATCACTGTGTCATTCAGTTGAAGCCTATTGTACGGTCTTATTTACATGAATCACGGTCATCTCATGGATATAACAACATGGATATAACAAATATCTATGAGTCTATTCACATAGCCCTATCTATGTCTATCAAGACAAAAATTTAGCTTGTCTTCTTCCCATTAGGCTAAATTTACACAACCAAGTTTAACATGTGAAACCCAGTCTTTGTGTTCACAAGATTGCTAAATAGGCCTGACCTACATGCCGGGAGTGGGGCTCCTAGCATCATAGTTATCTACTAACGTACCGATACAGTACGGGACAGTATGTCTCTCTAAGACAGGGGCTCCTAGAATCATAGGTATCTACTAATGTACCCATTACAGTAGGGGACAGTATGTCTCTCGGAGGCAGGGACTCCTAGCATCATAGTTATCTACTAACGTACCGATTACAGTATGGGACAGTATGTCTCTCGAAGGCAGGGACTCCTAACATTATAGTTATCTACTAATGTACCGATTACAGTATGGGACAATATGTCTCTCGGAGGCAGGGACTCCTAGCATCATAGTTATCTACTAACATACCGATACAGTACAAGACACTATGCCTCTTGGAGGCAGGGACTCCTAGAATCATAGTTATCTACTAACGTACCGATTACAGTATGGGACAGTATGTCTCTCGAAGGCAGGGACTCCTAACATTATAGTTATCTAATAATGTACCGATTACAGTATGGGACAATATGCCTCTTGGAGGCAGGGACTCCTAGAATCATAGTTATCTACTAACGTACAGATTACAGTATGGGACAGTAGTTCATGCTAAATACAAACATTATCAAGAATCACTGCCATTTTCTTTCACAGCTCACAATATTTGAGAACACAACAGGTTTAACATGGCATAGCTGGCTTCTCAAAGAACGTGCACAATATATATGTACACAGTTGCCTTCCACTGGGCAGTATCACACCGTTAGGCACTGTTCACACTAGTGTTACAGACTCCATCTGGAACTTTCAACAGCAGACTTGACACATATACTGAAAAAAATGTTACTATGCGCAATGTCATTCTTCTCATCAAAATAACAGAAACCACAGTGGGGTCTGTTGAGCACCAGCGATATCCATCACATGAGGGATCTAGCAGAACATTTTTGTTATAAAGTTGAAAGTGTGAACTCAGCCTTAGTAATTGTGTCATAGTGAGTATTGTTAGACTATTTATGGGCTGCAGAGAAGAATAGCATTATGTTGTGTATGTATAGTCTAAGGCTCTTTTCTCTTAGTACTGTTTTAGTTCTGTGTTTGATCCACTTTTGACAAATTAAAGAAGTCCTGTCACCAGGTTTGAAAAGTCCCATGTCATGAATCATCTGTCCCCCTGAGCATTTTGGTGTTTTGTTTATCCAAATCTGTTCCGCCATTCCAAAGATATGAGCCCTTAGGGTAAGTTCAGACGGAGTATTTTGGATCAGAACCTGAAGTGGAGGCGGCCTCAGGTTCCGGGCCAAAATACGGGTAGCCGCGACTGAATGCCGGTGCACTGCATCGGCATCCAGTCGCGCACTCTGCTCCGGATTAGCCCCAAATAAATGGGCCTAGTTGGGAGGGAGAGTCTTTCAGGCATATGTCGCAAGGCGAATCCACCTGAAGAATGAGCATCTCGCTTCTTTTTCCGGGAGCCTGAACAAACTGGCTCCCGGAAAAAAGACCTGACCGGCTCCTATTGATTTCAATGGGTGCCCTCTTTTAGGTCAGGATTTTGAGGAGGATACGGACTCAAAATCCTGACCAAAAAACCCATGTGAACTTACCCTTATAGTGCTGATGCAAATTGGGGTATACTAGTCAAGTGGGCGGTAACACTACATGACATACAGCACATACAGCACAGACATAGAGAAACCGCAGTGTTACCACTCACTTATCTAGTGAATTGTAATTTCCATCAACACTAAAAGGTATATTTTTGGGATGGCTAAAAATACGGGGCTAAAAAAAAATAGCAAAATAGTTCCTATAAGATGATAAATATCACTGGGCTTCAGACCTTCAGATATTGATATAGGTTCTCTTAAAAGAAGACCTTTAATGTCCTGTGGTATTGACGGTAAAGTTGACAGTGCTCGGAATTCAGTTTTGGAAATCGCAGCGTGTCCGCTGTGCATGTTTTTCTGCAATGTGTTGATGGTATTCGCTAGGGGTACTGTAAAACGACGCTTTTTTCACCAGTTTGTCACCAGAATCAAACATATCAACGTAGCCTGACAGACAGCTCGGTTAGGGTCACCTGTTCCAATGAGTATTTTTGTGGGTTCACACATTCAATAGGGCTAATCTGACTGTGGCCACTCACCAAAAGTTCAGCTCTGGTTCTGCACTCAAACAATGCCACGAATAGACCTTCTACTTTTTTTTTCCCTTCAGAATCAATGGGAAGCAGTAAGCAGTATATAACAAAAAATTTTCTCACTAATTCCAAAGTGAAATATGCCCTGAAATCTGTGTGAAAAAACCACCATGTGAACATGGCGTTACTGCTGTAGAAGATATCTGCACTATTAGCACACTGTGTTCCTGGTGTCTTTCAGGCTAATACAGTAGTAACGACCATGAAATTCATGTTTTTTAACATGTGGTTTATGTGATGGCATTTTTTTTATCACGTCATTTGATATGGGTTACTTTTAGTCATTTATTTTTTATTAGAGAAAACACAAGGAAAAATGCTTGAAAAAATGTAATACATCAAGAGCATTCTACGGTTTTTCAAAAAAGTGGTGAGCACTAAAAAAAGTAATGAAATTGTCAAGGAAGTGACTATAAACACAAAGCTTTTGTAGGATAGTATATAAAATGCTATGGATAGGTTCACACTAGCACTGGTTCCCTATTCCGCCTGAAAAATCTCAGCATTTTTAGGACATGAACTGGACAGCGGACCCCCTTATAGTCTATAGGGTCTGCGGTTTTCTAGGGGTAACCTCTTTTTATGCAGGTCGGATTTCCATTTTTTGGGTCCCAGAGCAGACACGAGGAACGGTACCCAAGCGCTAGTGTGAGCCTAGTGTATTACGGCCATGTTATACCTGGACGCACTGCTAATAATATTACTAAAGCCTCGGCTTTTTTTGTTAAAAAAATATTATGTACAGTCAGTACATGGGAGAGCAACATTGCAAAGATTGTTGTCACTGTCTTGCCACTATTCACACTGTTAGAACCTTTTTTGTATTCTAAGCCACAGTAAAAGGTGCATCCAATAACTGTGAAACATACTGCATAATATACAATGACAATAAGGTAAAATACAGTAAAGATTCATCTATATTTCCATTGATGTAGAGACATAACAATATCAGTAGTTTGGCCAGGACGAGTTTCCAGGGTAATAGAGCCATTTATGTCATTCCTATAGTGATAGGCAATGATCCTTATATACACAAGGCACTGTGTCTGAAGTAAGTAGTCACATCTCTAGTATTTGTAAGTCTCCAGGTGATATGAGCTCATAGATTCTTAGGAGAAAAAAAAAATCCCATTAGACAAAAGCCTTTTAACCTCTTCTCTGAGTCATGTTCCGCCTGAGCCAGGCAGGAAAAAACAGCTCTGTTTGCCTTGTCTGATTCTGTTTGTGACACACGGATCTGCATGGAGGGAGGAATGAGTAGGAGGTTGTCCTTTCCGCCACCCACAGATCATAGACAAAATACTGTACATGGACACAAGAGAGTACACCCAGAGAAGAAGAGCCATGTGCCAGCCATGGGGAAGGGGCTTCACACCAGTCTGGACAATTTTACAAATTTAAGTTCTAATTTAGTTGATATTTTTAGGCAAAAACAGAAATGGATGCTAAAGGCAGAAATATAATAGAAAGCTTCATATTGTTCTCTTGTTTGGATGTATGAGCAGATCAGGGCTAACCATAGGTGGATGGATGGATAGATAGATAGATAGATAGATAGATAGATAGATAGATAGATAGATAGATAGATAGATATCAGATTAGATAGATAGATGATAGATTAGATAGATAGATAGATATTAGATTAGATAGATGATAGATAGATAGATATCAGATTAGATAGATAGATATCAGATTAGATAGATAGCTAGATAGATAGATTGATAGATATCAGATTAGATAGGTAAATATTAGATTAGATAGATAGATAGATAGATAGATAGATAGATAGATAGATAGATATCAGATTAGATAGGTAGATTGCTAATCAGAATAGATAGATAAATAGATAGATAGATAGATAGATAGATAGAAATCAGAATAGATAGATAGATAGATATCAGATTAGATAGGTAGATATTAGATTAGATAGATAGATAGATAGATAGATAGATAGATATCAGAATAGATAGATAGATAGATAGATATCAGATTAGATAGGTAGATTGCTAATCAGAATAGATAGATAGATAGATAGATAGATAGATGATAGATAGATAGATAGATAGATAGATAGATAGATATCAGATTAGATAGGTAGATTGATAACACAGGTCAACAGCATTTTTGGGGCCAAAGATATTTCAACGAATTTAGGGTAACTTTGGGGTGCTGATTCTGAATATGTCATCAGTTTTGCCAGATTGGCTCAAGTTTTTGAGATTTGAGATTCCATGTTAGGATACTCCCATTTTCGTTTCTTATGCTTATTGAATCCTTGCACTTGCACTGCACAGAAATAACAGTCATCATGATGATTTTTTTGCTCTCTCCACACCATTGGAACACCAAATTTGAAGCTTTTTCTTTGTCCTTTGCTCCATTTTCGTAATAATTCGATACATGCTTTGCACACTATGTGTGGTGCCCAAGACTTGTCTTGGTCCCCAAGCATAACCTCAAAATAGGCCAAATACACTTTTTTTATGAAGTCTGTTATGTTTCTTCTATGTTTTTGCAGTGTATATTCACCACAAATGTAACAGAATGAGTCTGGATCGTTAAGACAACTTCTTCTTGATGAGTTCATGCTTTTCACTGGAAAACAGACAACAACATAAAGTTAGTGCAAAAATCAAGCTATGAACAAACTTTTAGAATACTAATTAACAAAAAACTATATTGAGAACTGCTCAGTTCAAGTACTAATCCAAAGAAATTAATGAGATGATGCGTCGCATTTACCAAAAAGTGCTATAAATAAGATACCAAAAATCTCAAAAACTTGAGCCAATCTGGCAAAACTGATAGCATATTCAGAATCAGCACCCCAAAAATACCCCAAATTCATTAAAATATTTTGGACACCAGTAAAAAAATTTTTTTTTGTTGACCTGTGTAATCAGAATAGATAGATAGATAGATAGATAATATCAGAATAGATAGATAGATAGATATCAGGATAGATAGATAGATAGATAGATAGATAGATAGATAGATATTAGATTAGATAGCTAGATAGCTAGATATCAGATTAGATAGGTAGATATTAAATTAGATAGATAGATATCAGATTATGTAGATAGATAGATAGATAGATAGATAGATAGATAGATAGATAGATATCAGATTAGATAGATAGATATTAGATTAGATAGATAGATATTAGATTAGATAGATAGATAGATAGATAGATAGATAGATAGATAGATAGATAGATATTAGATTAGATAGGTAGATTGATAATCAGAATAGATAGATAGATAGATAGATAGATAGATAGATAGATAGATAGATAGATATTGCCACATTAGTTAGCACCTGTTCACATTGGGAGGTGCAGTCAGAATGATCTTTTGTAGCTAGATACATATGAAATAGGAACTTCAACTATACCCATGAAATTGTATAGTTGTATCTCTCTCCATTAGTCACAAAAGTTTCCCAAAAGCAGATAAATATAGTGACCCCTTACAATACTAAAGGAGGGGGGGGGGTCCTTTAGTATTAATAGCAATGCCCCATTCCCCCAGTAGTCACAGAAGAGCATTCCCTTTCCTAGTAATCACAGCTGGACATTACCCCCTTTCCATATACAGTAAGGAGGGCCCTTGCCCCATTTTCACAGTAGTCACAGAAATGCTGCTTGCAGGACTTTTCTTTCTACATGTTTTGTGCAGAATATAGTCAATTATAGTCTACTCTAGGGGGTCCGTGTGGTTTCTTAGGTAACCGCTATTTAATGCGTATAGGTTTCCCAAACAGGGCCTAAGTGGTCTTCACTTTTGCTATTTTTCTTACACCTTTTCATTTTCCACTGTACAATTGTACTGTCATGGATATGTTATACTTGTTATAATATATTGCTTGCATTGTACTGACTACCTTATTTTGTATTGCATGTAACACCCTGGTACCTTTATATGTAGGGGGGCTCATGTGTGTGGCTTATGTGTTTTTAATATATCTTTTATCATGTACTACTAAAATATTGTTCATTTTTTATACATTTTTGTGTGCCTGGCTTTCTGTATATACTCATTCACACAGTGGTCATATCTTTGTCTCCTCCATCTTTAGTAGTCATATATTGAGCCCCTTTGCCCTTACCTCCATAGTTATAGGAGAACATTTCCCTGTATGATAGTAGCCACAGCAGAGGATGATTTCTTTAAGAATTATTCTAGTCATAGCATGCTACCCTGTGTACAAAGAATAGGGGGTAACTTGCTGATCATGGTGGTTCAGCCGCTGGGACACCCACCAATCACTAAGGCTTTAGACTGAGACTGCCATAGATAGGCAAGTGCTGTGTTTCAGTTACCTCCAGCAGTCTCAATGGGATTTATAAAGCAGCGGATGCTGTGCGACCAGCCAGTCCATTCAAAGCTGATGATTCTTTATATAGGCGTAAGGTGTTCTCACTGGAATACCCCTTTAAGTAATAATGGCAGCCCCTTTTTCGCAATAGTACCATAATCCTCTTTGACTAGCCACATCAGGATCATCCAGCAGTCACTGCAGTGCTATCTCCTACTATTAGAGTAAGTTCACAAGGGGTTTTTTGGTCCGGAACCTAAGGTGGAGGCCACCTCAGGTTCCGGACCAAAAAACGGGTAGCCGTGACTGAATGCCAGTGCACTGCATCGGCATCCAGTCGCACACTCTGCTCCGGATTAGGCCCAATGAATGGGCCTAATCGGGAGGTGGGAGTGTTTTCAAGCCGAATCGCGAGGTGAATTGGCCTGAAGAATGAGCATGTCCGTTCTTTTTTCCGGGAGCCGTTTGTTCTGGCTTGGTTTCAATGGGAGCCGTCTTTTTACTCAGGATTTTGAGGCGGATACGGCCTCAAAAAAGAAAAAAGCTTTCTTTTTGGGCAGGATTTTGAGGCGGATATGGCCTCAAAATCCTGACCAAAAAACTCAATGTGAACTTACCTTTATAATTCCATGGGGTGCAACCGTATGTCATACAATTACCTGTATATCCCCAGACTCTGACTGGAAAGAAAAATAAACTGTACCATTTACAGTACCAATGTCAGAGTAGAGGCATAGGCATAGAGGAAGCTCCTGGGCCCCAGTACAAAATCTCAGCTAGGCAACCAACTTTAATGCATATAGTACTGGTCTCCTCGTATAGAGACACCTTATAGACTTGTAACTGCATCCTCTACACCCCTCCAGTGTGGAGTCTCACTGGCCCATTATAAGGCCCAGACATATTTGGTGTATACGTCAGGTGCAGTTCCCAGCATATACAGTACAGTGAACGTACACCACAACATAGCCTAAGAAGGTATTACAGGGCTCTTTCATTACAGCAAATAATGAAGTATGCACTGCCTGCTCAGGAAATTGTTGCACTTATGAATATCCTGCAGGAAGATACAAACATACATTCTTTATGACTAGCTAGGACTAGATTTCTGCATGTAATAGACTTTTCTGGCATTATGAGGGTCGGTCGCTTAGGTTAGGTTCACACCAGGTTTGGTCTTAAAAACCTAACTATATACATTTGTGACAAATAAATTCTCTTATCATGTGTTTTCGCCATCTGTTTGATGGCAAAGGTATTTTGTAAACATATTTTTATTTTTATATTCTTACTTCAGACCAATACAAATGTATACTAGGCATATACATATATACAAATACATACAGATACATCTGCATTCATATCCATTAAACAGACACAATTTAATACAATCATTAAAAGTATCTAGATGATAACTAAGGAAATAATGAAATTAGGAACTAAGGAAATAATAAATTATATTAATGGCAATGTTGGGATAATGAAGCACCCCAATAAAAAATATATTCTCTGCCCTGTTAGCAAGCTACATTACATACATTTTACAAATATAACCTTGTCGGCGAGGTACATTGTTATAAGTGTAGAATATAACCTTCTAATCGGTGTCTGTATTTGTGAGTTATCCACTCCCTTCTGCTCCTCAGCTGTGTCATGTGATCAGCAATAAGAAAACATTGGTCACATGACATGACGCAGCCAAGGACCAGAAGGGAGTGGATAAATTCAGAAATAACTCTTCTACCTCAACAACAGTGGCGTAACTACCGGGGAAGCAACGGAGGCAGCTGCCACAGGGCCCGGGACATAAGGGGCCCGGCGACAGCCGCTACCGCTGCGTTTTTTTTTTTTTTTTTAATAGGCCGTTAACGGGCCCTAGTTACTTACCGATCCTGGCAGGGGCTGGGATCGGTAAGTGACACCGCGGGCCCCGCAAACATCATTATTATACTTTTCAGACACCCGAGTATAATGATCGGAGGCCCGGGAGAGATAAGCAAACATAACAAACACTGTTACTTACCTCTCCACACTCCGCGAAGGCTTCGGGGCATATTTGTGTGACGTCTCAGCTGCATCCTTATGCGTCGCGACGCAGGCCCCCGGTCACATGACGTCCCTGACGTCATTGAAGATAGCCGTCAGTGGGGAGCGCAGGGATCGGTAAGTAGCAGTGTTTATGTTTGTATCCCCCTCTCGGTCTCCGATTATTATACTCTGGGGTCTGAAAAGAACCCAGAGTATAATAAATGTTAATGGGTGTCCACAATGAAGCATAATACTGGGTGATGGGGCCACTATGGGGCATAATACTGGGTGATGGGGCCACTATGGGGCATAATACTGAGTGAAGGGGCCACTATGGGGTATACTGCTGTGTGCAGGGGCAACTATGGCGCATAATAGTGCACGCAGGAATGCGGGGGGGGGGGGTTGGTCGGGGTCTTTGGCGTCGGTCGGGGGGGAGCCCCATGTCAAAGGTTCGCCACGGGGCCCCGCCATTCCTAGTTACGCCACTGTTCAATAACACTGGTGAAACCCCTTTAAGACTGGGCCTTGACATATTGTTTACATGGTGTAGCTTAATGTTCTTCTATCTTACAACTACCATAATGTTTTGCTCCCTCTCCCTCCCTCTCTTAACCCCCTCCCTGTCTCCCTAGCTAATCTGCCCACTACCAGCCCTTCCCAACTAACTAACTCAGCCCAAACCCCGCCCCCTGCCCCACCACATCATACCTACCCGTCTTCCTGTCTCCTACTCTTCTTGACATGTCCTGGAGCACTGCAGGCCTCCCACGTTGCCTGGTGACTGGCTCACTGTCACTTCTGGAAGTGATGTCACAGCTCAGCTCCAGACCAGAAGCAAGAGAAAATAAGTAATTATTGTGTGCCAGCTTCCCAGGCACAATTTTGCGTGCGTGGTGAGCTAGCACACAGAAGAAGAGGAGTCAGCCTTCCCTGGATGGCACGTTGGGCCCGAATCCAGAGGAGATAGTAAGTAAAATGGGGCTGGGGAGGCAGGCATTTACACTGACATAACAGGTCAGGATCTGGATTAGATCGAAGACCTGTTACATCAGTGGAAAGGTAAAAAAAAAATGTAATATATGTAAGTGACATGACCTAGATATATTACTGAAAACTACACAATATGGAAAAAAAAAAGTTATATTAGAAAGTTGGAAGGGGGTGGGGGCATAGGAGACTTAGATAATAATAATGTGGAGAGAAAAGTCCTGCTTGCACTTTTCAAGCAGAATGGGGGACAGAATTGAACAGACTGCACAACAATGCCCTGCACATATTTCAACTTTTTATGAAAACTTAGGTACCCTTTAAGTTAAAATCCCAGCAGCTCTGCATGTGGCTGCACCTTCACCCCTGTGGGGTTTGTCAGTATTTTGCATCAGTATTTTTTAAATAAAAAAATGTATGCTTTTCTATGTGTGGTGATAAGAAGCATATTATAACTGACTATTTCATTTTACTATTCCAGTAAAACAGCGGTTTTCAATTTGATGGCCATTAGTTTACAATTGAAAAAAGCACCAGGTGAAACCTAGACTAATGCTGGGTTCACATCAGCACTTACACTCTGTTCAGGGATTTCTGTTCCTGAACTCGCGTCGCGTTTTCTGGTGCATTTTTACACTTGTTAAAAATGTCATTGAAGTCAATGGGAGTCTTATTTTTACACGTGTATTCCTTACACGTGTATTCTGCCAAAATGAGTGCACGTTTACTCTGTATGAATGGATACTAACATATTGCTAGGATTGGGTCCCGCAGGTTGCTATCATATCGCACGGCGCCACCTGCGGGTCAGTCTATCCATCCAGCTTTCACCTTACTGCACATGCTCAGACGTATTGGAGCTGCTCACAAGCTAAGTGCCATTTCCCCCCTACTGAGCATGAGCGGTGGGGTCATCACCACCGCCCCTATTGGGCGGGGACTTCCCTTTAATTAGTGTGAGCCGACGCCCGCCGGGTGCTCACACTTTGTTTAAACTTTCCTCAAAGTCCATGAAGTGAATGACAGTAGGCAGGGATAGGTTCCAGTATTCAGGCAGGTTGTCAGACTAGGCCTCTGTGTGGGGTTTCTCTGCTTCAATCTGGGTGCTGTCAGTTAGGACCTGTAAGCCCTGAACTGTCAGCTCTACACCAGGGCTAGGAGCGGTAGACGCCGTTCCAGCTTGTGGAGCTGCAGCAGGCTTGGTCTCTGAGATAGCCTATGTGTTACTGTCTGACTTCTTGTATGGCTCCAAGCTGTGTGCAGGAGCATGCAAACTCCCCTGGTAATTCCAAGCTGTGTGCAGGAGAATGTTCTAAACTTTCGTGGTGGCCCCTAGCTGTCGCAGGGGTAAGTGTGTGTGTTTGCTGGCCTGGGGTGAGTGTTAACCCTTGGCAGCCGTGTGTGTTTCACTTATTCTGGTGCACCTGGCCAGTGTCCTAAACTGGCAGGATTTTAGTTGCACCTTGTTCACATGGAGTGTCGCACAGTACACACTTTTCACATTGAGTTCAGGCTGCAGTGTCTTGCATTAGTTCACATTGAGTTCAGGCTGCAGTGTCTTGCATTAGTTCACATTTAGTTCAGGCTGCAGTGTCTTGCAGTAGTTCACATTTAGTCCAGGCTGCAGTGTCTTGCAGTAGTTCACATTGATTTTCACGCTGCAGTGTCTTTGCCGTAGTTCACATTGAGTTCAGACATACAACCGCCCACCATTGGGCCTGTGGACCTCGCTGTAGTGTTCTACAGCTAAGAGGTTCTGTAGTTTAAAAAAAATATTTATTTACTGTAGATACATAGAACCATAACACATATGTACAATTTTTAGCACTCTTTTTGGCATGCAAGTTTGACATACACAATTGTGACATACAACTTGACCTAATGAAACTTGTGATTCCAATGCTGTCAGATTTGTTCTTTACACTAAACAAATACTGAAGTGCAGTTGTGCCTTTCTGAAAAAGAACTTAATAAATACTGTACATTGTAAAAGGTTACTGCAGATAAACTACGACCACCATCCCTGATAAAGCCCAAAGTGATAAGCCTGCAAAATAGATGTAAACATGATAAACCTTGAGCGAACAACATAAAACTAAAAAATATAAAAAGTATGGAAAAAAGAGCTGCAGAAAAGAATACACTTAAAGGGGTTGTCCAGGATAAATTGATCTTTAGAATATAGGCCAAAGAACCCCCCCCCCCCAAAAAAAAAAAAAAAAAATGTGGGTGGCCGGTCTAGAGCAAGTGAAGTCCCGTGCCAAAAAGATCCTGCCCAGAAGACAGGTAATTGTGATGAGGTGAGGGGGTTTGAGTTAGTTAGAAAGGGCTAGTAGTGTGAGTGAGGGGGAGGGGGTGTGAGTGAGAAAGGGGAGGGAGTGAGAGGTAGTCAGCGCTGATGGCATTGTGGTAGTTGTAGGAAAACAGAACAAGAAGATACCACGTAAACAAATGCAGAAGATGCCAGGAGCTCACAAACCCAAAAACCACTCAAAACACTGCTAAAGGTATTTGGGTGCACTTATTAACCTATTAATAGAACTAACAGACCTTTTATGTAACCCTTTTAATTCTAAGGCCACATATAATAAAATGCTGCAGGAAAAATGCTGCAAAAAGGCAGTGGAAGACGTACAACAAAATACGTTCATTTTCAAAATCCAAGAATTTGTTTCCCCTTAAGGCCCCATGTTGTGGAAGCGCAGCAGTAGCAAAATGCTGTGTTTTACAGTGCTAGTAAAGTGATGAGATTTTTTTTTCATCTCATGCACATGCTATGGAGCAACAAAGCTTGAGTTGATTCACAGCATGATCATTTCAGCTGCAGAATTGCGAGCGCTTTCCCCTATAGATTCTTCCTATTAGCTTCTGGTTTAGGGCTTATGTAACCATGAACAACACACAATCCTGCTAGGTTTATGTTTTGCCCATGGTTGACTAAGAAGAATACATCAATTTATTTATTTTACTATATTTTACAATGCCCTTGGTTGTGGTAAAAGCCACCATAAATTAGAATAGTTCTCCGTAAAACTGACCCAAATAAAGCACTTACTATGTGAATAAGCCCTTACTAACATAGTGTAATGGGCTACTCGGCTGAAATGCACAGTAAAATAACATGAAGTCATTGGTTATAGAAAGCACAATGTGAGCCCAGATTTCTATAGGATTTATCACAGATATCAGAATGGTGGAGGTCTGACTCCTCGCACCCCTGACAACCAGCTGTGTGAAGAGGCTCTAACAATTGGCACATGCTTCATCCTCTTCACTGGATACAAGGCATGGTGCCATACACTGTATACAAGTAGCTCCATTCCACTTGAATGGGACTGAGGTACAGAAAGAAAAGCCAACAGTGCTCTCCAGAGCGCCACGGTCCTTTCTGATCAGCTGATCAGCAGGGTTGCAAACCTCCACTGATCAAATGTTATAATAATCTAGCTAGAAATTAGCTTCAAGTCAAAACTAGACCCATTCTGTTCTATGACAAGTTCTCCTGCTCATGTCTAGTCCTAGTCATTAATATGTCTGAAATGAATCAGCATATCCAGGTATCATATTTATTATATCAGTAATTGCCTATGACTATCTCATATCCCTTGATAAGTGGGATTATTATGCTAGTGACTTTCATGAGTCATAAAGTATAAGGTTTGTGCGAGTTACAGAAGCATTGTCCACTAGGTGGCTCCAGCTGCACATGCTTGCTTACTTCATCAGGTTTAGGCCAATGTTAATAAAAACCAGCAAAGTATTTCCTAGTTATTATCCACACGGATTATACCAATAGTATGGTAGAAAGAGTGACCACCAACCAAACAAGCAGGCATTTTGTATTTTGTACTCAAAATGCATTTTATTTACAGTAAGTAACAGGTTAAATAATTTTTCTAAAACTAACAAATCATCTTTTGCAAAAACAATATATCATATATATTCTGGGCGTGTGCAAGACGTCAGTGGGCCATCATTCAAAAATAAGCGATTATATGGTGAGTATAATTATATTAATTAAAATATAATAATAATTAATTAATAATAATTAAATATTATTTTTGAATGATGGCCTACTGACTCCTATCTTGGTCAATCTAGGCTTCCCTGCTGCTCTCCACTCATCCTTCCTTTCCCATCATCCTGGCCATCACCACTTAGGTTCTATCATGTACTATCTCAGTACTCCCTACTCCCTTACATAACACTGGTTCCCCAGAATACCAAAAATCCTAACTCGCACTGGTACTATGGCCAACTTCACCACTTCTAAGTCTCCCTGAGGAGGTCACACAACCTTCATAGATCTCTCACACCATTTGAACAGCTTTGCACCTCCAGTCAAATACACCCCATCCCCTCTCCCTCATTTACAATTTGTTCCTCGATTCTGATGGCGACCAACTATCAATGTACATGGTTGGATAGGAACGAGAGATGGGGGTCTCATTCCATCCATGTGTGATGCTTTGCTTTCTGTGTCATAAATTTTCCGTCTCTTGAAAAGTGCAGGAAACCAATTACAAAATCCTCTCCGGCTGCTGCAGAGTTCCCGCTGTACTACATGAGATTTTCCCCTCTTCATCAGATTGATGTTGGAGTTGTAACGAAGACCAGGGTATGATTGTATACGTTTGGCCCTCTTCTCTCTTTCTGGACTGGGGTGCGTAACCTCATTAAGACAATCACTGGAGTGGTGTAAGAAGATAACCCGGCTCTCCTCCTGCTCTCTCTCTGTTTTCTCGTAAAATTGAGAAACGTGTGTAAGCTAATTGTATTCCTACTGGTAGCAGCTAGGTCTGTCATACCTAGAATGTGGAAGTCTACTAGCCTTTCATCTATAGAAGCTTATTTACACAAGGTTATACATATTTGCTAGATGAAAAACTTGCTGACTTAACTCAAACAGAATGATGGCTAACTCCAGAAAGTGTGGCTCTTATGGAACACGAAAATGAAAAATAAAAACCCGGGATATCTATAGAGCGCTACTGTGTGAAAGTAAAACAGAAGCCAATTGCATGCAAAAATAAAACCAAATGATTAGTCTTTATTGATTCCAATTGACAGTAGCAAAATAGGCGAAATATAGGCTACGCGTTTCGACGCCGAACGGGCATCTTCCTCAGGCCAAGAAGTCCTGAACTGTCAGAGCATGGGAATCAGGGCTGATTCCCATGCTCTGACAGTTCAGGACTTCTTGGCCTGAGGAAGACGCCCGTTCAGCGTCGAAACGCATAGCCTATATTTCGCCTATTTTTCTACTGTCAATTGGAATCAATAAAGAGACAATCATTTGGTTTTATTTTTGCATGCAATTGGCTTCTGTTTTACTTTCACACAGTAGCGCTCTATAGATATCCCGGGTTTTTATTTTTTATTTTTCATTTTATTTTTTATTTTTCATTTTCTTGTTCATTAACCTCCACCACCTCACTGGTTGGTGTCCGGGTAAGAGCTGCAACTGTTTATCTTCAGCCCCCTTCTGGGAAGTTTTTTATATGGGCGCCAGGTAACTTTTTTTCTTCTTGTGTCTTATGGAACACGGTTTACTACTCACCTGACTTCCAGCATATTTTCTCAGAATTCACATCCTGACTCTTCCCTCCCCAACTCCGTTCCCTTTTCTGCCCTATATTACCCATTTTTATCTCCCTATTCCATCCTCTCTATTCTCCTCTCTATACCCATCAAACGTCCTCAACTTTCTAGAACTCCTGAGATTCTTCCCCCTCTACATTTCGATTGTTTTACTGTATATTGCAACTTTTTTGAGTCCATTGCTACCATATTCCCCCTTTACCTTACATGCCTTCTCCCGATTTCATTTTCCCTCCCACCGCCTCTTCTCTAAGGGTGCGTTCACACGATGTAAAATGGAGCGCAAGCTGGCACGTATACGTGTGTCAGCATTTTGCACGCCCAAAAAGATCCCATTGATTTCAATGGGAGTTACAAGCGTATACGACGCGTTATTTTGCATCCATAATTTTGCGGCCTCAGGATTAATGCTGGGAAGATCAAGGAGACCCAAGGGACATGCATTGATATAGTCAGGACCTATAAGTACCTGGGTGTGCTCCTCAATAATAAACTAGACTGGGCTGATGACCTGGAGGCGCTGCACAGAAAGGGTCACGACAGACTCTACCTGCTCAGGAGGCTAAGGGCGTTTGGAGTCCAGGGGCCATTTCTTAGGGTCTTTTTCAACTCTGTGGTTGCTTCCGCCATCTTTTTTGGTGTGGCCTGTTGGGGGAGCAGTATATCAACCAGGGACAGAAATAAACTTGACAGGCTGATCAGTAGGGCCAGCTCTGTCCTGGGGAGCCCCCTGGACCAAGTACAGGTGGTGGGTGACAGAAGGATACTGTCTGTGGTGACCTCCATGCAGGAGAACAAATCCCACCCCATGTATAGGACCTTGATGGCACTTGGCAGCACTGTAAGTGACCGTCTGCTTCACCCCAAGTGTGAGAAGGAGCGCTATTGCAAGTCCTTCCTTCCAACCGCGATCAGGCTACATAATCTACATCAGGCTAAGTGAAGATCACTCTGCACAGAAAACTAAATGATTATGATTATGAAGTCTTCCTTCTTCTGTTCCTTAGCTGCTATGGACTCCTAGTATATCTTCTCTTCTCAGCATATGTGTGTCTACTTCCATAATATATTACTGTGTATTATCCTGTATCTGTATTACTATGCTGCTGTAATACTGAAATTTCCTCACTGTGGGACTATTAAAGGAATATCGTAGGCTGTGTTTTATTTTGCTCATTTTGGGCCTGAAGTAAAGATTTAGTTATTTTGCTGTTTTTCTAAATAAATCCGTTTGCTACAGTTTTTGTGTCCTCTGACTATTTGGGTCCGCACCATTGCTGGGTTACCTTCCTATAAATACAGGTAGTCCTCGGGTTACAACGGTTTCGTGGTTACGACTAGAGATGAGCGAGTAGGTCCTTGCTAGTCGGGAGAGCTGGCAGCTTGCTGTTATGAGGGAGGTTACTTTTTCTCATAGGCATGAATTGACCAGCGTTGATTGGCCAGTGTACAGCATTCGGCCAATCAACGCTGGTTCTGCCGGAGGCTTGTCTGTGAGGAGTCTAAGATCGGACCACAGCAGTCTCCATTGTGGTCCGATATTAGACTCCGCCTCCTGGCCAGCGTTAATTGGCCGAATGCTGTACACTGGCCAATCAATGCTGGCCAATGCATTCCTATGAGAAAAAGTCAGCTCCCGCATAAGCGCAAGCTGCCAGCTCTCCTTGTACAGTACGTGATTTAGTGTGCAACGGCTCGGAACCGAGGAAGACTGTACTGTACTGTATATGCTACACACTAAATCACGTCGATCCTTTCCTACGCGTCGTCATATGGTATGTTTCCAACTTACGTCGAAATTAGGTTTACGACGCCGCGTAAGAACGGATCAACGTCGTATATATTTGGAGAATACATAAATACATAATGAATTGAAAAAAAAGTCACCGGCGTGCCTCTGACCACGAATGCTTTTTTCATAGAACCTACAATAGAAATTTAGATGGAAAAAAAGTTGGATATAAAGGATGTCGACCTATTCGGAGAAGTTCTGTTGCAAATAAGTTACAAAGAATTGTAATGTTCTTCAAAAATAGAATAGAACTTTTTATAAATAGAAGTAGATCTGTTATCATACAGAAAAACCCATACCGGCTATTTTTGAATACGGGAACTTCCATGACATCGCTTTAGATAAGAATATGCTGAATAATCACTTGTTTGTGGGTGTTTTCAGCATTTTCCTGCAGTAATACTGATCCATACATTCGTACCTCACTTACTATATGTAGTTAATGGACTATAATGGACTGTAATGGAGATTATAAACAGGCTGCAATGCTTTTTTTTTTTTTTTGCTAAATTTTATTTAATATTTTTAGATTTTTATGTATTAAAGAGTATAAAACAAGTACAAAGAACATCCAAGATCATGGAAGCATAAGCAATAACAAACTGAGATGCACTGAAAAATAACAAACTAGGGAGAGGTACAGGCGGAGAGGTTGGGGAGAGAAAAAGGGGAAAAAGTTGTCAGAGACCTTGTTCAAACTGCAATTCTTTTCCACCTAAATTAAAGGGGCTCTATCATTGGGAAAAGTCATTTTTAATCATACCCCTTTGCTATTGTTTCCTATGGGAGTACATGCACTGGCTGCTGCTGTTGATGATGGTGACTCAGCTTCCTGTATGCACACACACACACACCTAGGAGATAATAGCAGAGACGAGTGCTGCTAGGAACTTCCTGTGCGGGCATGAAAAAAAACACTGAGGCAATTTACATACTAAAGGTAGGTGTGGAATAAAGGTAGGTGTGGAATAGCCTTTCTAAAGGCTATGCAAGGATGTGATTATTTAAAAAAAATGGCTTTTCCCAATAATAGAGCTCCTTTATATGTAAGAACAACATAAAAAGGTAAATTTGTACAAGTATTAAAAATGGGATTGTAAATCCATAGTATGAAAGTTAACCACAAGATTTTAGGTATATTTTAAAGGGGTCAGGCTAATATAGGGACAGTATTATGTCCCAGAGAGGCCCCTCCACACAGTATTATGTCCCACAGTGGCCCCTGCACTCATTATTATTAGAGATGAGCGAACACTAAAATGTTCGAGGTTCGAAATTCGAATCGAACAGCCGCTCACTGTTCGTGTGTTCGAACGGGTTTCGAACCCCATTATAGTCTATGGGGAACATATACTCGTTAAGGGGGAAACCCAAATCCGTGTCTGGAGGGTCACCAAGTCCACTATGACACCACAGGAAATGATGCCAACACCTCTGGAATGACACTGGGACAGCAGGGGAAGCATGTCTGGGGGCATCTAACACACCAAAGACCCTCTATTACCCCAACATCACAGCCTAACAACTACACACTTTACACACTCAATACCACCTCTCTGACAGTAGGAAAACACCTTGAAACATGTGTATTTGGCACTTGCAGTGAGGAGAGCTTGTCACCAGCAGTGAATTTGGCCCTTGTAGTAAGTTGAGGTTGGCACCAACATTTGTTTTGAAAATCAGGGTGGATTGAGCCTCTAACCAGCAGAGTTTGGGCAAATTCATGGTGGAGGGAGCCTCTAAAAACCCCAGTTTGGACAAATTCATGGTGGAGGGAGCCTCTAAAAACCCCAGTTTGGACCAATTCATGGTGGAGGGAGCCTCTAAAAACCCCAGTTTGGACCAATTCATGGTGGAGGGAGCCTCTAAAAAACCCAGTTTGGACCAATTCATGGTGGAGGGAGCCTCTAAAAAACCCAGTTTGGACCAATTCATGGTGGAGGGAGCCTCTAAACAG